>NC_091632.1:48637847-48940877 GCF_027580195.1 Bos mutus | reverse complement strand
TTTCACATCCATACATGACCACTGGAAAAACCATAGCCTTGACTAGATGGACCTTTGTTGGCAAAGTAATATCTCTGCTTTTCAATATGCTATCTAGGTTGGTTATCACAGCCATGAAATTAAAAGACGCTTACTCCTTGGAAGAAAAGTTATGACCAACCTAGATAGCATATTGAAAATTTACTGTTAAGATGATTAAATTCTGAGGACCATCAGTATAGCGTGGTGACTACAGTCAATAACATTGTGTTGTATAACTGAAATTTGCTAAGATGGATCATCGAAAAAGCAAGAGCATTCAAGAAAAACATCTATTTCTGCTTTATTGACTATGCCAAAGCCTTTGACTGTGTGGATCACAATAAACTGTGGAAAATTCTGAAAGAGATGGGAATACCAGACCACCTGACCTGCCTCTTGAGAAACCTATATGCAGGTCAGGAAGCAACAGTTAGAACTGGACATGGAACAACAGACTGGTTCCAAATAGGAAAAGGAGTACGTCAAGGCTGTATATTGTCACCCTCCTTATTTAACTTATATGCAGAGTACATCATGAGAAATGCTGGGCTGGAAGAAACACAAGCTGGAATCAAGAGGTCTGGGCGAAATATCAATAACCTCAGATATGCAAATGACACCACCCTTATGGCAGAAAGTGAAGAGGAACTAAAAAGCCTCTTGATGAAAGTAAAAGAGGAGTGAAAAAATTGGCTTAAAGCTCAACAGTCAGAAAATTAAGATCATGGCATCTGGTCCCATCACTTCATGGGAAATAGATGGGGAAACAATGGAAACAGTGTCAGACTTTATTTTGGGGGGCTCCAAAATCACTGCAGATGGTGACTGCAGCCATGAAATTGAAGGAAACTTACTCCTTGGAAGGAAAGTTATGACCAACCTAGATAGCATATTCAAAAGCAGAGACATTACTTTGCCAACAAAGGTCCATCTAGTCAAGGCTATGGTTTTTCCAGTGGTCATGTATGGATGTGAGGGTTGGACTGTGAAGAAAGCTGAGCACCGAAGAATTGATGCTTTTGAACTGTGGTGCAAAGAAGTGTGGAGAGGACTCTTTCAAGACTGAAGAGGATCTCTTCAAGGAGATCCAACTAGTCCATTCTAAAGGAGACCAGTCCTGGGTATTCATTGGAAGCACTGATGCTGAGGCTGAAACTCCAATACTCTGGCCACCTCATGCGAAGAGCTGACTCATTGAAAAAGACTCTGATGCTGGGAGGGATTGGGGGCAGGAGGAGAAGTGACAACAGAGGATGAGATAGCTGGATGGCATCACCGACTCTATTGACATGAGTTTGGGTGAACTCTGGGAATTGGTGATGGATAGGGAGGCCTGGCGTGTTGCAATTCATGGGGTCGCAAAGAGTCGGACACGACTGAGCAACTGAACTGAACTGAACTGAAGATTAGATCTTCAGTATTCTCATTGAAAAAAGAAAAAGTAACTGTGAGGTGGTGGGGATGTTAATTAACTTGGCGGTGGGAATCCTTTTACAATGCACACATATATCAAACCAACATATATACTTTAAATATATTTCTGTTTTTATTTTTCAATTGTGCCTCAAAAATGAAAATTTTTAAACATAAAAAAAGAAAGTCAATGTTTTGTGGATGTTTGAAGCTTTTGAATACATTCATAATGCTCACCCCACTCAGAGGGGCAATAGGTAACTCTGAGAATTAGTATCTGAAGAGGCTCCCAATGACTTACATCTCCTAGAAACAGCTTTGTGTCGTGACATCCTACATTGAGTCTAGACTGGCCTGTGACTTATGTGAATGAGTAGAATACAGCAGTAGTGAGGCTGTGCCAGTTCTGGGCTTGGCTTTCAAAGGACTGGCAGTTTCTGCTTCCTACCTCTTGAACTCTTGCTTTTGGGAGCCTCTATCATGGTGTAAGAAGTCTAGCTCAAGTGTGGGAGGCACCAAGTGGACAGACCATGTGGATAAGCCATGTAATGAGAGAATCTGAAACTACTTGGAGAGGGATAAAGGACCAGCTGTCCCAACACTGAGTTCAGTCTCCAGATGACTAGAGATCCCCAAATAAAGTTAACTGTGCCCAGTCAGCCTACAGAATCAGGAGCAATAATAAATCTGTGGCTGTTTTAAGCACTAAGTTTTGGGGTGGCTTGTTCCACTAAAATAGATCGCCTCACCAGTGATTCTCTCTCATGTGACTTAGAGGCTACCAAAAGGTTACCCAGTCTCACAGTATCTGTAAAACTGTGAGATGCCAAGTTCCCAAGAAAGGGAGTGCTTGAAAGGGGAAGGGAGAGGAAGAGGAGGAAGGGAGAAGTAGAGGCTGGGGCCATAAAGAGAAGGGCACTGAGAGAGAATTTCAGCTGTTTGCCTGGAGCCGGGTCTAGCAGGAACAGCTGCATTTGGGCCAAGAATTCTGATGATCTGTTTGACGGGTATTTGCCTTCCTGTAGGGGAGCCTATGTTTGAAATAGTGTGCCATGTATTTAATAGTACCAGCTAGAATGCAATGAAGGTTACACGTTCAGCCATCCCATATTTATTTTAGATCTGTCCTATTAATGATCCTTAACCCTGAACATCAATGTACGCAATCAGTCCCAAGGGAATCCAGGCCAGCATCACAAGTCTGGCGGGACCACTGAAAATATGTTTACTTATATCTTTACTCCTGGAGGGTCAGAACAATCATTGGCATGTCAGTAAGACAGGGCATTTTAAATACTTGTTCTTTCATGCAGTATGATTTTTTTTTTTCTCCATTGTCAAGCAAAACATTTAGAAATACTGTTTTTTCCCTATACTCTTAAATCATAGCTCTTTTAAGGGAAAAGGTAGGAATGAAAGTTATCTGGGTTTATGAGTGGTTTAAGGAAGTAATACTTCTTTTATTAATGTGTATAGCATTTAAGAAAACTATAATGATGAATGTTAATCATATGAATATTACTTATATATAGAATTTTTAATCAGTGGAAGAGAAGTCTTTTCTTGTTGGTTCTTGGTGTTTTCCTATCTATATTCAAATTAATGCAGAAATAATAGTCATCATCTTACTTAGTGGTTATCAGGAGTTATATCATAAAGGTTTTGCATATAAAATTTTATTCTCTAATAGAAAAAAGAGAAATAATGGAAATTTTTTTATACTTAAAATAGCTACAAAATGCATTGCCCACTCTAAGTGGTTTGATATCTTTGAGTCCCTCCTATCTTTTAAAATATTCAATTCTAGTACATATCACAGCCAAAGAGTTCCAAGCGAAGTGCAATACTCTGATTCCATGTTTTAGGAATGATGCGTATAAACCTGGAGATGATTGGTGGGTTGAAAAAGTTCTTCACATGTCCTCTGACATTATTATTTCCTTCAAAAATCTGAAAGCAAAATATGAGAAACTCTTTAATGATGGCATAATGGGTATGGAAATCTTATAACTGAAACTAACATAATATTGTACATCAACTGTATTTCAGTTAAAAAAATGTTAACAGGTAATTTTTTGTCTTTTTTAGTTCAAACTGTGGATCTCAATGAACACATACAACTTATCACAAAGATGATCCTCAATTAATTATGAAATCTCACTCCAGACATACCTCTTTAGGGATATCACCTCTCCACTGATCTGAGTTGAAATAGGAAAAAATAAAGAAATCTGATATGGTGCTGTGAAGCAGCCACAAAAACATCTCCACCTTTAGCCCCTTTTGAGTTATGTGACTTTGAGCAAATTACTTATAGACTTTGATTCTCCGTTTTTTCCTCATTGGTAAAATGGAGATAATAGATTTTACCTAGTAGAAGTTGTTGTGAAGATTTTAAGAGCATGTCAACATATGACAAGTGTTTATTAAGTGCCAGATAATAAGCATAAAAATGCATGGTTGCATTTTATTTTAAATGTTAGTAATAGCTAATGATTATGGTTAGTTACTACTAACATTTAAAATAAAACACAATCGTGCATTTTTATGTGTTAATATCCTTTCTGTCATATGCCCTACATCCTCAACTAAACTGTGTTTGAGGTGTGCTTTTGTCATTCTCAGAAAGCTCCCCAAGATTTACACACATCAGAGACTGAGTCACTATTTGTTTATAAAAATGATGTTTACCCTACTATGAGAACATCCTGATACAGTGAGAAACAAACCAAACAAACCAGGGGTTTAGAGAGAGAAAGAGAGATTCAAACCCATTAACTAAGATAAGGGCCGGGTCCATGATGAGCATCCAGTAAACATCCATCCCCTACTCCTGTGCTCCCCCTCGTACTGGTTCAGCCCAGTTCCCACTCCTAGAATATTCAGCTCATCTCCTTAGCTTTGCCTCTAGTAAGATTTTAAATCCACATAGCTAGGAATTTAAGAGTGTGATGGAGTAGTGCATCTTGCAAGAAATTAATCTCCTCGTGGGGAAGGATAACAATTGTTTTCTGCTTAGTAACAGTGGCACAGAAAGGCATATGGCCATAGCTATTTGATCAGCCATAAATAACAAATATACCTAAGCTAATGCTAATATGGTAGGTTGTCTAGACCCCTGTTATAGATTGTACGTTTGTGTCCTTCCAAAATTCATGTCTTCAAACCCTCATCCTCAATGAGATGATATTAGCAGGTGGGGCCTTTGGAAGGTGATTAGGACTAGGGATGGGGGTAGGGCCTTCATGGCATCTCCCTCTGCGTGTGCACACACCAAGGAAGGCCATAGGAGGGCACAACAAGGAAGACTGCCCTCACCAAGAACCTGCCCGTGGTGGCACCCTGAGCTAGGATTCTAGCCTCCAGAACTGTGTGAAATAAGTGCTTTTTGTTTGTCGCCCAGGCTGTGGTAACTCATTACACAGCCCAAGCAGGCTGAGAGGACTCTTTCTTTCACCATCTTCCTCAATCAGAGACAGTTAAACTTCACACCATCCCCTGTTGTTCTCGTGATTTTGTAGGTGACTCAGTCAAAACAGAAAGATAGTATACACGGTCCCTGTCCCAAGACCAGGTCCAGGACTTAGAAGACTTAAAGAGGGATGCACATCAATGCACACTTATCAAATACAAGAGCTATTTGCAAATCTGAGGTACTGTTCTCATCACAGCAGTTTTCAAACTGTTTTCTTTTTGCCAAGATCTCCCTGTACCTTGTCCACCATTGAGGATTTCTCCCTGTAAGGTTTCCAGTCCGTTCCCTGGTCACTGTAGTGGATGGTGTAGCTCTTCACATACATTTCAGAGGACAGGGACTTGCATCCTTGTGTTACAATCGCAGTTATCTTCTTGATTTTGAGCAGATCAATTTGTAACCACTGATTGTTGTTGTTTGCCTATGAAAATGATTAGAACAATGGATAAGACAGAGGTTAAAACCTTTGCTTTTTTTAGATCAAGATATTCAGAAATGCGTTGAGGTCAAACGATTTCTTTTCTGTCTCATCCCTGAGAATTCCCTTTCTCCTAGAATCCTCCCCTGTTCCTTCTCATTTATCATCGGCATGTACTTCCGGAATATTTTACACATTGTACAACAGTTATTTGTTTATGTGTATCCCTTACTCTTTGAGGGCAGGGACTTAGCTTTGTTTCCAGGTACTTAACACAATGTATGGCACACAGATGGTGCTCAAAAAATATTTTATCCGAGGAAAAAAATCAATTGCTAAATTATCTAAATATTTTTCTCCTAAGCAAGTTGGTTTAAAATACTATGATGGTATAGTATAAAATGCATTGCAGTATACATTAAGTGCAAATACTGTTTGATTCCCTGTTTGATTCGCCTTATACAAGATGCCTAGAATGGTCAAAGTCATAGTCAGAAAGTATATTGATAGATGCCAGGGGCCATAAGGTGAGGAGGGGTGGGGAAGAGAAATAGGGAGTTAGTGTTTAATGGGGACAGAATTTCAGTCTAAGAAGGTGAAAAATTTGGGAGACGAATGATGGTGAGAGTTGCACAACAATGTGAATGTACTTAGTTCACTGAACTGTACAGTTAAATATGGCTTAAAATAGTACGCTTTATATTATGTGACTTTTACCACAATGAAAAGAAGAGAATTAAATACTATGATGATATTATTGAAGTTATCTGGGAAAGAACTAGATAGTCTACTCTCTCTTACTTATTTTAGAAAAGCTCCAGTTTTCTTTCCATTGCTAACGTCAAATAGAAAAGGTCCAATTTCTTCTTTTCCGATAGTTCAAGTAAACATGTTATTTGAGAGACTTGATAAAGCTACACCCAGGGCTGCACATGTCATGGTAGTTGTCTTGTCTCTGGCCTAAACAAAATGCCTAATCACATGTTTGGCATTAAGTGCTTGGAGAAAGAGGATCAGAAAGACTAAATAGGTTTTGGAATAACTTGAGATTAATTTTCATCTTTGGGAGATTTATCCTGGCCCATAGTCTCATTTGGGCTTCCCTAGTAGCTCAGTGGTAAAGAATCCACCTGACAATGTGGAAGACGCAGGTTCGATCCCTGGGTCAGGAATATCCCCTGGAGAAGGAAATTGCAACCCACTCCAGTGTTCTTGCCTGGGGAATCCCATGGACAGAGGAGCCTGGTGGGCTGCAATCCAGGGGGTCTCAAAGAGTCAGACACGACTTAATGACTAAACAACAATGTAGTCTTGTTCAATTCTACATGAAATAACCAATGTATATTTTCTCAACGTCACTCATATATACACGGCTGTATGTATATAAACATACGCTACAATCACGTTACTGTATTTTTAAAGCAAATTAATTAAATATACTCTATTAGATAATTTGGGTTAATTTAACACCCTGTAGTGACATCTACTGGTGTTTTAGTGTGTCTTCAAGGTTGTGTGAATGATACAGAATGCATATAGGTAACTAGAAGATTTTTGTAGGTGTATATCTTTTTGTCTCTACCATAAAAGAGATAGAGACACTTGTGCACATACCTGCACATGCCTGGTTTAGACTTTCAGCCTCTCTAAAGAAGCTCTATAAAAGACATTTTATACTAATTGAAGGTTAAGTGAAACAAACAGTTCTGACCTAAAATTCCCTGGTTGCCTTGCATGGCATGTGGGATCTTAGTTCCCTAACCAGAGATCAAACCCATGCATCTGCAGATAAAGTATGGAGTGCTTATTACTGGATTTCCAGGGAATGATAATTATGTTTTATTATCTTATTTATATTATATGGCTTTTCTGGTAGCTCAGCTGGTAAAGAATCTGCCTGCATTGCAGGAGACCCCGGTTCGATTCCTGGGTCAGGAAGATCTGCTGGAGAAGGGATAGGCTACCCACTCCAGTATTCTTGGTTTCCCTTGTGGCTTAGCTGGTAAAGAATCTGCCTGCAATGTGGAAGACCTGGGTTTGATCCCTGGGTTGGGAAGATCCCCTGAGTAAGGGAACAGCTACCCACTCCAGTGTTCTGGCCTGGAGAATTGCACTATACAGTCCATGGGGTCGCAGAGTCGGACACGACTGAGTGACTTTCACTTCACTATTTATATTATAGAAATTAAATAAAAATGTTATACAACACTGTCACTTTTATTACTTTAATTTCTGTGGGTCTCAGTTTTCCCCTTTTGCAAAATTGCAAAATGAGTACTTGGGTTGCTTCAGATGGTACAAAGACCACAGATCTGTTTATTTGGAGAGTGAGATTCCTGATTCTGCCACCAGGCTAAACTAAAATTATTTAACTTTCTTTGTGTTTAGACTTGGCTACAATCCACAGAGTCACAGACTACAATCCATAGAGTCACAGAGTTGGACACGACTGAAGCGACTTAGCACGGATGCATGTGTTTAGACTTAAAAGAAAAATCTGGACCAGATGCTTTGTAAAAACCCCTTGCCTTTCTAATTTTCTGTGAGTCTATGGTAGTTGAGAAATGAATTTCAGGGCACAGACATTGGTCCCCGAGACTATCCAAATGGAGTCTGTGCTAAGTCTTTTCAGTATGTCTGACTCTTTGTGACTCTATGGACTATAGCCCACCAGGCTCCTCTATCCATGAGATTCTCCAGGCAAGAATCCTGCAGTGGGTTGCCATGCCCTCCTCCAGGGGATCTTCCCAACCCAGGGATCAAACTTCCATCTCTTATGTCTCCTGCATTGGCAGGTGGATTCTTTACCACTAGCGCCACCTAGGAAGCCCTAAGATGGGGTCCAAACTCTTGTTTACTCTGCTTGCACAATACAACTCCCTTTTCCTTTCTGGTGGCCTAATTTAAGATTAGGACACAGGATGCTATAAAGAGTCCAGGGAATTGGAGTGTAGCTTTCTTAAGAGAGGGGCTTCCCTGAGCTATCAATTGATAGCTCAGTTGATAAAGAATCTGCCTACAATGCAGGAGACCCCGGTTCAATTCCTGGGTCAGGAAGATCCACTAGAAAAGGGATAGGCTACCCACTCCGGTGTTCTTGGGCTTCCCTTGTGGCTCAGCTGGTAAAGAATCTTCCTGCAATGCAGGAGACCTGAGTTCGATCCCTGGGTTGGAAAGATCCCCTGGAGAAGGGAAAGGGCTCCAGTATTCTTGCCTGGAGAATTCCATGGACTGTATAGTCCATGGGGTCACAAACAGTTGGACACAACTGAGTGACTTTCACTTCCTTAAGAGAGAGCGTTAGGTGGATAGAAAATAGGGAACTTGGCTTACGTTGATTGACTGGACTGTTTTGATTTCTTATGGCATTCTGATTTTCCAGATCAGTTGAAGAATGAAATAAATATGAGTCAATATTAATAGTTACCGTAGAACTAAGTTACCTTAATTACTCAATGGGCTAACATCTAGGGCAATATAACTCTCTGTGAGATGTTTATAAAACTTAGATCACAGATTTTAAAACCTGGTTTGGCATCATTTTATGATGTCACCAATACAAAGGAGTGTTACAGAGTTCTGAAAAAACAGGAACAAAAAAATTTAAATGACACTCTTAATAAAATAAAGGATAGTGCTAGATTGTGGAGGGAACCAAAGAAGAGAAGATGGTACAAATCTAAATCATTTACTGATAATGTAAGTTGTCTCAATCAGGAGCTGGCAAAATACAGCCCAAGGCCCAGTCTGGCCTACTGCCTGTTTTTGTAAATAAAGTTTTATTGGAACACAGCCATGCTCATTCATTTACATATTGTTGATGACTGCTTCCTGCAACAGTGGTAGAGTTGAGTAATTATGACAGAGAATGTATGGCTCACAAAGCCTAAAATATTATCTGGCCCTCTGCAGAAAAGTTTTGCCCGCCCCTAGAAATGGCAACCCACTCCAGTGTTCTTGCCTGGAGAATCCCAGGAATGGCAGAGCCTGGTGGGCTGCTGTCTATGGGGTCGCACAGAGTCGGACACGACTGAAGCGACTTAGCAGCAGCAGCAGCAGTCTAAATCAAGACCACAGAGATGGTAACTTCTCTCTGAGCTAAAACTGTCCAGACAACACACATCCTAGTTTTCAGACATAGGATCATACTCTGTAGAAACAAGGGAGGATCTTCTGGCTTCCCAGGTTCCCATGTTCCCTGGAGTGAGGGCCTATGCCTTCTTCAGAGAGACTGAGAGAACTCCATTCACAGGGGACAGTTCACCTTAGCTTGCCAGGCATTTACACGGCCCTGGGCATTAAGACGTGCAAGGAAGGGTTCCCAGTAATTTCCCCACCAAGACTTTTTAAACGAGGAAGCGGTGATTTGCTTGTTTTCTATCTTTCCACTTTCCATACCCAGCGGTGTGGAGCATCCTGTCAAGAGAAAAGTAATGTGATTATTTACACACCATCGGTACTCCTTGTATGGTATTTTGTACTTCAGTGAAGACAAATAATATTACTGCTAAGTAACAACAAAACAACCATCACAGCAATGTTTTCAGTCTATACATGTATTACTTAATGCTCTTAAATAGCTCCATTTTACAAATGAAAAAACAAGCACAGCAAGGAAAAGAAACTTGACTAAAGTAACACTGCTAAAAGAATCAGAAACTAGATTTGAGCCCAGGCAGTCTGACATCAAATGCCATGTTCTAAACATCTAAACTCATTTCTCTCCTTCAGAGAGTCATGGAAACGTTGGTCTCTGCTTTCAGGTAGACAATATTCCTAAACATCCATGTATATAAGTGAAAGTGAAAGTGTTAGTTGCTCAGTCATGTGCTACCCTTTACCCCATTGACCGTAGCCTGCCAGGCTCCTCTGTCCATGGGATTCTCTAGGCAAAAATACTGCAGTGGCTAACCATTCCCTTCTCCAGGAAATCTCAACCCAGAGATCAAACCCGGGTCTCCTACATTGCAAGCTGTTTCTTTACCATCCGAGCCACCCGGGAAGCCCCTATGTATATAAAGTGTCACAGAGACAAGACACTTTGTTCTTGCTAGTAAGTCATGTAGACATTTTCTTGAAGTGATACCTTACTTTCTCCAGGAAAAAAGAGGCTTAAAAGAAGAATGTCTGTCATAGATACTAATTATAAACATCAAGAAAGTGAAGAGATTTTAAAATTAATGCTTCTTGTATAGAAAATGGAGGTTTTAAATAGACTAGCATTGTTGAATGCCACATTTTAGGGTAGCTTGACTCTATGACCTGAACAAATGACCAGTTAACATCATATACCATAAGGAAAGAAAAAAAAAAAAAAGACTCAAAGAGCTGTTTCAGGGCTTCCACATGGCTCAGTAGCAAAGAATCTGCCTCCAATGCAGGAGATGTGGGTTTGATCCCTGGGTTGGGAAGATCCCCCTGGAGGGGAAAATGGAAATCCACTCCAGTATTCTTGCCTGGAAAATTCCATGGACCAAGGAGCCTGATGGGCTGCAGTTCATGAGGTCACAAAGAGTCAGACACAACTGAGCATGCACACGCTATGCTATGGAGCTGTTTCAAATTTTCCTGCTTATATAAAATTTGCATTTTATGTGGAGGATATTATATACCATGGCTATCTGGACATGGGTAAAATGCCCTTTCCATATCCCTCATGAATATCAAGAGTTTATTGTATTATTATCTGCTTTGATAAGAAACTGATTCCAAGATTCAGTTACTTTCTCCACTGTGAGCTGTGCTTCTATCCTCTACCTGAGAGAAGGTGCTGTACCTTGCCAGCAGGTGTGCCGCAGCAAGTTTTAGGTATGTTTGTATATTGATCTCCCTCCTCCCTCAGCCCTTGAGCAACTTGGTGGTGCCTGGATCAGCCAAGCCCAGGGTGGTCTGCTTCATTCTTTTACTGCGGACTGTGAGACCGAGGTTATATTCTATATATGCTTTGAAGTAAAAAATGTTGGAAAGTACCACTTTAAGAGAGAAGAATAGTTGATGAGAACCTTAAACATCTTATTATATATAGAAGAATTTTATTATTGCCATTTATGATTGCCTAGATTTATATATACCACAGGTCACATTACATCCCCTGAAAAACAGAAACTTACTTAGAAAAGGCTTGGGTACCTACATAGAATGTGAAACAGAACACAGAGTTCAATCAAGGTTTCAGGAAGTTGGGAAGCAGATTTAGTTCTCAAAAACAATTATTGACTACCTAATATATGCCAGTCGGAGAAGGCAATGGCACCCCACTCCAGTACTCTTGCCTGGAAAATCCCATGGATGGAGCAGCCTGGTAGGCTGCAGTCCATGGGGTCGCTAAGAGTCGGACACGACTGAGCGACTTCACTTTCACTTTTCACTTTCATGCATTGGAGAAGGAAATGGAATCGACTTAGCGTTGGAGAAGGAAACTGAAGCGACTTAGCAGCAGCAGCAGCAGCAGCAGCAATATATGCCAGTAATGTTGCAAGACACTTTTATTATATTAAAGTCTGAGTGACCTGGTTGGAAGGCTTTTAGAAGGGTCAGACCCGGTTTGACTCTCAATTCTTATTGGAAATGGGCTGGTGGAGGTCATGCTTTGCTAAGGTCCTTCTTTGGAGGGTCAGAGCAGTGTCCATATGGTCCAAACATTGTTCAGAGAGATGGTGCCTGCCCTCTGGCTGCTAGAACCAGTCTCAGTCTAGATCATTCCTTGAATGGAACCTGTGTTTCACAGAGGTTTTTCTAGGAGCCTTAGTAATTGGAGAAAACTAAAAATTCTACTCATTCTCCCATATGCCCCAAATCTTGACTCGATGAATAGCAGCGAAAAAATGTCCGTGGGGTCACAAAGAGTTGGACACGACTGAGAGACTGAACTGAACTGAGCAAGAAAATAATGCATCTGTGTTCCTTACCATTAACCTCACAACCTTGCAGCTCCAATCGAAGGGCAGGTTTGTTATAGGATCCAGTTGGAGAGATCCTAATGTATCTAGCCACAACAGGTGGGTCAATCTGATTCTCTTTTATTGTAGAAGCATCTGAATTGCCACCAAAATACTAGAGGAAAAGAGGAAAATTTAGTTATGTAACAATTCTCTATAAAGTGATTTTATAATAAAATTTTCATCCAATTTAATGTTGTAATATTACGTTTTCAGGTAGCCTGAGTCAAATTAATTTGGTCTTAAAAGATAATTGGGAATACTTCCACTTCAGGAAGATAGTATAGATGAATTTTGCCCTGTTCCTCCTGCTGAGTACAACTGAAAACATAGAAAGACTCTGAAAGTGGAGAAGAGAAGGCAGGCTGGCTAGGGTTCTCAGGACCCAAGGAACAACACGGTGTCAGTCCCCTGGGTTTTCTTTTTACCTCATATACAGACATAAGTAAGGGAGCCGGGAATCAGGAGCCACCAATAGGTACAGGCAAACAAACAAAAACAGAATAAACAGCGAAAGCATTTTTTCTCTGGCCTCAGGACCGGAAAAGGCAGTCTAGCAAGACTGAAAACTTGGAGGCAACAATTGTTCTACTATAAGCCAAACACCATAGGCTAGAAAACAGTGTCCCCTTCCCTATCAACAGCTGCAAAGGCCAGATGGGGAACCTAGATTCCCATGCTCATGAAACTGTAACGAGGCACCCCAACACTGTCACTGGAGTCCTGGCAGAGAAAACAAAATAGAGACCCTGGATTTCCATCTCTTCTATCTTATAATAAGGCTTTCCCTCTTGTGGTGTCAGTGGAGACCATTCCATCCCTACCTATTTGCAAGGAGGAGAGGGGTCCCAGCTCACGTGTCAACAGAGGAGGCCAAGTGGAGAATGGACTGTGACCTCTACCTGGCAGTAAAGAGGCTGTGTCCCATCCCCCTTCCCTGGCAGAACAGTGTCAGAAAGAGCCAAGGAAAATCACAGATAAGAGCAGATATCAGTAGCATTGTAAACAGAAAAGCAACAGCTAAGAGCAATCAAACAAAGGGCCAGTTCTTTAAAAAGATTAAAGAAAATTGGCAAATCTGAAGTAAGACTGATAAAGCGAAAAAGAGAAGAGATTCATGTTACCAATATCATAAATGAAATAGTCAATATCACTACAGACCCTACACAAATCAAAAGGACAGTAAGGGAATAATACAAGTAACCTGTACATGTATATTTAACAACTTAGAAGAAATGACTCAATTGACTGAGAAAACACAAACTATCCCAATTCACCCAAAATGAAATAGATAATCTGAATAACATGTAACTATTAAAAAAAATGAATTTGTAATTTAAAAAGTCCCAGAAAAGAAATCTCCAGGTCCATGTGGCTTTTACTGATGAATTATACCAAAAGTTTAAAGAATTAACGTCCATACTAGATAATCTCTTCCAGAAAATAGAAGAGCATGCTACCTAATTTATGTTATGAAGCTAGTATTATTCTCACATTAAAACAAAAGGACAGTAGAAACAAAACTATACACAGATAACCCTCACAAACATAGATGCAAAAATCTTTAAGCTTTAAGAGAGTACACAAATTAATCTTTAATTTGTGTACTCTCTGCAATACTGATTGCTAAGATTCACAATTTAAGGTTTTCATGATCTATTCTAAGGTTATAGTGCAAATGATTTATTATAAGAAATAGCTAAATGATGACATAGAAGATAGTAAAATAGTAAACGATTTACAGAAAAAAAATGAAACTGATTCAAGGTTATCAGTATAATAATGGTGGACTGATCCTTGTATTCAGATAGCTTTCTTTGGAGAGAGGAGCATGGGAGGAGGGGAAGGATTGGGCTTGGAATAACTAGGTCATTGGGAATAACCCTGGCTGAGCCTTTGGAAGATCCAGCAGGGGGACATCACGCCTCAGGCGTGACAGCAAAAAAAAAAAAAGAAAGAAAGAAAGAAAGAAATGTGAGAATCATACTGCCTCAGAGCATTGCTGGTATTAACACTATTTCCTTCACTTGGGGCTTCCTTCAGTTACACTGAACTAAAGAACAAAATGAAATGTGAGAGTAAAATCGAAAATTGGTGGCCAAATTTTAGCATGGGCTCTTTAAGACACACAACCAGATATTCTGCTGTATATCATCTGCCAATCTGAGAAGTTTGGATACTTAGTTTGATGAAAAAGAGATTTTTCTTGCAAGTTTTATGGAGTTTTGAAATTTCAGAAGTTAAGGGTTTTTTTTTTTTAGTTGATAATATACAGATACATCACTTTACCACTTTTCTTCATAAAACACTAAAAATGCCATCTGTATTTATAACACCCAAAAGGTATTTTTTAAAAAGATATAGTAACCCTAGGCTTGGGGAGAAACAGTGGTGCCCACAGACCATCACATTCCTTGTGCTGTTCCCTTTGAAGATCCGCCAGTTTTTCCGATCCAAGCTGTAAGCCACACAGAACTCGGTGGTGTAGTAGGGCTTCAGGTAGTGTTTGGCGCCCTGGGTCTGGATCCCCGTGAGCAGGACTTCCTTTTGCATGTCTACCTGCAATGTAGCAAAGCTACTGAGCAGCACTATCCTTGTCAACAAGTCACACACACACTGCCTGAGGTCAATGCACAGCTAACTTTCCTTAGAACAAAATAACAGCAAACAAACTAATAAAATGGCTAGGTGCAACCCATATTTGAACACAGGATACCTGAATTTGAATCCAAACTCAACCAGAAACTAGTTGAGTGTGACATTGGGAAGTTAGTTAATCCCTCCGTGCCTCAGTTTTTTTCATCTATAAAACTGGATATTGCTAGACTAACCGGGAGTTGGTGATGGACAGGGAGGCCTGGCGTGATGCGATTCATGGGGTCGCAAAGAGTCGGACACGACTGAGCGACTGAACTGAACTGAACCTCACAGGTTTTGAGTATGTAAAGTACTTAGAATGCTGCCTAGCACCTAGTAATTGCCATTTCCCTTAACAACATTGCAAGAACAACAAGAAGAAATTATTAAACCACTGTCATTTTTTATTACAATAGTAGTAACTATTATCAGGTTGGGCCTTCCCAGGTGGCTCAGGCAAGGCAGGAGCCACAAGTTCAATCCCTGGGTCGGGAAGACCCCTAGAGGAGGAAATGGCAAACCACTCCAGTATTCTTGCCTGGAGAATCCCATGGACAGAGGAGCCTGGTGGGCTACAGTCCATGGGGTTGCAAAGAGTTGGACATGACTGAGCATGCATGCATTATCAGGTTAGTAAGACATACCTGGATCCAAGGTTCAGGTTAAATTCTGTTGAAAGTTTTTCTGCGATCCAAGCATTGTATGATCCACCATTGTTTAACCTTGCTAATTTGGGTTCCCAATAACCTAAATACAAAGGAAGAAAATAATTTATTCAGAATTAAAACAAAATGAACATCCAGCTAGCAATTTCTCAAGTGAATTTAGTCCCAGTGGAAAATCAGATTTCTAAAGGAACATCTGTTTTAGTTAGGAAACCAGGCAATGGAAATGGGCCTCAGCTACTAAGTTAGTCCCTGATGATGAGATCTTGGTTTCAGGCCTGTGCTTTGACAGCTGTCAACCACCACCCACCCCCTTTTCTTAAATATAGGTCATGTTTATTTTTTCTCAGTTATGCTGATGTGGTTTCTGCTGAGTGTGCCTGCATAACAGAAAGATATGGGGCAGATTTATGAGAGCCTCATGATCCTTTCCCCCTGGAGGAGGAAATGGCAACCTACTCCAGTATTCTCCAGTCCATGGAGAATCTCATGGATAGAGAAAGGGCTACAGTCCATAGGGTCGCAAAGAGTTGGACATGACTGAACAGACTTAGCTTGTACATATGCATGATCCTTTACATTTGACCTCTTGATCTTGACAAGAGTTTGAAGGCAAAGAGAGGAAATTGAGGAGTTTGTGATGCACAGTGGGTGAACAAAAAATTTCTTGAATAGATGAATGGTTGACACAGCAAAGGGGTCTACAAAGGTCCGTGTAGTCAAGGCTATGGTTTTTCCTGTGGTCATGTATGGACGTGGGAGTTGGACTGTGAGGAAGGCTGAGTGCTGAAGAATTGATGCTTTTGAACTGTGGTGTTGGAGAAGACTCTTCAGAGTCCCTTGGACTGCAAGGAGCTCCAACCAGTCCATTCTGAAGGAGATCAGCCCTGGGTGTTCTTTGGAAAGAATGATGCTAAAGCTGAAACTCCAGTACTTTGGCCACCTCATGCGAAGAGCTGACTCATTGGAAAAGACTCTGATGCTGGGAGGGATTGGGGGCAGGAGGAGAAGGGGACGACAGAGGATGAGATGGCTGGATGGCATCACTGACTTGATGGACGTGAGTCTGGGTCAACTCTGGGAGTTGGTGATGGACAGGGAGGCCTGGCATACTGCGATTCATGGGGTTGCAAAGAGTCGGACACGACTGAGCGACTGAACTTAACTGAACTGAACTGAATGGGAACTATATTATGTTGCCTGTAAGACCCTGTGGTTCCGGCTGGAATATTACACAGTTTAGTCCCATTGACACCTTTACATTCTATAAAAAAATCAGTGATGAGTAAATTCTGCTTAGAAAATACACTTAACAAAGTAAAAGTTCCATGGCTAGAGATTATATCTCTGGGGGGTCAGTAATTAGATATTTTACTGCTGTTTTACTATCAAAATGTGGTAGAAAAAAGCCTTGAGAGGAGCAATGACCCATGGAGGCAGGGTCATCATGTATGGTTTTGCAGGCTGTATACAGCACAACTGTAGGAGGTCCCTTTCACAGGCTATGATGCTACTACTTACCCCAAAACTCAGAAGCCTGGATCTGTGAGTCAGCTATCAGGCCAGTGCTTAGTCCCATTGGCATCTTACATTCTATAAGAAATAGAACAATGAATAAACTTTGCTTAGAAAGCACATATAACAAAGTAAAAATCTCCATGGCTAAAGATATACCTCTTCTGGGTCAGTAATTAGTTGTTTTCACCTATCTGTGTGGCAGCTCACTTAAATATGTCTGATCATAAAATCATAAATGCACTGGCAAGACTGATACTTAATAGAAATGAAAATTAATGACACCTTAGTGGAAAACAACTTATCCAGAAGTGCAAATAGTTTTTAAATTGATTTCCATATTTTTGTATCTTAAAATAAGCCATTTTACAATATTAAGTACCCTTTATAAGACTGTGTTCTCAAAAGTTGACCTGAAAGTTACAATGTTATTTATGTCCTGAACAAAGAAGGGAATGCTAGCCACTAAGCTATTTGGATGTTGACACAGTGCTTGGTACTCAACAGGTGCTTAATAAGTGCTGGCTGGCTGGATTAGTGGATGGACAGATGGAAACTGTGTTTCTTGAATACCAAAATGCCAAGTTCAGTGACTATCTTGGTCAAAGCTGAATTCCTGGTATCTTTCCCTTCCTCTACTCTAGAAGTCTGGAGAATTTCTCTTATGCGCTTTCCCGTGGTTCACAAATCATGAAGGAGGATGCTTTATTTCGCTTCAGCAAATGAGAGGAATGCCTTTGGTTTGAACCATTTAGTTTAAGATTCCTAGCAGACTGATGTTTGCAATCAGACTCTAGATCGAAATAAAAGCAATTACTGCTACAGATCATGCTTCTGTTGTGTCAGAGTTCTCAGAGTTGAATATTTCCAACCTAAAACTTGGTGATATTCTAGGAACAGGTACTCTCCTGCTAAAACAAAAAAATAATGTGGCTCTTGGATGATACCTCTGTCTACAATGAGAAATGGTGTCTGCATCCCTGCTCTCTGAATTTCTCCAACTTCCGTGTCTAGGAGCCACCAGCCAGGTTTTGATGCCTTCATTTCAAGAGTTTTAAATGAACCTAAAATAAAAGACAACATTACATACCCAAAGATTAACAGGCTAACACTGGTTGACTCCTACCAAAGAATCCTAAAATCTCTGCATGGCAAGTGATTTAGAATATAACTTGAGTTAGCCATTTCTCTTTAGGCAGTATTACAGGTGTATCAAAATAAACAACAACACACACACACATTCACTAAAAACAAATTGCCCTGGAACCTTAAAAAATCTCCAATACCTCTTACAAAAAGAAATGTTTCATTTATATAAATATCATGTTACAAGTTAACCCATACATAATGCAGCTTATCAAGGCAACTTTGAATGACAGTCATTGGGCCTCACAAATCTTGTACATGTTTCCTTCTCTTCATTTTTCTAGTTTTTCTTTTTTATATGAGAAAATTAAAATAAAACATCCTTCCCCCATGTTTCATATTTTCTATGAAGTTTACATTTTAGATAGAAGTGTACAAACATTGTTTCAGAAAAGCACTGAAAAAATGAAATTTCTGAAACCTCTGATTATTCATTCTGGTATTTAACATTTCCTACCACTAGTTAATACTTATATTCTATTGACTATGATCTGTGACCATTTCCTAGATTGTGAATAAAAATTAATAGCTGATGGCCATCCTCCTCAGACACACTAAAAAAAGATCTCCAGCCTTCTACTCTCTAATGCAGGTGTTAGGTGTAAAGATTTAAGTGGGCCAGTTCCCTGACCCACTTCTCCCAGGCTAGTGGAAGGGATAATTGATCTGGTAATACTTGGTGAGAAGTTAGGGGTGAGCCTGACCTAACTCTTTCTGTCCCTGATTTTAATAGAGTGGCTTTTGATAGCTTTGTTAATGAGAAACTGGTGTATTGCATACAAACAGAACCCCTTTTCCCCGTGTGTGAGAGTGCTATTGCTCCAGTCGTTCTTTCTGTAGTGTCCTATTAGGGTGTGTCAAACTAAAGTCTGGAGGGCGTGAGTTTGCTTCTGACCTTTAGCAGCAGGACAATCCCATTTTCAGGTCATATGCCAGCAATAAGTACGTTCCTTAAACACAAAAAGTTACTTACACTATAATTATTTTTGTTTGTTCGGCAGATTTGTTCGGCACTTGTTTCACATGTTCAACCCTTCTGAGTGTATGCGCAGCCCCCAATAGGCAGAAGTCTCAAGGAACCTCCTGCTGTGAAGCTCTAGCTTACTCAGTGTGTGATTTGTTTTGTTGTTTTAGTTGCTCAGTGGTGTCCAATTCTTTTGTGACCCCATGGACTATAGCCCACAAGGCTCCTCTGTCATGGAATTCTCCAGGCAAGAATACTGGAGTGGGTTGCCATGCCCTCCTCCAGGGGATCTTCCCAACCCAGGGATCAAACCCATGTATCCTGCATTGGTAGGTGGGTTCTTTACCCCTTGTGCCACCTGAGGAGCCTCTCTTCCCCCATCCTTAACCACATCCAGCCTGTTTGGACTAGTGTGCCTCTTCTGAGGCTGATTCACACACCAACTTCCCCACTCAAAATCCTATCAAGGAGTTGCCTTGACTAGCTTCTCAGATACCATTTGTGGAAGGTAGGCTGCTTATTAAAAATGCAGACTGCTGGGCTCCTGCCCAAGTTCTACCAGATCAAAGTCTCTGAGAGCAAAATCTCTCTTTAAAGCATCTGCATTTTAACCAGCTTTGTAAGTTTTTATTATGCCCAGTACAGTTTGAGGATCAATGGCATCAAACACACTCCTACTCACACACCTACAAGCAATTCACTGGGACATAAAAATCCTTTTTGATGGTTGTAGTTTGTTTAAACCTAGTCATTATTTTGCATATGAAAAGATTTAAATACCTTTATTATTCTTTGGCTTTTATAATCATTTAAAAATATATTCTTCACTTCATAAGTCAGTTTAAGATTCAGATTTCGACAGCCCAAAGATATCAGGGTGATAAGACTGAGGAGTAGAATTCAAGAATGCTGAAATCCTGGTTAGTCTCTGATTTCTGCCCAACAGAATGTTTTAGATGCCTGATCCTTGTGGGATTCATTTTGTAATCTGCTTAAGACCTGGCCCACATGACACATAATGGCTTGGAAGAACCTGCGCTAGACATAGCATCTCTGTAGAACCAAGCCGGTCTGCAGATTTAGTCTGTGCTGTGCTGCAAACAGTGCAGACACTGGCTGAGTCTTCTGTACTCTGCATGCACTTTTGGATTATAGCTTTGCGCAGGATCCAAGTCAGAGCCTATGCCTGACCGCTTTTGAAAGTGAAAAGTGAAAGTGAAGTTGCTCAGTGGTGTCTGACTCTGCGACCCCGTGGACTGTAGCCTACCAGGCTTCTCCGTCCATGGGATTCTCCAGGCAAGAATACTGGAGTGGGTTACCATTTCCTTCTCCAGGGGATCTTCCCTATCCAGGGATCGAACCTGGGTCTCCCGCATTGGAGGCAGACGCTTTAACCTCTGAGCCTCCAGGGAAGCCAATGCACAAGGAAGAGATGCACAAAGAGGGAATGGGAAAGAGTTACAGATGCTAAGTTACAGCCTTGCCATTTGGTACTGAGACCTCTTTTCATTGCCAAGAATTTTACCAGGCAGAAGGGGCCAGACCCCTAACTGGTGCTGTTGAGTGCCGTTTTCTAGCAAGGTCTGGCCATGAAAGTGAACCACGTGAATGTCTCGGGAGCCGCCTAAGTTCAGCAGGTGCAACCTCACCCACTCTTGCTCGTACATTCTCAAGCCAGGCAAGTTGTAGATCATCCCATTGATGGCTGAAAGGACAGAAAGTTGCAGTCAATTAGAAATCTGTGTCTACCAGGAGAGAGGCTGGTAAGGAAATATAGGGCCTCCCACTCACCACCCATCTTCTTTATTACTTGCATGCCTACCCACCCCACAACCCTGCCCAGGCATAGTAAGGGACCTCCTACAGTTCCTAATATCAGTGAGAGACTGAAACAGAACCACTTCTCCTCCTCATACCAGCCTGTGGCAGAAGTGTGGGTGAGTCCCCTTTCCAAGCAGTTTATCACTCTTTTCCTCAAATTTACATGTTTCCTGTTCTGTGCTTTATCCATTTATTCTTTACATTTATAATATGAATTTTCCTGGGCTACTTAAAAGATAAGGACTAATATGGGCAGATAAGTAAACTAGTCTTTAGAGAAAAGAGGGTAAGTAAGGGGATATGCAGTGTATCACCCTAAGGCCTCCGAAATTCAGAGAGAGTTCCAGGCAAAGTTAGGAAGTTGCACTTCATCTTTGTTGGACCCCAAAACCTTAGAGATTCATGTTTATCCTCTCATTTGTCTGAGTGCTCCTCTGCCCCTTTCCCAGCTGGGATGTCCAGGGTTCTCAGACTTTATCAACTCTCCCCTTACTGAAGTGTGTATGTTTTTAAACACCTGGTAAACCTGGTCATCTTAAAAAAGAATACGTATAAAATTTTAATGATAACACTTAGGGCCACCTTGCACTTAATTGGGACTGAAGTGAGGGAAGTTTTGGTGGTGGTGGTATCTGTTGTTGCTTATTCTTCTAAAGGGTAAAGGAACTATTGTGGAATTTCTGGAACCAAGCAAATGAATTTTTGGAGGGAGAAGAGTTGAGATCATTTTGGCCCCCTTAAAATTATATCAGGTATGGGAGCACCTGTCTATATCTTCATAACATCAGCCTCCCCTCCTCATCTTGGTTTCTGTGAATAGATCTAAGAATAAAGGTTATCTCCAGCAGTTATTAGGTCAAATCATTACATCAGGATAGAGAAGAAAAGATGCTCAAAGCAGCAAGTGCTCAATAAACATTTGCTGAATTTAGCTGAGTGATAGAATTCATTCATTGATTTATTAATTCAACACATATTTACTTAGTGCATACAGCAGAGGCCAGGCATAGGTGGTCTGCTTATCAAATACCCTGATAAGTTCGACAGTGGAAGATTACCAAATTATAGCAATTTAGATGACATTACATTTAAAACTAAAATTAAACAGGGTGCATTTTAGTCTTTCCTTGAATAATCAGAAGCAGGGCCGTGAGAGTATTCAGCAGGTAAAGGACATAGCCACGAGACAGCCTGTCTGCTTCTGCGCTTTCCCACTGTGTTCAGAGGTTTTCAGAGGCTGTGCTTCCTACCTTGAGACCAAGCACCTTGGGCTGAAAGGCCTAGAGATGGTAGGAGAAAAGAAAAGAAAGCTCTGCCTGGAGTCTCTTGGTCAGCTCTCAATCAACGCTATTCTAGACTGCATAATAGAATTTTTTAACCTTGTGTGATAAGCAGCGTCCAGAGGGTGGGGTTTTGGAGCAGATTGTAAATCATATTGTTTTCTTACAGATGAGATCAGACTGAATTCTATAATTGTAGAAGTTTAATTAGGAAAAATAAGCTTAAAAGGGGTAGCCTGAGTATGTAAATAGGGTGGGAGAGGGAGCATAGACCAGCTTAGCCTTGATGACTGGCTGGGAGAGGTGGCAGTGAATTAAATATTGCTTATAATGTCTTTTTTTTTTTTTTTAATTCTTGAAGCAATAGCAACTTTCTTCTTTCCTATTACATTGACTGACCCATCACCCAAAGCACAGGACCTTCCTTGATCAGAAATCTCATAGCAATCACCTCTATTCATCAAACTCTGAAAACGGGATCTTAATTTGTTTTCTAATTCCTAAATTCTTTAGAAATTTAGGATTTCTAAATCCTAATTACTTAGGATATCGTTGTTCACCGTATCCTAAATTCTGCCTTTCCCTAAAACTGTAATTCCACTGCCAATTTACTGACTAAATTCCCAAATGGATTTCAGAGTAGATATACTTTTCCCTCTTTCCCCACCCAAATGCTGTCTTGGCATTCTTCTTTCATTACCTGGCTACCCAGTTTCCTAAATCACTTTCTTCTCGTATTCTTTGAGTTCCACCTGTGAACTGCTGAGAGTTACAAATATGACAGTCATTCTTATTTTGGAAGTATGTGTGGGCGATCACTTCCACATAAATAATTGATCCTTTAGAGATCAAGAAACAGATTTATGAACTGTTTAATTGCAGAATAATACTAATTCCTTTCCAATTTATGTTACCAGTTGAAGCCCAGTGGCTTTTGGTTGGTTGGTTTGGGTTTGTTTTGCAGCAGCCTTGTGTGCTATCTTTCAGATTTTGTCTGCTCTCTTTCACCTACACTGCCACCTGCCAGGTGACATCAGCCTCCTAGACATTTAAGGATCTGGTTTTAGTTAGAGCTCCTGTTTCCACAGAAGCATCTTATGCCTGATTTTGAGAAGACCTGTGGGCAGGAATCACTGTCACCCAGTAAGTTGGTTCGGAGATGAGATCAAAGTCAGAGGAAAATACCATGAAACTCATGGGAGTTTTTTACTTCTGAGGATGCACGTCTCCAAGACCTTGTGGGCTTCTTGTCATAATACCAGCTCTTCTTTTCATCAAAGACCATAAAAAGCAGGACAAATTCTCTCATGTCCACAGGCATGTTGGTCTCCTTATCAAGTGTCCCTTTTCGGCAGATCAGAAGAGGCCCTATCAAGCCTGAATGGATGTCTTTTTCCTGGAAGACAGTAAGAGCAGACAGCACACATTCATGGTTTCTCAAGATTTTCTTTGCTCTTCTGACAATCACTGATCCTATTGAAAAGGAGACCTTCTCAGAGGCTCTCAATTTGAAGATTACAAATGAATTACAGCTTAATAAACCTGGATATTTATTGTCTTCATTCTGTGATGCTCATATTGCCTTCCTCTGATTAATCCCTTATTTCAACATGGTAGTAATGATAATTATGGTGATGATAATGATAGGGATACTATTATAAATACTATTTATTGAGCATCTGTTAGGTCAAATATTTTCCCTGTAGTATCTTATTTAATTCTGACAGCAATCCTATATGGTAAAAAATAAATTCATTGATTGAACAAATATTACCAAGTGCCTACTCCACATGCTATGTACTGTTACCTCATTTTTAACTCTGGGAACTGTGGCTGAGAGAGATCAAGTAACTTTCCTAGGGCTACACAGTAAGAGATAGGATAGAAATTGAAATCTATGACTATGCTCTCTCTACCACCACCAAAATGGGGGAATCTTGAATTTATAGTTCTTTTATCTTAAAAAAAGAAAAAGCAGGAGAAAGCTAATACTTGTTCAAGGAAATTGCAGATAAACATCTTCCTCTGTAAAGCAGTCACTCCAACTGGGGCTAACCATTTAAGTAATCCTTCCTCCTTTCCACTTCTCACTGTCTTCTGAAGATCTGCATGCAGAGTCCCTGGTTTTGGTAGCAGTTGACTGTGGACCCTGATCCTTACACATGCCTCATGGAAAGCAGGACAGATATTTACTAGGAAATCATGACATTCCATTTGATGGACTCAACTTAGGGGAACGACAAAAATTTTCAATGGCTATGCTTACTGGGTTCACTGCTGAGTAGTAGGCCCAAGCCCGACAGGCAGATCCAGGGTTTTCTGGCCCGGATCGCGTAGTGGCGTGCCATACATAGGTGTAAGTTTTATTGGGCTGAATAGCATTGTCCTCCTTAAACCATTCAGGAGAGTCATCTTCATAAGTCTTTCCTTCTGATGATTTTTCATAGGAAAGCCCATGGGCATGAAGAGAATATGGTCTGGATGCTAAATTTTTAAAACGAACCTAAAAAGAAAGGAATAATTCACAAATGTGTTTAAGCTTAATAAAGCCCAACCCCCAAAATGTCAGCATTATGGGCTAAACTGGATGGCTATTCAATTGAATCTAAGATATATTGAATGCTTAGAATCACAAAGTAATTTTTGTGTATTATTTAATCTAATTTTACAACCATCCAATGAGATAGGGCCCATGTAGTTTTCTCCAGAAACACCAAAACAGGTTTGTTTTTAGGCTCAAAGATTATCTACAAATGAAATGATAAAGATAGGCACTACAGATCTGAAAATGAATGAGGCTTTGGGCTTCCCTGGTGGCTCAGACAGTAAAGTGTCTGCCCGCAATGCGGGAGACCCGGGTTTGATTCCTGGGTCAGGAAGATCCCCTGGAGAAAGAAATGGCAATCCGCTCCAGCACTCTTGCCTGGAAAATCCCATGGACGGAGGAGCCTGAAGGCTACAGTCCATGGGGTCTCAAAGAGACGGACATGACTGAGCGACTTCACTTTCTTTCTTTTCTTTTGGTTTTACTCACAATAAGATTTCAATCTACTGGTGTAAAGAGATATGTACATGTAAATTCCAGTTAAAAATCTGGAGACAAAAGGTACTGTAAACAAAGTATGGATGGGATTTGGTGGGAATGCCTGGGAGGAGCAATTCAGTTGAATGTTTAGGAGAGGTTGAGAGAATTATAGTTTCTTCAGAGAGATGGAATTGGCCCATATAGAATGAACAGGAACTTGGCAGGGGAAGAAATAAAATTGTGAGATCATTTCTTTTTTTTCTTGAAGAGTGGCAAGTAGGTTGGTTGTAGTAGGTTGTAGTAGGTTGGCAAGAAGTCTTGAAAAGAAATGTAGTTATTTGTTAATTTTAGAAAATAAGTAAGTCACCTATAGCTTTCTTGCCACTTCCATCTCTACAGCCCTCTGGTGCTTGTGGAAATTCCTCTGATGATCTTATCAATGCTCGAAAGATAACTTACTTGGATAACATCATCCACTTCAGCTCTAATGACTGGACCAAGTATGCCAAGATGCTCTTCATACTCCCCCTGAGGATCAAGTTTGGTAAAAGTGCTATCAAGGTACTTTCGGAAAACTACTTTCTTGTATACGGTGTCCTCTGGAACATAGTCAGCGTCATCACTGAAATGAAAGTAATAGCATTTGTTTAAAGGAACAAATTAAAGACCATTCAAAGAATTGAGGAAATTCTCTGTTTCTGAACATAGCATCTAGTGTAAAGAAGATATTTGAAAATATTTGATGAACAAATGAATTAAAATATAAGGAACTAAAATCATAAGCCAGTAAATATCATTCAGCTCCCATCTCATGTATTGTTTCTAAGCATATCCTCCTATGACCCTTTAGACTGGATCAAATCTCTCTCTAACATTCCCTAAATTTCTACATAGTTACTGTAGTATATATAGTAAATCCCTGTTGTATTCTTATAGGGTTTCTATAGTATATATAGTAAATTATATATTATTTATTTGTGAGATTACCTATTAAAATCTGACTCTACCATTAGAGTGAAAGCCCCATGAGATCAGGGACTGTGCTTAGCTTGCTTATAATTTTTATTTCCAGTGCCTAGCAAGGTACCTGGCAAATAGTAAGCAGATACTTATTTTATGTATTAATGAATAAGGCTTCCCAGGTGGCTCAGCAGTAAAGAATCTGCCTGCCAATGCAGGAGAAGGGGTTGGATCCCTGGGTTGGGAAGATCCCCTGGAGGAGGAAATGGCAACCCACTCCAGTATTCTTGCCTGGAAAATCCCATGGACAGAGGAGCCTGGTGGGCTGCAGTCCATGGGGTCACAAAGAGTCAGGCACAACTTAGCTACTGAACAGCAACAACTGCAATTAATGAATGACAAATATAATCAGATATCAACATAGCAGATTTTAATTTTAAAAGTAGAGAAAGTCATGCAATGGAATAGTGCCAGGGTTTGGGACAGGCAGATGATAATGGTCAGTTGATTTAGAGGGTCACCTCTGTAAAGGCCACTAGATGGGTGGGTGCTTTATATTCTGAAAGTAGCCACTCTCCCCACATTTGCTTTTGCTAAATCACATTATTCTGCATGTGGTTCACCAGCTCAGTCTGGGACTAGAGAATATCAAATTTTCCTACTAAATCTTAAATTTCCCTAGAGTCTGGGTGCTTTAGTCGTTAAGTTGTGTCCAACTCTTGCGACCCCATGGATAGAGCAGCTTGACAGGCTACAGTCCATGGGATTCTCCAGACAAGAATACTGGAATGGGTTGTCATTTCCTTCTCCAAGAATCTGGGAAATAGGCCAGAAGCTCACCATGAATCTCATGGTATTTGTTATACAATACAAGCCATCGTTAGAGAATCCCATTCTGCCTTCTTTCTAGTCTTGCTATACTAGTAATCCCATTCTTCCAGACTCTAAGCATGGTATACAGTCCCCTAGAACACACATGAATGTGTGTGCTAAGTCATGTCAGTCATGTCTGACTCTTTGTGACCCCATGGACTGTGGCTGCCCAGGCTCCTCTGTCCATGGGATTCTCCCAGGCGACACACATGGGGTTTTGAAGGAACTGGTTTCATCTCTTTACACTCTAGAAAACCTTACTCCCTCAGGAACTTGCTTAGCAATCCCCAGACAAACTAGTTATTCTCATATAGTAAAGGGTGTTACATTTAAATAGGAAGTCACCGGAGAAAGTCTCTTAAACTCACAGAGTTTTCATGTGGAAATGTCAGGCACCAAATTAATGAAATAATTTCTCTGAATCACACCATGTGTGGTGTTTGCTTACTCTAGTTGCACTTTGATTTTAATTTATTAGGGTAACAACTAGCTTTTGTGAAAGCTATGGGCTATATTTGGACAGTATAAATATGGCCATCAGCTACCATGTCATCAGTTATCCCCAAGAGTTTGTAGTTGCTTCTTGTACCCCTTTCTCTTCTTTTTCTATATTGTCATCCCAGAATATAGAACCCAGTCCAATGTGGTTTTCCACACTTGAGCAAATTAAAATGAAAACTAACTTTAAAAAATGCATGTCAAGCCATTAAAAACTCTCTGTTGTAAGTCAATCCACTTACAAAATTGCATCAACTCCTTCAACTCTATGGTTGAAAAGTGGCTAGAACCCTAAAATGTTAGAGCTGAAGCAGATCTTGGGGCCCACTTGGTATAACTCCTTGTTAAAAAGACTGCAAATATCCCAATCAACTAGGAGTGGCTTAAAACTTTTGAAGGGTTTCTTACTGCTCTTTGAAAAACATCAAAATTCTTCCCAGGGCCCACAAAGCCTAGTAATATCTTATCTCTACAGAGCTAGCCAAACACTTTCTTAGCACACATGCTCATCTTGAGCTCCAGCTACAGAGGCCTTCAGTCTCAGGGCTTCCTCCTTCCCCAGGGCCTTCATCATGCTGTTCTCTCTGTCTAGAATGCTCTCCCCTCTCCACCTCCTGTTCATTTTCAGGTCTCAACTCAAACATCACTTTTTCAGTCAGACTTGCTACTTCTCATATCACCATTGATCACTTTTCCTTATTGGTCTTCATCATGGTTATTTTTTTTACATTTATTTATATGAGCACTTGGTTCATATCTACCTGCCCGACTAGACACAATGTGTCTAGTGAGAGCAGGAGTCATGTGCGTTTATATTCTCTTTTATTGTCTCAGCACTTAGCACAATGCCTAGGAGAGAATAAGCCCTCGTTAAGGAGTTATTGGACTTCCCAGGTGGCACTAGTGGTAAAGAACCTGCTCGTCATGTAGGAGACATAAGAGATGCAAGGTCAATTCCTGGGTCGGGGAGATCCCATGGAGGAGAGCATGGCAACCCACCCCAGTATTCTGGCCTAGGGAATTCCATGGAGAGAGGAGCCTAGTGGGCTACAGTCCATGGGGTCACAAAGAATCAGACACGACTGAACACACACACACACACACACACACACAAAGACTTATTAACTGAGTGATGCTATGCTGCTGCTAAGTCACTTCAGTCGTGTCCGACTCTGTGTGACCCCATAGATGGCAGCCCACTAGGCTTCCCTGTCCCTGGGATTCTCCAGGCAAGAACACTGAAGTGGGTGAGTGATGCTATAAACCAAGTTAAAATAAAAGTTCCAATCAAGATGAATCATAATCTAATGAATGGCTCAATCGAGGGTATAAACTTGCTTTTTGCTTCTAAGCTACTTTATACCCTTGACCTCTGCAACTGGAATCACATGGAATTTGACTTAATCTTCACCAAGATGGTATATACTTCATACTGATCAGTAAACAATTAAAAAATGTTTTTGTTAAGTAATGGCAAAAGGAGATTTCTACATCACAAATTTAGATGTGAAGCCAACTTCAGTGAAATCATATTGATTATCCTATAGCTATTGATAAGTCACTTCCCAGGTGGTGCTAGTGGTAAAGAATCTGCCTACCAAAGCAGGAGACACAGGAGATGCAGTTTCAATCCCTAGGTGAGGAAGATCTCTGGAGGAAGAAATGGCAACCCACTCCAGTATTCTGCCTAGGAAATCCCATGAACAGAGGAGCCTGGAAAACTATAGTCTATGGGATCACAAAGAGTCAGACATGACTTAGCAACTAAACAGCAACAACATTGATAGACTGGGCTCTGCACTGGAGCAAGAAGGAGTAGGAACATCTTTGATGAGAAAAGAAGAGAGAGGAGGATGCTGATTTAAATACACCATATCAAAGACTTCTCACAGTGATGGCTCTTGTGTTGTCCAGATGTCACCTGAAGTAGAAAAGCTTATCTTGGAATTGACAATGGAAAAGAGTATAAGCCAAGTTGCACTATATAGGGGAACTAAGTTATCTTAGAGTGATTTGTCCAAAATCATCTTCTTAGACTGTTATAATTACTTTTTTTAGCATTAGTGCAAAAAATGAAAATATAAGAACTGGTCAAACCTTTGCACAAATTTTGAATAATCCCAGGATATTTCTTCAGCTGCAATGTAATAATATTTTCTGTTTCCAGTGTTGCTGCGGAGGTACCATGCTGCAATGTTGTCAGGATTTCTGGAGGAGTTGATATCTGTCCTAAGATCAGTTTGGTAAGGGTCATTATAGGCTACAAACTCAAATTCACCATAGTCTTCTTCACTGCTCTCTTCCTTCTGCCTTGGAATAATTTCAATATAATCTCCATCATCTCTACTGAGGCCTACTACAACCAGCGGATTAAATTCTTCTGGTATAAAAGTGTTATTTAGTGTAGAGTCTGGTGGAGGAGATGGCATCTGACCAATATCTGCATTAGGGAAAGTCTGACCAAATTCTGGAAGAGGCAATGACTGACTTGATTCAGAAGTGTGGGATGTCTGATTAAGATCTAGAGGAGGTGATGTCTGCTTGAGATCAAGCTGGCTGAGGTCTGGAGAGAGAGACTCCAGGCTGAGGTCTGGAGAGAGGGGTGTCTGGCCAAGATCTGGAGAGAGAGACTCCTGGCTGAGGTCTGGGGAAAGGGCTGTCTGGCCAAGATCTGGGGAGAGAGACTCCTGGCCAAGGTCTGGAGAGAGGGACGTCTGGCCAAGGTCTGGAGAGAGAGACTCCTGGCTGGGGTCTGGGGAAAGGGCTGTCTGGCCAAGGTCTGGGGAGAGAGACTCCTGGCTGAGGTCTGGAGAGAGGGACTCCTGGCTGGGGTCTGGGGAAAGGGCTGTCTGGCCAAGGTCTGGGGAGAGAGACTCCTGGCTGAGGTCTGGAGAGAGGGACGTCTGGCCAAGGTCTGGAGAGAGAGACTCCTGGCTGGGGTCTGGGGAAAGGGCTGTCTGGCCAAGGTCTGGGGAGAGAGACTCCTGGCTGAGGTCTGGAGAGAGGGACGTCTGGCCAAGGTCTGGAGAGAGAGACTCCTGGCTGGGGTCTGGGGAAAGGGCTGTCTGGCCAAGGTCTGGGGAGAGAGACTCCTGGCCAAGGTCTGGAGAGAGGGACGTCTGGCCAAGGTCTGGAGAGAGAGACTCCTGGCTGGGGTCTGGGGAAAGGGCTGTCTGGCCAAGGTCTGGGGAGAGAGACTCCTGGCTGAGGTCTGGAGAGAGGGACGTCTGGCCAAGGTCTGGAGAGAGAGACTCCTGGCCGGGGTCTGGGGAAAGGGCCATCTGGCCAAGGTCTGGGGAGATGGATGGTTGACTGAGGTCTAGAGAGGTAGCTGTCTGCCAGACTTCGAGTTCCAAGGAAGGGAAAATTTGACTCACATCAGTAGGGATGGCCCTGTTTCTTAGGTCATAGTTGAGTATCTGGCTGGGCTGTGTGGGAGGAGATCTGTTACTGGGGGCTGTAGTAGAATGTGTTGGATCAGGAGATCTGTTACTGGGGGCTGTAGTAGAATGTGTTGGATCAGAGTCTTGAATAGGGAATATTTGATAGTGTTCCTCTGGGCTCACTGTCGGATAAAGATCTGGAGGGGAGCTGGTCTGACTGGTGGTGTCATTTGGTGAGGTCTGGTCATGGTCAGGAAGTGAGGCTGCAAGGCTAAGATTCATAGAGGGGAATGTCTGATTGAGGTCTATGGAAAGAGATGTTTCATTGGACGCATGGAGTAACAATGAATGATTATGTCTTCTGTCTGAAAATGAGGCATTGACCTCTCCTCTCAGAGGATGAAAACTCCTTGGAGATAGAGGAACATGGTATGCAGGCTTTTCTTCCTTTTTCTTTCTTCGTGTCCTAATTAACGGAAGGCCTTCCTTCAATCTACTATTTCTTCTATCCTGTCTGTCTTGTAGAGGTTTACGTCTAGTTACCAAAAATGTTGGGTGGCCCCTCTGCTTTCCATGACTGTTTTTGAAAGGGATGTTTTCTCCCCAAGTCCTTGAGTCATTCTGGGGGCTGTTTGGCAACTTATTAACAGTCTTGTTTTCATTAGCATCTTGGATTATTTCATAACTGCCTTTCTCAGAAACCAAATGCCATTCTCCATTCAGAATCTTATATGGATCCTTTTGTTGTAAGAGTAACAGATCACTGGGAATGTCCTCCCAGGGCCCCATTCTGGAAGAAGAAGAGTTGTCTTGGCTTAAACGTGTCCTGGTTTTATGTGCTGGGAATCGCGTCTGGGAGAACTTATGCTTTGCTGCTTGGCCTCTTCCTACCTGGAATCTTTGATGTTTGGCAGGTTTTCGATTTTTGAATCCTGTGCCAAATGGAAGTAGGCTTATCCCTGTGACATCTGAGAGTGGACGATCTTCTCTAGGGTCTTCAGAATAAGGGCTGGAATGCTCTGCCATGGGAGGGTTGAGAGCTGAGTTCTTATCTAAGCCAGCGTGTTCCAGGGGGGAACCAGCTGCAGGGGCTTCCAGGTGCAGAAGAGTTTTCAGAGATTCTGCAAAGTTGTTGGCAATAAGCCTGCTAACATGACTTGGGGAAGAAGAATTTGAACCAAGAGATCTGTTGGCACTTGGAGGAATGAATTCAGAGTCTTTCTCCAGAGCTAGGGCGGTAAGATTGAGCTCATCTTTCTCCTGATTCAGTGATGAATTTCTGAATGACCTAAGACCTAGTATTAAAGCCAGTTCGTCCTGGTAATCAGAGTCAGCATCATTTTCATCTTCGATTTCTGAAGAATCATGAATTTTCTTTGTAGTCATGGCTGTAGATCCTGAAGGTTCATATATAATCTCATAGGAGTCATCATCATCATTCCGGATACACTTAGCATCCCTGAACCTCAGCCGTAGTTTTTTGCTTCTTGGATTGGAATTCATGGTGGTTAACATCCAAGTTCCTACAAAAAAGAAACAAACAGAATAGAGAACTCTGAGGACAGAAAAAGATATTAAAAACTCTATGGTCCATTGTAGCAGATAATTTCCAGTGAACTTTCATCAGGGATACTGTGGTCTGTGGACCATAACTGATCTGTGAACTGCTGGTTACTGTTCCACAGTGACATAAGGAATGAAATCGAGAGGAAAGAGTATAGGAAACCTTTTTGCAATCTGACATTTCCATGACATCCAGCCATGTGATCAGTACATTGATCTTATTTGACAGAATATGGACCCAAAGTATTGGTGGGTGCAAATTAGGGAGAAAAAACTTTCAGCACAAATAGTTTGAGAATCCCTGTTTTAGAATATATTCAAAAAGAGATGAATCAAGAATGAAATGTGCATGTATGCTAAGTCACTTCAGTCATGTCCGACTCTGTGCGACCCTATGGACTATAGCCTGCCAGGTTTCTCTGTCCATGGAATTCTTCAGGCAAGAATACTGGAGTGGGTTACCATGCCCTTCTCCAGGGGGATCTTCCCAACTCAGGGATCAAATCCAGGTCTCTTATGTCTCCTGCATTGGCAGGCGGGTTCTTTACCACTGAGCTACCTGGGAAGCCCAAGAATGAAATGGTCTGAATATCAAAGCTCTTGTGAGTTGCACATTTTGTTAGAGAGCTGAAGTTAGGTGAAAGATGATGAAATAAGAAACATCTTATTGTTTCTTTTGTTTCTATTGTTTCCCAAGAAATAAGAAACATCTAGGTATTTCTAAGGAATAAATAATTCAAGTGGATCCAAGACAATATTGAATCTCTTTGAAATGGTATGTGATTTCCTGGCAAGTCTTCCATAGATATAACATGTTGATTGTCTACTGAGTCCTAGGCATTTGGCACATATTGCAATGACATTCACTTAGCCCAGAGAAGGATAAATGAAATGCACATAAAAGGACTGGACCCATTTGAGTAATCAATTCTCCCAACAGAAATCATGAATAGTATTGAAAGGAAAGCCCACCAGGAATCAGAGAGAGAAGCCCAGGAAGCGTGGTAGTCTGAAGAGCTGCAGCAGACCAGGCAGAGCAGAGGATCCCCTCTAAATATCCAAGTCTTACCAACGTTATCCATTGTGACAGTCACGGATTCCCCCTGCATGGGGAAAAGGGTCAAGGTGTCCTCGTGCCTCTTTCCATAGATGAATGAGTGCCCAGTGAAGTGAATGGTCAAAATGTCATTCTGGGTTCCCACACTGCAGAAGTGCCACTGGACAGTGTCATCAAAGCAGAACCCTAGTATGGGTATACTCTCAGGCACATAGCCGTTAATAGCTGGAAGAGTGAAATCTGTTAAAACATCAGGCCTATACCAACAAGAGGAAATGTGGCTAATGATAACCCAGTGATACTCTGGTTGTGTCTTAGTGATTATATGGGATAAGCTTTACCAGATTGAACATCAAACACAGACTTTTCAAATGAGAACTTATTCTTTAAAGTTAGCCAAGGGAGAAAGGTCAGGATAAAAACAAAGCCTTCATTCACATTGATTTATTCATTCGTTAAGTGTATATTTTATACTCTAGGTCTGCTTTCAAAGATATTCTGAGAGTCAGCTTAGAATATTATCTAGAGTAATTTTACCTGGAGAAAAAGCATAACATAAGAAAGTCAAATTCTTAAAGCATTAGTTATTGAATACAAGTAATTATCCCTAAAAACGAAGTCTATTTAGCATATTTTTCAGTTTTTATTGCTCCATCTTAGCATTTATATAATCTCTAGTTTGCACTCAGCTATCAAGTTCAGACATTTTCATTCTCTTTCAATGGGATACATTTTTAGGCAGTATCAGTATTTACTTATATACTAAGCATGTTAATAAAATCACAGATGATTTCTATGAGGGCAGGGTCTATGTCTGCCAGGGTTACCACAATAACCCTCATCCTAGTATAATGCCTGGCACTAGTGAGCACTTAAATACTTATCACACAGCTGACCTAATGTGTTTTTACTTTGTACCTGATTCTGGAAGCTTTTCTAAATGATCTATAGCTGCACTAATGTGGTAGCAACTAGCCACTAGTGACTATTGGGCACTTGAAATATGGATAATCTAGATTCAGATGTGCTGTGAGTATAAAGTACACACTGGATTTCCAAGACTTAGCAAGAAATAAAGTAAATCTCTTTAATTTTAATATTGAGTATATGTTTAAATAATACTTGCAATATATTAAATAAAACATTACTAAAACAAACTTCACCTTTCTCTCTTTAATGTTAATATGTCTACTAGAAAATTTTAAATTGTATTTATGGCTCATATATAATTTCAAATGGACAGCACTGGTCTAGAACTATGACAGGTTTGCTGCCAAAATGAAATTAAGCAAAAAAAGCTGAGGCTGACTCCCTGTTCAGAGTTATTTTCCTGGTAACTGCCAGTTCTAATAATCGTCAACTGTCAGTCATCTGCAATTATATGAACAGACTGTGGAGAAATTGTCCTCCTTTCTGTGATTACTTATGAGAGAAAATGAGTACAGTAACTCCCAGCTCTGAGGAAAGGGACCCTGACCCTTGTGGAGAAGTTTGCTTCCAGCTGGCTCAGTGAAATTTCTCCCAGACTTCCCATAGCAGTGGCTTTGAGCACGGACTTTAAAATTACAGAAAAGCCTGCTGAATCCTGACTCAGATTATTCTTTCTGTTCTGTACTTCTTACTGCTCACTTCAAACCTCTTCATGGATTGGCTTTCTAAGACTCTTGGCTCCCTGTTTGCATTTTGCTTAGTTTGATTTGAGTCTAGCTTTAGATCATTTACCTTGTTTCTGCCCTGGGCATAAAGACTATTCACCTTGCACCCAGTCTAAAATCCTCAGATACCTTTGACCAAGGCCTCTTCCCTCAGCTACCCCCACCCTTCACCCTGTTCTTCCCTGCTCAGAGCATGTGTTCATGCACATGTGCTCACACACCCACACACACACCCAGACACACACACACACATGTATTGGAAGCAGGAAACCAACAGGGTGTCTAAGGATAACAAGCATTGACCTCTTGCTGTAAAAAGAGTTCTTTATCACCCAGTAATTTCATCACCAAATTCCTGGACTGGAAGTGAGACTAAGAGGTGAGTGGATTCTAATTCACACCTCTGCCTCTTGATACAGTCACACTTCAGCCACAGGAATAAAAAACTGATGGACAAAAAGAGGCCTCCGACTTACTACTCATGATGTTTGACTCATAAAACTTGGGGTCATCACGTTTCACTTTCTCAGGATTTTCACAAAACTTGTAGATGTTGTCCTCAATGTACCAGCTCTTGTTCTCGTCAAACACGGCAAACACAGCCTGCTGCTCAATGTCTGCTGCCCTCTGGAGGATAAAAGTGCTGTGTGCAGTGATTAGCATCCTGGCCTAAGGATTACCTACAACACTGAGTTCTCAGAAACTAAAGGCACACAGGTCTCGGGGCCCGAGGAGTCACAAATTCAGACATCTGTGAACCCACTGTGAACAAAGCCCTTGTGAGAGTCACTTTTACCAGGTGATGTCTCACTGAGCCCTGAAACAGCTCTGTAAAAATTTTAGGAAGGAATAATACTGTTTTGATGAAAGGAAAAAATTAAGAGAAACCAAGTGACTTGCTTATCATGTAGCCAGTATGGACAGATCTGGAATTTGAAACAAACGAAAAGTACTGTTATAGCACTGTAGACTTGTCTTCTCCAATAGAGTCCATGTAAGACTTATCTAAGAAATAAATAAGACAATAAAGTAACTAAAGGAATAAGCCTTGTTACATTCACGCTAAAAAGGGACTACAAATATTTTCTGTTCTTCAGACGCAAAAGCCCCGTTATTTACCAATGAGAACTACTCTATTCCCATCAGAAGTTCTCAATTTCTGAAAGGTTACTTCAGGGACAAAATACCTGTATGCCTCGTCTATCCAAGGATCTGCTCTTACAAATTAGAAGAAGCCCTATCAGTCCAGAAGCAAGGTCCCTTGTGATGTCCACATTACTGTAGTATGGTCTTGTTAAGCACTGAGCATCATTTTCTGTGGGTTCATCAGATTCTAGGATGTTCCACTTATAAGTGTAGGTTTCCCCTGGTCGAACTGCTCTGATCATGGTGTTGCTGCCTAAAAAAAAAGTATATTTAAAATTGGTTTTGATTTTCAAAATTATTTCATGGAAAAATAAGTAAAAAATGAATGAGTAATTTAAAATAATTGAGCTCTCAATAGAATCAGTGTTGAGAAAGGGATATTCTCTTTATATTAAGCTCCATTTGATAGAACTTTGAATTGGTGTTGCTGTTTAGTCTCTAAGTCATATGTGACTCTTTTACAACCCTATAGACTGTAGCCCACCAGGCTCTTCCGACCATGGGATTTTCCAGGCAAGAATACTGGAGTGGGCTGCCATTACCTCCTCCAGTGGATTTTCCTGACCCAGGGATTGAACCTGTGTCTCCTGAGGCTCCTGCATTGGCAGGCATATTCTTTACACTGAGCCTCCTGGGAGATGTCCAGAACTCTGGATCAGTCAGTTCAGTCACTCAGTCGTGTCCAACTCTTTGCAACCCCATGAATCACAGAATGCCAGGCCTCCCTGTCCATCACCAACTCCCGGAGTTTACTCAAACTCATGTTCATCGAGTCGATGATGCCATCCCACCATCTCATCCTCTGTTGTCCCCTTCTCCTCCTGCCCCCAATCCCTCCTAGCATCAGGGTCATTTCTAATGAATCAACTCTTCACATGAGGTGGCCAAAGTGTTGGAGTTTCAGCATCAGTCCTTCCAATGAATACCCAGGACTGATCTCCTTTAGGATGGACTGGTGGGATCTCCTTGCAGTCCAAGGGACTCTCAAGAGTCTTCTCCAACACCACAGTTCAAAAGCATCAATTCTTCGGCGCTCAGCTTTCTTTATAGTCCAACTCTCATATCCATATATGACCACTGGAAAAACCATAGCCTTGACTAGATGAACCTTTGTGGACAAGGTAACATCTCTGCTTTTGAATATGCTATCTAGGTTGGTCATAACTTTCCTTCCAAGGAGTAAGCGTCTTTTAAATTCATGGCTGCAATCATCAGCTGCAGTGATTTTGGAGCCCTAAAAAATAAAGTCTGACACTCTTTGCACTGTTTCCCCACCTATTTCCCATGAAGTGATGGGACCAGATGCCATGATCTTAGTTTTCTGAATGTTGAGCTTTAAGCTAACTTTTTCACTCTCCTCTTTCACTTTCATCAAGAGGCTTTTTAGTTCCTCTTCATTTTCTGCCATAAGGATGGTGTGATTTGCATATCTGAGGTTATTGATACTTCTCCCGGCAATCTTGATTCCAGCTTGTGCTTCTTCCAGCCCAGTACTCTGCATATAAGTCAAATAAGCAGGGTGACAATATACAGCCTTGATGTACTCCTTTTCCTATTTGGAACCAGTCTGTTGTTCCATGTCCAGTTCTAGCTGTTGCTTCCTGACCTGCATATAGGTTTCTCAAGAGGCAGGTCAGGTGGTCTGGTATTCCCATCTCTTTCAGAATTTTCCACATTTTATTCTGGATAGCTTGTAGCTATTAGATATTGGTCCACTTGAGGCCTCTTATTACACTAACAAAGGACACCATACTTTGTAGTCATCAGAATAAACAAACTCCCTGAAGTAAGCAGTGTTTGGTTGTGATTCTGAGGATACCCCTACATGTATATTGGGGGCTTCCCAGGCGGCACTAGGGGTAAAGAACCTGCCTGTCAATGCAGGAGACACAGGAGACTCGGGTTCCATCCCTGGGTCGGGAAGATCACCTGGAGGAGGGCATGACAACCCACTCTAGTATTTTTGCCTGGAGAATCCCATGGACAGAGGGGCCTGGAAGGCTATAGTCATTAGGGTCACAAAGAGTCAGACACTGAAGCAACTTAGCACACACACTACATGTATACCATCTGACGGTACAAGTTATACTAACAGGCAAGAAGGACAGTGGGACAATATGACAGTCTCTCAGAGGTCAGTATTTCATTCAGTAGACGTGAAAGATTCAAACCTGAGGTTGAGGAAGAGTTTACTTCATCGTCATAAGGAGAGAATGTCACACCGTGAGGGTAAATGCTGTAGGAGCGGCTGGCCATATTTTTGAACACGATCTACAAAATTAATTCAAATCCATTATTTCAGGATTTAAGGTCAATCATGAGAATAGACAATGCTAGCTTTGCGTATTTACTTGTTGCATGGTGCGTATGTGTGTTTGTGTCTTTATGTGAATGCAAACTAATAACTGTGTATGTGAGGGGCAACCTCTTCCCATCACCCGACAGATGCATTTGAGAGAGTTCCACTTACATAGTAAGGTGGAAAATGGAAAGAGAAGTTTGATTTTAGAAGTGACGTTTTCCTCACAGTACATCACCCTCTCCAAGTTGAGCCCCATCTCCCTTTCTCTCTCCTTTTGGCTTGGACCACATCTGCCTTTGAATCTGCTCCTTCCCTTCTCCAGTCTGCCAGATCTCCCAAACCCTTGTCCTTGATGCCATCTTCTTATTTTTTTTTAATATTTATTCATTATTTACATGGCTGCACCAGGTCTTAGATGGGGCCTGTAGGATCTTCAATCTTCTAGGCATATAGTCTTATAACTGCAGCATTCAAACTCTTAGTTGTGGCACACGGACTCTAGTTCCCTGACCAGGGATTGAACCCGGGTCCCCTGCACTGGAAGTGCAGAGTCGTAGCTACTGGACTACCAGGGAAGTCCCTCACAAAACATCTTCTTGACAGGGCATAGCAAATAGCCAGATCTTGAATTTCCAATGAGGCATCTTTATACTTTCTAAGAGCACCTAAAAGGGATCAGAAATGAGGGAAGGAAGAGAGAAACAGGAGAAAGGTGGTTTTCTGCCCTTTGGTTATTTATTTTTTAATGAACAGAATTGGCTTTGTCTGCAAGATATCCTCTTAGTTCATTTCCATGAAGAGATGAAGGAAGCAGCTTCATCACACAGGAGTCCTAATTAGCCTCCTTAATCTAAAAAAACAACATTAATCTTATCTTCTACTTGGTTGCTTGCTAAAGCATTCGGGTCATCTTTAATCTGCAGATTATGTTCATCCTAGAATCTAGCCAAGGATTGCAACTTTTAATTCTCTGATGTCTAGTTCTTACCAAAAGATAAGGTGATGACATGATACAACATGTAAAGAAACCAGCCTGAGGAACACTCAGTGTTCCTGACACATATCAAAATTTACTTTCATCAGAGACCAGTCATCAGAGAACTACATGCTTAGACCACATTGATGAATTGTTTTCATTCAATTTGGTTATGCTCTCAGCTATAATGAGAAACATTTTAAAAATCTATGCAACTTTTAGGAAGTGGAAGAAGATGGCCAAGGAGTAAGCAGGGAGATCACCTGCCCCCCTGACAAATACATCAAAAACTCATGAAAATATGGAACAACTCCTACAGAGTAACCTCTAAATGATAGCAGAAGACCCCGAGGCCTCCAAAAAGAAATCAAACCAATATTGTAAAGAATCATCAATCAATTAAAAATAAATATAATTAAATAAAAAGCCATGCAGCTTTTACATTTATCATACCAGTTGTAGATAGGTCAAGGATTGCATCTACCACATCACACAGCACGCTCTTTTTAAGCATCCATAGGCTAACTTTCTCTAAGTCTCAATAACAGGGGAAATTGTACTTCTTTTATGACTATTGTGAATCTTGCCTGACCTATTTACCTGTTTATTTTGGCTGCTAGAAAGCCTAGGACAAAATTTGCAGACATTATAGGAGCATACGGTATGTGTTTCATCATACTTATCCTTGGCTTTATTTTCTTTGTCCCCACATTATCCTTCACCCCAGTTACATCGGCTCCTTGGTTTATTCCTTTATAATCTGATCAACTATTTTAGATGATTTGTATTATGAGATAGGCTATAATAAACGCAAATACGAAAAAGATGTAAAACCACATTTGAATTCAAAATTACATGGACACGTTAAAAAAAATAAATAACCAGTACTTATCATCTGTTTTTCACTATTCAAGTTCTTCCATGATTCTGTATTTCTGTTACTTACTTTCAGTGTGTCTCTGACCTGGGCTCTGATAATAGGGCCCAAGATCCCATCTCCTTCACTACTGGGATCCTCCAGGCGTTTGGTGAAGGAGTCATCTTGGTACTGTTTGTAGACAACCTTCTTATAATGTTTTCCAATTCGGTTTGAGAAATTATCCAAATGTAGAGATCTGTATTTTCTTAAAGTGAAATAAAGTTTAAAAGATTAAATATTTTTCTCAAGTAGAGAACTCAATAGGATGGGAGTCTATGTTTAGAAGTTCTGTTCTTGAATTAGATAAAATGCTAGTTTTCTTGGGGGGGCAGGGAGGAAAACCTTAATGTGATTTGCAAAGTCCTGATATCTTCTCTCTAGTTGGAAAACTGGAAACCTCTGATCTGTCTCCTCCACCACTGATGAAGTCATAATCTTGGTTAGAAGCAGCTACTTACATCTTCCTATCTCTCCGGTTTCTAGAGTAGCTATCTCTGAAAGGTCTACCTGGATGAAAGGATAAGATACACTATGAATTGTTCTTAAGTATCACTTAATTTATAGTATCCTGTTGGCTTTCCTAAGGGCTCCCATGATGGCTAAGAATTTCAGTGGTAAAGAATCTGCCTGCCAATGAAGGGGGTGTGGATTTGATGCCTGGGTTGGGAAGATCCCCTGGAGAGAAATGGCAACCCACTCCAGTATTCTTGTCTGGAAAATTCCACGGTCAGAGAAGCCTGATGGACTACAGTCCATAGGGTTGCAAAAGAGTCAGACACAACTTAGTGACTAAAACAACAAGCAATTGGCTTTCCAGGTATTTCTCCATCTCTAAAAGAACACATTCCCACTCTGGGAAGTCTCTACTGTCTTTATTAAACATAGTTCTGTACTGTTGGGCTATCCCTTCTACTATCCACCCAGTCCTGGTGCCAACTGAAAACCAACTGCCTTCACCTGTCTTCTGTAGCTACTGCAATAAATGATTTAGGGGAGATAACATGAACTACTTTCCCCCTTGGTCCTTTTTATTGCCTTTGTTTGTAAAAGCAGAGTTCCATAATAGAGTTTATGCATTTTATGGATTTATTATATACAATAAAAAGCACTGATTGCTGCTACAGAGCAATCTGGATTTTTTTTTTCTTAACCCCACTTCCCTAACTCTTCCTGCCTTTCCTAAATACTCATTTGTATTCAGTTCAAGTAGATAATTCCAGAGCATCTTTATGCAAATATGACTTGCAGATATAACTATTCTTTTCCTCTCATGCCTCTAACAAAAAGCAGCTATTTGCATATTCTGTACCATACCTTGAATTTTTTGTTGCATTTTCTGACTTTATTGAAATATAACTGAGAAATGTATGTATCTGAGATTTACAACATAATGATTTGTATATGAGTACATGAGATTACCGCAATCAAGCTAATAACCACTCTGTCACCTCACCTAGTTGCTTATTTTTTTAATTTTGATAACGCTTAAGATCTACTGTCTTAACAAATTTCAAGAATATAATACAATGTTCTTAGCTATGGTGTTACTAACTTTAGTTAATATACTATGCTCTATATTAGGTCTCCAGATCTCATTCATTTTAAAACTGAAAACTGGTATACTTTGATCAACTTCTCCCATTCCCCCTACCCTCTCAGCCCCTGGCAACCACCACTATACTCTCTGCTTCTATGAGTTCAACTTTAGATTCCGCATACGTCATTCTGTGTCTGGAATGTTTCACTTAGCCTAATGTCCTGCAGGTTCATCCATATTATTGCACATGGCAGGATTTCCTTCTTTTTTAAGGCTGAATACTATGCAATTATTACACGTATAATTGTAACATACATACACATATATATCTCCACTGATAGGCACTTAGGTTGTTTCCACGTTTAAGCTATCATGATTAGCACTTGCAGTGGACATGGGAGTATAGGCATCTCTTTGGTAGGATATACTACATTTCCTTTGGATATATACCCAGAAGTGAGATTGCAGAATCATACAGTAATTCTATTTTTAATTTTTTGAGGAAGTTCCTTACTATTTTCCACAAGTAAAAGTGTTAGTCACTCAGTTGTGTCTGACTCTTTACAACCCCATGGACTTTCAGGTTCTTCTGTCCATGGGGATTCTCCAGGCAAGAATACTGGAGTGGGTTGCCATTCCCTTCTCCAGGGGGTCTTCTTGACCCAGGGATTGAACCTACGTCTCCTGCATTGCAGGCAGTTTCTTTACCGTCTGGGCCACCAGGGAAGCCTGTTTTCCATAAAGGCTGCACCAATTTATATTTTCATCAGCAGTGTACAAGGACTCCCTTTTCTCTGTGCCCTCGTCAACACTTGTTACCTCTTTTGCGTGCTAGTCATCCTCACAGGTGTGAGGTGATATCTCATCAAGGATATGATTTTTCCTTGATGATTAGTGATGCTGGACACCTTTTCATATACCTATTGGCCATTTGTATGTTTTCTGTAGGGAAAATGTCAGTTTAAGTCCTGTGCCCATTTTTTAATCAGGCTGTTTTCATTTGTTTATTTTGCCATTGAATTACATGAGTTCCTTTTATAGTGTGGAAAAACCTGAATAAACTTTTTGGCCAACCCAGTATTTTGGCTATTAACCTGTTATCAGATACATGGTTTGCTGATATTTTCTCCCATTCTGTAGGTTACCTTTTCATTTTGTTGTTTGTTTTGCAGAAGTTTTTCAGTTTGATGTAGCTCTGCTTGTTTATTTTTGCTTTTGTTACCCTATGCTTTTGGTGTCATAGTCAAAAAAATCATTGCTGAGACCAATGTGAAAGAGCTTCTTTGTTTTGTTTTCTTCCAGGAGTTTTATGGTTTCAGATATTACATTTAAGTTTTTAATTTATTTTTACTTAGCTTTTGTATATGTTGTATGTAATAAGCTAAGGGTATAATTTTATTCTTTTGCATGTGGATATCCAGTTTTCCCACCATTATTTATTGAAGAGACTATCCTTTCCCCATTGTGTATGCTTAGTGACCTTGTCAAAGATTAATTGACTATACATGCATATATTTATTCTGAGTCCTTGCTTCTGTTCATTTGGTCTATGTGTCTGTTTTTATGACATTATTATGCTGTTTGATAACTATAGCTTTGTGATATAGTTTGAAATCAGGAGGTGTGATCATAGTTTATGATAATGTCAATGTGGTATTGAATTCAGCTTACTAATATTTTGATAACTTGGCATTTATGTTCATCAAGGATATTGGCCTGTAATTTTTTTCTTATAATGTCCTTATCTAGCTTTGGTATAAGAGTAATGCTGCCCTTGTAAAATAAGTTTGGAAGTGTTCCCTACTCTTTAATATTTGGGAAGAGTTTGAGGATTCATGTATGATATACTTGTGAAGCCATCTGCTTCTGGGCTTCTTTTATTTCAAGGTTTTTGATTACTGATTCGATCTTCTTACTTGTTGATCTGTTCAGGTTTTCTGTTTCTTTTTGATTCAGTCTTGGTGGAGTGCATATTTCTAGGACCGTTTTCCCTTTCTGCTACTTATCCAATTTATTGGTATATATTGTTTGTAGTAGTCTCTTGTGTTCCTTTGTATTTTTGTGGTATCCCCTTGGTGGGGGATACAAGTAGGGGAATCTGCTGTTCTACTATCTTGTTCCCTCGACTTATTAATTAAAAAATATCTCTTGGAGAACTTTTGTATTAGTAGAGAGAGAATGTTTGCCTCCTTTTTAAAACAGACGCCTAGTATTGTGTGAATATACTCATACATTCCTATTGAGGGACATTATAGGCTGTTTCAGGGCTTCCCTGGTATCTCAGATGGTAAAGAATCTGCCTGCAATGCAAGAGACCCAGGTTCAATCCCTGGGTCTGGAAGATTCCCTGGAGGAGGAAATGGAAACCCACTCCAGTATTCTTGCCTGGGAAATCCCATGGAAGGAGGATCTTGGTGGGCTACAGTCCATGGGGTCACAAAGAGTCAGACACGACTGAGCAACTTTCACTTGCATAGGTTGTTTCCAAGCCTTTGCTACTACTAACAATGCAGCTGTGAACATCCAGTACATACTTCATTTCACCTGTAAGCAAATATATGAATCTATATAGTAAATTCCCAGAGTGGGATTGCTGGGTCAAAAGATATATGCATTTGTAATTTTAATACATGCTGCCAAATTATCTTCTAGAATGGTTTTCCAGTTCACTCTTTCACCAGTAATACATGATAGAGCTTGTTTCCTACAGTCTTGCTACTAGATTATATCATCTGAACTTGTGAGTCTGATAATAGGTGAAAAATAGTATTCCACAGAAGTTTGTTAATAATTTGCATATCTCTCTTGAGTGAGCTTGAGTGTTTTTCAAGTGTTTAAGAGCTATTTGAATTTCTAATTTTCTTAATCCAGCTCGCCCATTTCCTAATCTCTAAAATAAATAAGAGCTGTTTCTAATTGTGGAGTTAAAGCTCTTAGAAAGGTTTACCACACTGCTTGGCAATAGGAAGCATTCAACAAGTGGTAGCTGCTATTATTGTTGTTGTTGTTCCTATGACTATAGTTATTATCATGCTGAGTTCTCTTGGTGAGTATGGAGTAATTTCAGATTGACTTGAAAATGAAATCCAATACACGTATTTCCTTGAAAGCTGTCAACTCATGACATTTCACCCTATGGATCTAGGACTCTATGGATCTAGGACTCTATGAATCTAGGACCCTATAGACCATGTCATGAACATTTGCACAGTAGTAAGAACCCCTCCAAACTCACTTGTCCATGTTTGCTGGTATTATAGGTGCATAGTCCCAAATGACTTCCTCTGCAGCAATGAAGTATTCCCATCTCTTAATGTGCCGCCTCTGGTCTCGAGTTAGTTTCTTAGGATTTCTGGTTTTCTTTGCACAGTTTTTAATGTCTATGTAAGCCTGCATCCCAGCTGAGTTAGAACGTAAGGGAAATGGAAGAATTTGAGAGAAGACATTAAGGCTGATAGAAATGCAAATCTTTTAAATAAATTTGTGGAAGTTTTCAGTAATAACAGTGAATATAGTACTTAGAAAACTTTTGAATATTTTGGTTTGAAACTATTTTAGTACAGTGAGGAAGGCAAGAATAAAAAGCAAAGGAAAGAGAGAGGATGGGTTAGGGGGAAAAAATTGGAAAGGTTTTCTTTGTACTTCTCAAGGGAGAAAAATTTTGTGTAATTTCCAGACTCTTAAAACTTTATGACTTAGATCTTGTCAATTTCTCATTTTTCCTATCATCTGTTTGTAAAATTAAGATAATATTAATACTAATATATACTGTATGAAATTGTAAAAAGACAAAAGTACTTAAACTCAGTAATGTTAGTTTTATTATTTCATTGTTATTTGGGACTCTATCTTCTAGGAATATTGTGACAATTCATTACTTCAAATATAATTTTGACCACTCAGTTTGAACAAAAACTGAAATGATCCCAGAAGTGTCTCTTTTTTGTATGTCTTGCTTTTATACACATTATTTTGGTAACACAATGATTTCCTATAGTGATATTTACTATTATGTACAGAAACCTTTCTCCTAACAGTTTTAAAGCAACAATGTGCAATAGAGCATTATTTTGTTTACCTGACAGCATATAACAACCTAAGTTGATTTTTTTTCCCACCAGAATTCACTGATGTCCTTTAAAATCCTCAGCTGGTTAGATTCTGTTTTTTCAGTCAATACACATCCACTGAGTTCCTCTGTGGGCAAGGCTTTGTGCTCGTCTTGTTATGAAAGACAATCTTTTCATGTTAAAACTTTTTCACTGTCTATAACTTGGTCTTTCTATAAATTTACAGAAGTTTGACTGGCTCCAACATCTACTTCTTTTCCTTTAGCTGCATATTGAATACCCCAAGAAAGAATATCTGCAGATATGTTTTTGTTTCCTTCCTCTTTTCTCCTTTCAAGGAAGTAGAGATCTTGTTGGCTTTTGCATCATTTTTAAAAATATTTGTCAATTTTTCTACTTCCTCCATCCCCAACTAACAAGTTATAAGTCTAAGAGCAAAGTATCTAAATTTTGTTTTTGAGGACCAAGAAATGTTATGTCTGGAGCGTGGGCAGCTTGTAAGGAGAATGAGAGAGTTAGTGCCTAGGTAGGAAGAAAGAAGGATCCTACATTCATAAGCAAGACTTGTGGAGGAATTTCTTGCCTTGAAAATGTCTGGGGATGAGAGAAGCTATGGTCCACCTTCCCTCAGGGCTCACGGTCATGTTTGCGGTTGTGGACGTGGCGCTGACGAGAGTGATGGCTGAGATCTTATGATGGTTCTGCTCCAGGACCTGACCATTGAAATGGATGGAGAACAGTTCTGGCCCAGAGCTCATTCCAATCAGATGCCAACTGATGTGGTCATGGGCACAGACTGTTATATCTGAGGGAGAGATGGGGGCCAACACAGGTCATCAGCAGTCTGTGATAAAAGAATTCACTCACCAGATACATTTTGAGCACCTGCTTTGCATCAGGCCTTATGCAAGATTCTGGGGGTATAAACACTCCCACTATGGTACCTTCCCTAGAAAAGCAGACATCTGAGTCATGAGCAAACAAGTAGTCACAACTCATTGCAATAAGTGGTACTAAGAGCCCAGAGATGGGGGATGTTAGCTCAGAAACACAGGGACTGCTAAGATCCAAAGAGAGAGGCAAGTAGGTGACCAACACTTCTGGTTTACCAAGAACAGAGGGGTCCCAGAATACAGAACTTTCAATTTTAGAATTGAGAAAGCCCTGGGCAAGCCTGAGTAGTTGGTCACTCTACAACCAACCTGGGCTCAGCTGGAGTTGCCAGAGCCTCCAATAGGGCTGAGTTTAAGGGCCAAACCTCCAATAGGGCTGAGTTTTGGGGTCAAGTTTAAGTGAAGATACTTTAAGGAGTTTATACTGTTTCTTTGGTCTTCCAAGGTGGTGCTAGTAGTGGTAAAGAACCCGCCTGACAATGCAGGAGATGTAAGGGATGGAGGTTTGATCCTTGGGTTGGGAAGATCCTCTGGAGCAGGGCACTTGCCTGGAAAATCCCATGGACAGAGGAGCCTGGTGGGCTACAGTCCATGGGGTCATAAAGAGTCAGACATGACTGAAGTGGTTTAGCATGCATGCACTGTTTCTTTACCCACTGATTGATTATTTTAATGACAAGGCAATGAGTTACTCTGTGTGTTATAGGACCTCCTTAATATGCAGCGGGTAAGTCCTCATTATACTGGGTCACTGGGAGCGTTTCATGGATGGAGTAATGAGAACTGAGGACAAAAGCTGTTTGGCTCCTTCTTTGCTCCCACAATGACCGTGAAAATGCTAATCTGCTCTGCAGGAGATTCCAACCTTGGCTTCTATCCTTGGCTTGGGTTTTAAATGTCAGATCTATAATCACTTGATATTAGATTGTGGGGCCGTGATTCAGTCCCTCACACAAAGAGGGAATGAGGGCTTGTCTGTTTTAGACCATTGTAACAAGACCATTTCCTGGTATCATGGGTAAGAACAAGAAGCTGGAAGGTAGGAGGATTTGGTGGAAGAATTTATCTATCTCAAATCAATGCTTATATTGGTTTGAGCCTTATATACATCTGTGCTGGCATTTATCATAGTTTTTCAATTTATACTACTCCATAAGGCAGTTTAACAAGCATTAACTTTTCTGTTTCTACTAATGACATTTCCCTATGTCGCCCTTCTTAACCCCAACTACTCTTTTTCAACTATAAGTTCTTAAATTCTATGCCCACATAGAGTTATTAATTGCTATTTTTTTCATATGGGTTACTTTGGCTTCTTCTCTGCATTTGCACAGACAATTTACTCTGCCAGGACACATACAGTTTCTCTTTTGACCACTCCCCTTAAGGCCCATAGTACTAGATGCGCTATGTTATCTGTAAAAAAACATTCTTGAGTACCCTCTGCACCAGGATAGATGATCAACCCATTTTTGTAAGAAAGTACATTGAGACAGTTAACTGCCAAAAAAACACAATAAGGTAGAGAAGTGAGCAAGGTGTGAGGTCAGATGTGCTCAGTTAACTAAAGTTTTTAAACTCTGAATCAAAACCCAGAGTCATGTGAGTATAAAGCCCTGACTGGGAAGATGGAATCAAATGAAAGGGAACACAATTTAAAAGCAATATCCAGACCTCAACTCTTAACGAGTTTCATTTTTAGTAAGAGAAGCCATTTGTGATTTTCAGATACAGAAAATAGCTTCTGAGAAGCTTAGTGCTTTGAAGCATAGTTTGTTTAATAAAGTAATATGTTCACTTCTCCCATTTTTCCTCCACAGGATCTTTGATTCTAGGTCATTTCTATCAGAGAGAAGCAGAGGTGGTTTAGATGGGGGTCAATTTTTTTCTCTTAACAATAGTTATAATTTTGCTTTTTCACAAGAGTCGAAATGCAAATGAAGAGAAAAATATCCCACGTCATTGAATATTACTCATTCATCGTCTTTTGCAATGCTGGTAGCATTTTCATATACTGGATATTTCTCCTGGTCTCCTAGTCATCTTCACTGTAAATGTCTTCATTGCATTCTTCCTGCTGACCTTTCCTGCTAGGGATTGACCTTGAATTCTGTCCTCTAAGGCTTCCTCTCTGGAGGAAGGTATGGTCACTGTGCAGCAGGAACCACACAATTCACTGAAGACCAAGCTGATATCCTGGAGGTCTTCTTGGAAATGCAGGTGAAACCTGCTCAGAGCATGATATCTAGTAAGATCACATGATTCTCTTAGCTTCTAATTTGTCTGTTGTACTTGCTAGTTTTTTGTTGTTGTTTTTTGTTTTTATATAGGATGATAAAATCTTGAGAACTACTAAACTAGATTACATGACCTTTCAGATCAGAAGTTAAAAAAAAAATAGTATAGTCAACTTCCCTAGGGCCTTAGGGAAACAATGGGACCAATGCTTCAACTAGTTTTTCAACACAGCCTGTGTATTACCTGGCATCGTCCCATTCACATAGCCATTGACTGTGTACATTAAGGATGATGTCTGGTTCCAGCTTTTACTTTCATCAAACACAGCAAACATCAGTACATGTTGCTTCTCAAACATTTTCTGAGTTCCATCCTCGGTTAGGGTGCCTATGAAAAAAGACATAGTTTTAATAACATCCAAGTTAGAAGACTGGCTATTCCTAGATGGCAGTGTTTTAGATAAGCAGCCAATCACACCGATGTCTACTGTAAGACATTCTTATAAAAAATAGCATCTATCAAGTAATAATGATTGAATGTTTATTAAAATCCTGATACCACCTTTTCCCTCTGACATCTGATAGCCTTGAGGAATGGGACTTTAAAGGTAAATTTGATCTGACACATAGAGAAAACATTTGATGACTGTCAAGACTTTAGTAAAGTAGCCATTTCTTCCAGTGTCAATAAGTCAATATATAGGTCCCATAGCTCATCTGGTAAAAGCATCACACTCTAAGTTTAATAGAGCCATCTTGCTAGTATCTGTAATGAGAAATAGAGAATTGGTTGAGAGGGTCAAGATTAATCTATTCTCATGAGGGGAAAAAATGCAGCTGATAATAAAATGAAATAAGAGACTTTTATAAGTTGAAAATCTTTTTCAGTGTCATCACAGTATCTTCTGTATACCAGGCAATGAAAATATGTATTTGTGTAGTGAATAAATGAATTAGGAACGTTATGTAGGTTTCATATGTGTATTTGGATAGACAGGTGGTGAATCCATCATATGGCTTCCCACAGTGAAATTCGTTGTGGTTGTCTATTTTAATAAAAGATGGGATAAATTCTTTGGGGTAAAATAATCCAAGCTTACTCCTTAAGAAGCCCAGCCAATGAAATTTCTTATAAAGTCAATTGAGTGTGTTTGAAATCTACCACCCAAAGTGTTCAGCTTGTTTACAAGAAAGAAACTTAGAGTTTTGTGTATTTATAGACCAAATTACCAACCCAAACCTCAGGTATATTATTCAAAATTCTTTCCAAGGACTCTCAGCAGAGTATGTAGGCTGCTATATACTTTCAAAAAGACTTGGCCTTGAGGTAAATGTTACAGATCATATGGGCATGGCAGCAGAACATACTCTCAGACAAAGATTTACTTGGGAGAGACTCCCAGGACCAAGATGAAGGAAGGATTGAAGAAAGAGAAGATTCTACCCTTCAAACATCAGTGTCAAACAATGATCTGGTTTCTGCACCCTTCTCTTAATTTATGAAAAGATCGAAAGGTACTTTCAAACCTCATTTCATGACAGTGCTCCTTACTAGTCCAACATCTTTGTTGGCATTGAATTTTTTTTACCTTTCTTACAAATAAGCAGAGGTCCAATCAGTCCAGAGTTGAAGTCCTCCACCAGATTTACATAGGAGTAATAGATGTGTGTGAGGCATGGAGGGTCATCGTGGGTGGGCCCACTGTCCTCACTGATAATCCACTCATAGGTATATTCTTGGCCCGGAGCTACAGCATCATCCATCTTCTCCATGGGGAGTGTGTGGTCAGAGTAAGATGCACCTGGAGAAGTAAAAGCCATGAGAACATCTGAAGACTTTTTCACTACTCTTAAATCTGCAGGACCATAAGCTTTCAATGAAGATGTTTGTGCCTTTCTATAGTAAACCTTCATTATGTGGAAAGATTCACTTAGATCCACTTCTGTGTCTGTGTAATTATGAAAACTCTGAGTCTATGGTGATCTGAAGTGAATAAGAAATGTTACTATACATTATTTAAAGGTTAGCAAGTTAATTTTCCAGTGTGTCTAAATAATTATTGTTTAAATTTAATCAAAGAAGTAAGTAACCTTTGATCAGGAAATCATCAGAGAATATGAGGATGAGCTGTATCTTCTCTATGATACTTGACAAGACAGCCAATATTTTTAAAATCCTTAAATTTTTTATTGAAGTATAGTTGATTTATAATGCTATATTAGTTTCTTGTGAATAAAAAAATGATTCTGTTACATATGTATATCTTTTTAAATATTATTTTCCATTATAGTTTATTAAGGATATTAAAAATAGTTATCTGTGCTATACAGTAGGACCTTGTTGTCATAATAATTTTATATATAGTAGTTTGTATCTGCTAACCCCAAACTCCTAATTGATTGTTCTCCCACTCCCTTTCCCCTTGGGTTACCATAAGCTTGTTTTATATGTCTGTGAGGCTGTTTCTATTTTGTAAAAATGTTCATTTGCATCATATTTTAGATTTTCACCTAAAAGTGATATCATATTTGTCTTTCTCTGTTTGACTTACTTCACTTAGTATGATAATCTCTAGGTTCATCCATGTTTCTACTGATGACCTTATTTCATTCTTTTTTATGGCTGAGTAGTATTCCATATGCTACTTACTGGAGATCAGTGGAGAAATAACTCCAGAAAGAACAAAGGGATGGAGCCAAAGCAAAAACAATACCCAGCTGTGGATGTGACTGGTGATAGAAGCAAGGTCCAATGCTGTAAACAGCAATATTGCATAGGAACCTGGAATTTTAGCTCCATGAATCAAGGGAAATTGGAAGTGGTCAAACAGGAGATGTCAAGAGTGAATGTTGACATTCTGTGAATCAGAGAACTAAAATGGACTGGAGTGGGTGCATTTAACTCAGATAACCATTGTATCTACTACTGTGGGCAGGAATCCCTTAGAAGAAATGGAGTAGCCATCATGATCAATAAGAGTCCAAAATGCAGTACTTGGATGCAATCTCAAAAATGACAGAATGATCTCTGTTCGTTTCCAAGGCAAACCATTCAATATCACAGTAATCCAAGTCTATGCCCCAACCAGTAACGCTGAAGAAGCTGAAGTTGAACAGTTCTATGAAGACCTACAAGACCTTTTAGAACTAACACCCAAAAGAGATGTCCTTTTCATTATAGGGGACTGGAATGCAAAAGTAGGAAGTTAAGAAACACCTGGGGTAACAGGCAAATTTGGCCTTGGAATACAGAATGAAGCAGGGCAAAGGCTAATAGAGTTTTGCCAAGAGAAGGCACTGGTCATAGCAAACACCCTCTTCCAACAACACAAGAGAAGACTCTACACATGGACATCACCAGATGGTCAACACCGATATCAGATTGATTATATTCTTTGCAGCCAAAGATGGAGAAGCTCTATACAGTCAGCAAAAACAAGACCAGGAGCTGACTGTGGCTCAGATCATGAACTCCTTATTGCCAAATTCAGACTGAAATTGAAGAAAGTAGGGAAAACCACTAGACCATTCAGGTATGACCTAAATCAAATCTCTTATGATTATACACTGAAAGTGAGAAATAGATTTAAGGAACTAGATCTGATAGACAGGGTGCCTGATGAACTAGGGACGGAGGTTTGTGACATTGTACAGGAGACAGGGATCAAGACCAGCCCCATGGAAAAGAAATGCAAAAAAACAAAATGGCTGTCTGGGGAGGCCTTACAAATAGCTGTGAAAATAAGAGAAGCAAAAAGCAAGGGGGAAAAGGAAAGATATAAGCATCTGAATGCAGAGTTCCAAAGGATAGCAAGCAGAGATAAGGCCTTCCTCAGCGATCAATGTAAAGAAATAGAGGAAAACAACAGAATGGGAAAGACTAGAGATCTCTTCAAGAAAATCAGAGATACCAAGGGAACATTTCATGCAAAGATGGGCTTGATAAAGGACAGATATGATATGGACCTAACAGAAGCAGTAGATATTAAGAAGAGGTGGCAAGAATACACAGAAGAACTGTACAAAAAAGATCTTCATGACCCAGATAATCATGATGGTGTGATCACTCACCTAGAAACAGACATTCTGGAATGTGAAGTCAAGTGGGCCTTAGAAAGCATCACTACGAACAAAGCTAGTGGAGGTGATGGAATTCCAGTTGAGCTATTTCAAATCTTCAAAGATGATGCTGTGAAAGTGCTGCAGTCAATATGCCAGCAAATTTGGAAAATTCAGCAGTGGCCACAGGACTGGAAAAGGTCAGTTTTCATTCCAATCCCAAAGAAAGGCAATGCCAAAGAATGCTCAAACTACCACACAATTGCACTCATCTCACACGCTAGTAAAGTAATGCTCAAAATTCTCCAAGCCAGGCTTCAGCAATATGTGAACCATGAACTTCCAAATGTTCAAGCTGGTTTTAGAAAAGGCAGAGGAACCAGAGATCAAATTGCCAACATCTGCTGGATCATAGAAAAAGCAAGAGAGTTCCAGAAAAACATCTATTTCTGCTTTATTGACTATGCCAAAGCCTTTGACTGTGTGGATCACAATAAACTGTGGAAAATTCTGAAAGAGACGGGAATACCAGACCACCTGACCTGCCTCTTGAGAAACCTTTATGCAGGTCAGGAAGCAACAGTTAGAACTGGACATGGAACAACAGACTGGTTCCAAATAGGAAAAGGAGTTCATCAAGGCTGTATATTGTCACCCTGCTTGTTTAACTTATATGCAGAGTACATCATGAGAAACGCTGGGCTGGAAGAAGCACAAACTGGAATCAAGATTGCTGTGATAAATATCAATAACCTCAGATATGCAGATGACACCACCCTTATGGCAGAAAGTGAAGAGGAACAAAAAAGCCTCTTAATGAAAGTGAAAGAGAAGAGTGAAAAAGTGGGCTTAAAGCTCAACATTCAGAAAACGAAGATCGTGGCATCCAGTCCCATCACTTCATGGGAAATAGATGGGGAAACAGTGGAAACAGTGTCAGACTTTATTTTGGGGGGCTCCAAAATCACTGCAGATGGTGACTGCAGCCATGAAATTAAAAGATGCTTACTCCTTGGAAGGAAAGTTATGACCAACCTAGACAGCATATTGAAAAGCAGAGACATTACTTTGCTAACAAAGGTCTGTCTAGTCAAGGCTATGGTTTTTCCAGTGGTCATGTATGGATATGAGAGTGGACTGTGAAGAAAGCTGAGTGCTGAAGAATTGATGCTTTTGAACTGTGTTGTTGGAGAAGACTCTTGAGAGTCCCTTGGACTGCAAGGAGATCCAACCAGTCCATTCTGAAGGAGATCAGCCCTGGGTATACTTTGGAAGGACTGATGCTAAAGGTGAAACTTCAATACTTTGGCCACCTCATGCGAAGAGTTGACTTATTGGAAAAGACTCAGATGCTGGGAGGGATTAGGGGCAGGAGGAGAAGGGGACGACAGAGGATTAGATGGCTGGATGGCATCACCAACTCAATGGACATGAGTTTGGGTGAACTCCGGGAGTTGGTGATGGACAGGGAGGCCAGGTGTGCTGTGATTCATGGGGTTGCTAATAGTCGGACATGACTTAGTGACTGAACTGAGCTGAACTGAGTATTCCATTGTATGTATGTATAGATAGATAGATGTACATATACCACATCTTTATCCACTCTGTCAGTGGACAGTTAGATTGCTTCCATGGCTTGGGTATTGCAAATAGTGCCTTATGAATATTAAGGTACATGTATCTTTTCAAATTAGAGTTTTATCTGGATGTATGTCCAAAATAGGATTGCTGTATCATATGGCAACTCTATTTTTAGTTTTCTGAGGAACCTTTGTTCTGTGTTTCATAGTGGCTGCACCAGTCTACACTTCCACCAACAGTGTAAGTGGGTTCCCTTTTCTCTAAACCCTCTCTAGCATTTGTTAGTTATAAACTTTTTGATAATGGCCACTTTGACCTGAGTGAGGTGATAGCTCATTGTAGTTTTGATTTGCATTTCTCTGATAATTAGTGATGTTGAGCACCTTTTCATGTACCTGTTGGCCACTTGTACATTTTCTTTGGGAAACTGTCTGTTTAGGTGTGCCCATTTTTTGACTTTTTTTTTTTTGTCATTGAGTTGTATGAGCTGTCTATACATTTTGGAGATTGCATATATTTTTGCAAATATTTTCTCCCAGTCCATAAGTAAGAATATTCAGTCACCTGTTAGCATGGGTTCTAAGTACATTCACATCTACTTATATACTGTTTCACTCTGTTTCATGTCTTCTTTCCGATTGATGCCACTCTGAGCCCTTTATCACATCTCTACCATCTGATTATCGCAATTCTTTCCCCAGAGTCTCAGAGTCTAGCAGTCAAGTTGTTCTTGTGATTATGAAATGTATCTACCCTCTGAAGTTTACATGCTTTACTTCAGTCCTTTGTGTACCTAGAAGGCCCACCAGTAAGACCTTCATGTGTTCAGCTTTCCATACTGGTGGGAGATGGGGGAGGATATAGAAATGGTCTTCCTTTTTGAAGAAAGGAAACTGTGATGCTCAAGAGTAAAAGCAGAGCAGAGGGTTGCGTGGCGTTTTCAGCAACAAAAGGAAGATGTGGCTAGAGATGGAGCAAGTGAGGACAGGAAGGGCAGAGGTCGATGTTCGACAGCAAGAGGGAAGAGCAGTTTCTTCTGAGGAATTCCTCATTTAATTAGGTAAGAGTTTCACATCATCGACTGGTACCAGAATTTCTCTTTGGGATTCAGTTATCTTTGTTTAGTAAAACAGTCAATAAATTCCCTAAGGTGGAAGGTAAGACCATTAGAGTGTAAATATGAGTAGAAATTAAGGATCAGAGAAAAGGGCTAAAATGTTTAACATGATGGAGCAAAAGGCCAGTGGAAACTACTGTAACTGAAATGACTGGGAAAACAAATGGTTAATTTCTTTTCTTCCCCTCCCCCTTTCCTGTTCCTTTTCTTCTCCTCTTTATTCCTCCCCCCTTCTCTCTCTCCCTCACCCTTTCATCATCTTTACTGAGGTATAAATGACAAACAATGCAATTCACCAATTTTAAGTACAATATTTGCTAAATTTGGATAAATATGTACAGTTCTATAGCTACCATCACTATGGAGGTCCGGAACAATTCCATCACCCCAAGAAGTTTCCATGTACCATTTGTAGTCAATACCTTCCCCTACTCTCTGCACACAGGCAACTGCTGATTTGCTTTCTGTCTCTATGTTTTGCTTTCCTGTGTTCTCATGTAAATGGAATGATGCATCCATTTTGTTTGATTTAATTAGTTACTGTGATATACTTTCCATCCTTCACTTTTTATCTATCTTTGTTTTCAAAGTGGATTTCTTGAGTTCAGCATCAAGTTGGGTGTTGCTTTCAATTCAGTCTTAAAAGCTACCTCTTAGTTGTAGTGTTCTTCCCATTTGCTTTTAATATAATTATTGATATGCTTAGGTTTAAATCTACCATCCTGCTATTGTTTTCTATTTGTCCATCTGGCTTTTGTTCATTATTTTCTGTTCTTTCCTACTTTCTTTTGGATTAATTGAGTATTTTTAACATTTCCTTTTTACCTCCACTGTTGGCTTTTTAGCTTTACTTTATTCACAGTGCCCTTCAGTTCACAGCATACAACTTGTCATAGTCTACCTTCAAGTAATACTATAGCATTTTGCTTACATTACAAGAAACTTGCAATAGTATATTTCCATTTTTGTCCTCCCAGCCTTGTGCTGCTTGTCACCTCCATTTCACTTCTACATATATAATATACCCCATAATAAATTGTCATTATTCTTTGCTCAAATTTAGATAATCAATTATCAATTAAAAACAAGAAAAAATTTTCTCTATACTTATCCATTTCTGGAACTTTTATTCCTTCTTGTGGCTCCAAGAATCTCTCTGATATAACCTTTTTCTGACTAAAGCACTTCCTTTAACTTTTTTTTTCTCTGGTTTGCTAATGAGAAATTGTTTCTGCTTTCTTTGTCTAAAACAGTCTTTATTTTGCCTTCATTTAAAGGATACTTTTACTTGGTATAGAACACCAAGTGGACAGACCATCCCCATCAGCCCTTATCCAGTTCTTTAAAGATATCTCTGTCTTCCCTGGTGGCTCAGATGATAAAGAATCTGCCTACAATGTGGGAGACCCCAGTTGGATCCCTGGGTTAGGAAGATCCCCTGAAGAAGGAAATGGCAACCCATTCCAGTATCCTTGCCAGGAAAATTCCATGGACAGAGGAGTCTGGCAGGCTACAGTCCATGGGGTTGCAGAGTCAGGCATGACTGAGTGGCACACATACAACTATCTTCTGGCTTGCATTGTTTCTAATGATATGTGCTACCATTCTATTTTTGTCCATCCATGACATTTTCCCTCTATTTTGAACATTTTTTCTTCATCACTGGTTTTCATTTGATTATGATATGCCTTGTGCTTTTATTTATATTTCTTCTTGCTTTTGTCAACCTCCCTGAATTTGTAAGATTATGGTTTTCATCACAGATAGTCAACACTGAAATCAGATTGATTATATTCTTTGCAGCCAAAGATGGAGAAGCTCTATACAGTCAGCAAAAACAAGACCAGGAGCTGACTGTGGCTCAGACCATGAACTCCTTATTGCCAAATTCAAACTTAAATTGAAGAAAGTAGGGAAAACCACTAGACCATTCAGGTATGACCTAAATCAAATCTCTTATGATTATGCAGTGGAAGTGAGAAATAGATTTAAGGGCCTAGATCTGATAGATAGAGTGCCTGATGAGCTATGGAATGAGGTTCGTGACATTGTACATGAGACAGGGATCAAGACCATCCCCATGGAAAAGAAATGCAGAAAAGCAAAATGGCTGTCTGGGGAGGCCTTACAAATAGCTGTGAAAAGAAGAGAAGCGAAAAACAAAGGAGAAAAGGAAAGATATAAACATCTGAATGCAGAGTTCCAAGGAATAGCAAGAAGAGATAAAAAAAAGCCTTCTTCAGTGATCAATGCAAAGAAATAGAGGAAAACAACAGAATGGGAAAGACTAGAGATCTCTTCAAGAAAATCAGAGATACCAAGGGAACATTTCATGCAAAGATGGGCTTGATAAAGGACAGAAATGGTATGGACCTAACAGAAGCAGTAGATATTAAGAAGAGGTGGCAAGAATACACAGAAGAACTGTACAAAAAAGATCTTCATGACCCTGATAATCATGATGGTGTGATCACTCACCTAGAGCCAGACATCTTGGAATGTGAAGTCAAGTGGGCCTTAGAAAGCATCACTACGAACAAAGCTAGTGGAGGTGATAGAATTCCAGTTGAGCTATTCCAAATCCTGAAAGATGATGCTGTGAAAGTGCTGCACTCAATACGCCAGCAAATTTGGAAAACTCAGCAGTGGCCACAGGACTGGAAAAGGTCAGTTTTCATTCCAATCCCAAAGAAAAGCAATACCAAAGAATGCTCAAACTACCGCACAATTGCACTCATCTCACACGCTAGTAAAGTAATGCTCAAAATTCTCCAAGCCAGGCTTCAGCAATATGTGAACTGTGAACTTCCTGATGTTCAAGCTGGTTTTAGGAAAGGCAGAGGAACCAGAGATCAAATTGCCAACATCCGCTGGATCATGGAAAAAGCAAGAGAGTTCCAGAAAAACATCTATTTCTGCTTTATTGACTATGCCAAAGCCTTTGACTGTGTGGATCACAATAAATTGTGGAAAATTCTGAAAGAGATGGGAATACCAGACCACTTGATCTGCCTCTTGAGAAACCTGTATCCAGGTCAGGAAGCAGCAGTTAGAACTGGACATGGAACAACAGACTGGTTCCAAATAGGAAAAGGAGTTCGTCAAGGCTGTATATTGTCACCCTGTTTATTTAACTTACATGCAGAGTACATCATGAGAAACGCTGGGCTGGAAGAAACACAAGCTGGTATCAAGATTGCTGTGATAAATATCAATAACCTCAGAGATGCAGATGACACCACCCTTATGGCAGAAAGTGAAGAGGAACTCAAAAGCCTCTTGATGAAAGTGAAAGTGGAGAGTGAAAAAGTGGGCTTAAAGCTCAACATTCAGAAAACGAAGATCATGGCATCCGGTCCCATCTCTTCATGGGAAATAGATGGGGAAACAGTGGAAACAGTGTCAGACTTTATTTTCTTGAGTTCCAAAATCACTGCAGATGGTGACTGCAGCCATGAAATTAAAAGACGCTTACTCCTTGGAAGGAAAGTTATGACCAACCTAGACAGCATATTCAAAAGCAGAGACATTACTTTGCCAACAAAGGTTCGTCTAGTCAAGGCTATGGTTTTTCCTGTGGTCGTGTATGGATGTGAGAGTTGGACTGTGAAGAAGGCTGAGTGCCGAAGAATTAATGCTTTTAAACTGTGTTGTTGGAGAAGACTCTTGAGAGTCCCTTGGACTGTAAGGAGATCCCACCAGTCCATTCTGAAGGAGATCAGCCCTGGGATTTCTTTGGAAGGAATGATGCTAAAGCTGAAACTCCAGTACTTTGGCCACCTCATGCGAAGAGTTGACTCATTGGAAAGGACTCTGATGCTGGGAGGGATTGGGGGCAGGAGGAGAAGCAGACAACAGAGGATGAGATGGCTGGATGGCATCACTGACTCGATGGACGTGAGTCTGAGGAAATCTGGGAGTTGGTGATGGACAGGGAGGCCTGGCATGCTGCGATTCATGGGGTCGCAAAGAGTCGGACACGACTGAGCGACTGATCTGATCTGAGGTTGGTCATAACTTTTCTTCCAAGGAGTTAGCGTGTTTTAATTTCATGGCTGCAGTCACCATCTGCAGTGATTTTTGGAGCCCCCCAAAATAAAGTCTGTCACTGTTTCCATTGTTTCCCCATCTATTTGCAATGAAGGGATGGGACTAGATGCCATGCTCCTAGCTTTCTGAAGGTTGAGCTTTAAGCCAACTTTTTCACTCTCCTCTTTCACTTTCATCAAGAGGCTCTTTAGTTCTTTGCTTTCTGCCATAAGGGTGGTGTCATCTGCATATCTGAGGTTATTGATATTTCTCCTGGCAATCTTGATTCCAGCTTGTACTTCTTCCAGCCCAGCGTTTCTCATGATGTACTCTGCATAGAAGTTAAATAAGCAGGGTGACAATATACAGCCTTGACGTACTCCTTTTCCTATTTGGAACCAGTCTGTTGTTCCATGTCCAGTTCTAACTGTTGCTTTCTGACCTGGATACAAATTTCTCAAGAGGCAGATCAGGTGGTCTGGTATTCCCATCTCTTTCAGAATTTTCCACAGTTTATTGTGATCCACACAGTCAAAGGCTTTGGCATAGTCAATAAAGCAGAAAAAGATGTTTTTCTGGAACTCTCTTGCTTTTTCGATAATCCAGCGGATGTTGGCAATTTGATCTCTGGTTCCTCTGCCTTTTCTAAAACCAGCTTGAACATCTGGAAGTTCATGATTCCTGTACTGTTGAAGTCTGGCTTGGAGAATTTTGAGCATTACTTTACTAGCATGTGAAATGAGTGCAATTGTGCGGTAGTTTGAGCATTCTTGGCATTGCCTTTCTTTGGGATTGGAATGAAAACTGACCTTTTCCAGTCCATGTCCAATTTCTGTTCCTGCTGGTGATTCTACCCAATGCCCATTTATTAGGAAGTCTTTTTACTTTTGATAGTGGGAACATACACTATTCCTGATCCTGTGTGTGGTCTAGGGATTGTTCTGTTTTTTTCTCTTTAGTAATATTTTCCTTACCCTTAATATTTTCCTCTTGTGCATATTAGTGTAATAGCTGAAGACTTGAGAGGACCGTTCACTGGATTCTCACGAGTACTTTCTCTGTGTCTACACCATTCTCTCTAGTACTCTGCACTACAAATCGTAAGTTCCAATCACTATAAAGTCTAAATCAAGTAAAGTTTGTTTCTTCAATTCACAGAGAATGCTGGGCTCTATTTCATTTCACCCTCATTGTGCTATGCTCTGGAGACTGTCTCCAGGCAGAGGGCCCATCTCACTCTCTTGTGGACCATTCTCTCACAGTGTCTCTTGTTCAATATCTGAAAACCGTTCTTTCATCTGTTTTGCCTACCTGTCTGTTAAGCAAAAGGATAAATCTGTTCCCTCGTGTCCAGGAACTGGAGTCTGAGATGCTGAATTTCTATAAGAAATATTTTATGTTATCTTAGTATCAGCTCCCCTTGTTTAACTGCACATCATCAGGAAAATATATTCCACTCAGAAACACTCGTGTGAATTGGCATGGTATCAGCATATATTTGGGCTCTCCAGATGGGTGTGGGAAACAGCATCTGCACTCATCAGCAGTGGGACATTCAGCTGCTGCAGGAGCATGTACTGCTGTACCACATGAGGTTCTAAGCATGGAAATCATAAGACAGAAGAGTTGAGTAGTTATATCTAGATTTACTGACCCACTCTCCACAGGACACCATTCAGTGTATGAAAGACAATGCAACCAAATGAAATAATATTATAGTCACGATTTCATTTGCCTTAGAGATAAGAAATAAAGATATACTTTAATACCCTCAGAAGCCTCCAGTTTATTGTTGATGATTAAGCTTATGTCATAGGGGGAAAAAAAAAGACTAGTTGTGGATGGACCATAAAGTCTATTGAAGACAGGAAACTGAATCAGTTACTATAAGCTCAACACAAATCCAACTGTATCAACTCATTCCATCAAACTTTAAAGGGTTTTGTCTTACCCACAGGATAAAGACTAAATGTGTTGCTATGGCTGCTGAAATCATTCATCAGTTTACCCAGTCCGCCTATCCAGTATCATCTCCCTTTATACCTCTATGTTGTCCATATTTTATAATCCACAGCAATGTACTATCTCTAAAATATACTCCAAGTTTGCACTCTTCTCTGTGTCTCTCTACAGCCATCACTGTAGGACAAGTCTAGACTTGAGAACTAGCCTGTTAACTGGTCATTGGGATTCTGGCATAAGAGGAACCCCACAATCTATTTCCCAGCCTGTAGACAGAAGGATCCCTTAAAACCGCAGATCTTTCTTTGCCATGTTCCTGCTTAAAATCCTGACAGTGACCTCTTATTTCTCAAAATCCCTAACAGCAACCACAGGTCCATTTATCATCTAGCCCTTTTTTCTCTCCATTCTCAACATGTGTGACTTTTCTCCTTGTTCACTGTGTATCAGTCACACTTGGACCATGTGACTGGTCTTTTAGTTTCCCAGACATGCCAAATTGTGGCCAAGCTCAGGATCTTTGCAGATATTATTTCCTTTGCCTAGAATGTTCTTCCTCCCTTTCTTTCTTTGGGTAAATGTGTGCTCATCCTTCAGATGTCAGCTTAAATGTAAGCTTGCTTCTTCCTTGATTTCTGATTATACTGTGTCTTTTTTTTCTTTTATAGCACTCATCACAATTTATAATTAAATATATGTATAATTATATGATTAATTTCTTTTCTTCCTGCTAGATAATAATTAACTGTACCATGCACATTTCTATCACTAGAATATGAACAATTCAAAGACAGGTGCTGGATTATACTTCTTTTAGTATCTCTGATGCTTTTACAGTACCTGGCATGGAGAAGGTGCTCAATGAACGTATTGAACTCTTAAGATTTAAGGTTCCTATGGGCTAGAAGCAAGATCATCAAGTCTAAGCTCATGTGTATATCTGTTAGAATTGCGTGGTGTTAAACCAAATCAGATATCAACTTTAACTATATGGAGATACTGTGTAAGAATCTGGATTGCTTGTTTCTGTTAAAGAATATACACTTCCTGGTAGCTCAGCTGGTAAAGAATCCACCTGCAATGCAGAAGACCCCAGTTTGATTCATGGGTCAGGAAGATCCACTGGAGAAGGGATAGGATTCCCATTCCAGTATTCTTGGGCTTCCCTGGTGGCTCAGCCAGTGAAGAATCCACCTGCAATGTGGGAGACCTGAGTTTTATCCCTGGGTTGGGAAGATCCCTGGAGAAGGGATAACAACAACAAATAAAAGCTAGAGATCAAGGTGACACTGGACCAAATTTCTGCATAGAATTTGGCTGGATCTGAGTCCTGGCTGCCCCCTTCAGTTGGACACTGGCTATCTGATCACCAGTCTCTACTGGACTCAGATTTTCATTGAATTTCCTTCCTGGCTGCTGTTGGCATCTATGTTTGTGACCCTTGTGCTAGTGAAAAGCTTAACATAGGACTCTTGTATCTTCCCCGCCCCCACAGAGGATATCCTTTTGACACTGATAACCAATATTTAATAGGTTGAACTTACATTCTGTTGATAAAAAGGATGTGAGTGTTAAAATTATCAAGAGCTGAGAAATGTTAAAAGCTGAAATAGCTTCCTGTGAATAATCATATTATTCCAGCCTAAACCCAAAAGAAAAAAAGAGTTTATGGGGAAGAGTCTCTACTAATAAACACAATGAACTACCTCTGGAAAGTTGCAAAACAGCTTTGGTAACAGAGCACAACCAGGACTGATAAGGAGATTTGTCATCTCAGGTCAAACCTTGTCTACTGACCGGAATTTGCATGGCAAGTTGTTGACTGACGCTATGTTGAATCAAGCATGATGACCCTTATTCAATGCTTAATGCTTTGTGACGTCATGAGGTGAAAAAATGAAGTTTCTGGACATAACGCTTCCACTGTTCCAACTGTGATTCTACTGTATGAATTTCTCTAGTAGAAATGGCATTCATAAGCTCTCAAAAGGATAAAATGTGATATTCTGTGTAGGGTGAGAGAGAACTTTTGAAGTTTTTCCTTCTTTTCTCTGGATAAACATATGTTCAAACTTCAGATATCAACCTATATTTCAGCTTATTCATTCCATGATATCTGATATATATAATTTCACAAATACTTAATTAAAATTGATGATACTATAATTAAAATACTTGTGAAATTATATGATTAATGGTATCATCTCCCTGCTAGGTTATGGGAGAAAATACATGAGTTTAGGAGCTAGACTTGAAATTTCTTGGTTGCACCACTTGCTGTCTGAATTTGGGGAAATTGCAGCCTCAGTGTTCTCATTCATAACTTAAGACAATGTAATCATTTTCTTGCAATGATAGTTCATTGTTTATGGGTTCTGAGGACTGAAAAATACATGCAAAATATCTGGCACTTAACCAGTGTTATGGCAACCTGTGCTAATATTTTCGTATTTTGGTTATGTCCTTTCTCAGCTGTTTTTTTTTTTTAATTGGAGGATAACTGCTTTACAATATTGTGTTGGATGCTGCTGTATGTGAATCAGTCATAATTATACATATATGCTCTCCCTCTTGAGCCTCTCATCCCACTCCTAGGCATTTTTAAAATTGACATTGCCTCTTCTGTTTTTGAAGAAATAAACTTCATACTTCTGATACAATTTATCTTGTGTTCTTAAAGTCTCTTAATATATTAATCACAGCAAATTTAGTAAGTTCCAGAGCAAGCAGAAAATAACATGTAGTCGTTACTTTCTAATCTGGTCCTCAGTTTCTCAGTTTAGTTCAGTGATGATTGTTATCATAATCATCTATGTCCCAGGCTCTGGGTTAGGTGCCAGGGCACAAATATAAAGAAGATAGCTTGAGACCCTGAGGGAGCTCACAGCTTAGTTAATAGCAGACTACAAGCAAGTGCCCTGATTGTGTTGGATTTCATTTCTAGGTTTCTTCTAGGGCCACTTCAATGGAGAAGCCATGATCAGAACACCATGATCAGATCAGTTCATCTCTAATGAGACCAATCATATAATTATATAAGAATCACTGAAGAAGTTCCAGCACATGCTAGATAGAGCAGTGTAACTGATTATCCAACAATATCAAACTTAAAACTAACACAATATTGTAAAGTTTAAGAATAAAATTAAATTAAAAAAAAAGAAAATAACAACAACAACAAAAAATGGTCAGGGTTTCATATCTAAGTTTATTTGAACACATGGTGGTTTTTAATGTCTGCCTTGTTGACCAGAGTAAATTACTGAAAATTTCAGATTCACTTGTTAGTTAAACACAGGATAAATTTCAAGTAACTGAATGAAAAATTACAAGGTGAAATATGGGCATCTTGAAACAAATCTGCATATAGGAATAGATCCTGTAATTAAACCGAGTGAGGATTACTAATGTGATAGTTTGGGGATAATTTTTCACTGCTTTAATTCTTTTCACTTTAAAGTATTTTATTTTACTTTTCATCTAGAATAAAACAAGCAAGTTGTATCTTTGATTTTTGTAAGGTATATAACATGACATATGAAATAGAAATGGCTATATAAAGGAAGCATTTATGAAATATATTTTTTGCAAATCTGACTTTGTAATCAAAATAAAAAGTTTAAAACTCTTAACCAAAAGGAGGAGAACTATCCAGCAAAGACTATTAGGCTAGAGGACAAAAAGTCCTTGTTCAGCTTCCTGCTAGAATAAATTCTTTACACAAGGGTGACCTTTTATTTTATAGTTCTCAATTCTGTTCATTTCCTGCTCTGTCTATAGTCAGCTTTGTGATTACACTTGTCATGATGAACTAATTATTTGCCCAGAGATTCTCAGGGTTTTTTTCCCAAATGTAAAATAGTGCGTACAAGCTTTGGAAAAGTGAAGTTACATAAAGGGCCGCTTTGGTCACCCACTAAGGAGCTTTTCCTCTCCATTTAATAAACTCAGTGAACTGTCTGGTGTGCCCTTAAATATTCAGAACATTCTTTTAGAGACTATAACTTAGGCACTGAGCAAATTCGAGTGCTGATGTTGTGTAAAGAGCCTAGTTTCATTGCTCAGGGCCTGCAAGGCTTTTGAAGAAGAAAGACTTGCACACTTGTCACATTTTTTAGACTTATGAGAATTATTATCAATATATTAGCCCTTACAATTTGTTTCAGATATTTACTATATACTCAAAGAAGCATCTGTAGGAGTCCAAAATATCCAGAGCAAAGTGGAAAATGTAATTGACTGCATGATGTCAAGCATTGGAATGTTTTGGAAAAATTGAGAGGACTAAGTTTTCACATAGAGAATTTGGCAACACTTAGATGCAAAGAACAATTTCTGGTGGAAAAGTTATTTACTTGTTTATGTATTATTTGGGGAATTAGCTTACCAGCAGATAGCTGAATATTATAGAACTCATTTTGTTGTGTAGTATTCACAGTGCAACTCCCACATTTAAATTGTGAGAATATAAGTCAAAGAATATAAGTCAAAGGCTTCCCTTGTGGCTCAGACGGTAAAGCGTCTGCCTACAGTGCGGGAGACCTGGGTTCAATCCCTGGGTTGCGAAGTTCCCCTGGAGAAAGAAAGGGCAACCCACTCCAGTATTCTTGCCTGGAGAATCCCATGGACAGAGGAGGCTGGCAGGCTACAGTCCTTGGGGTTGCAAAGAGTCAGACACGACTGAGCGACTTCACTTTCACTTTCAAGTCAAAGAATAATATTAATATTCCCTCAGAAACAAACTGTTAAAGGGAACTGTCTGAAACAGCTTCAGAAATCTTGCTGGACAACAAAATTTGCTCAAGCGTGTAGCACTGTGATCAAACGGTTCAGCACGTACTAGCTACAGAGTTTCTGATATTTTAGCCTCAGATTGAAATTCTTTTAGTGATAAAAAGTTTAAAATCAGGTACAGTTGCAGATATTAATATTTTATTTACTGGTTTAAAAACATATTCCTATCAAATGCATTTCTAAAAGAAATGTTCTTGTAAGTATTTTTATAAATCACAATTTGTCCTGTCAAAAGAGCTGCCCATCCTTGCCCTACGTAACATTGTACACCTGTGGAGGGCGTGCAACTGGAAGTAAGTTGAAAACACCATGCTACAACTTGGCATACAGTAACGTCTTTCCTGACCTGGACTCATATTTCCAGTCATCTCCTAACTAAAGCATAGTCTAGAATTTAAAAAAGCAACAAAGTTCCTGGACAACCAAAATAAATGTAACAAAATCCATGAATGAAAGCTCAGGGTCTTTATCTATGACAATACCATAGATAATGGGCTTCCCTTGTGGCTCAGCTGGTAAAGAATCCGCCTACAATGTGGGAGACCTGGGTTCGATCCCTGGGTTGGGAGGATCCCCTGGAGAAAGGAAAGGCTACCCACTCCAGTATTCTGGCCTGGAGAATTCCAAGGACTGTACAGTCCATGGGGTGCCAAAGAGTCAGATACAACTGAGTGACTTTCATTCACCATAGACAACGTAGATCTTCATTTCGAGTCTCTTTACTCTTAGACTACACACAATTCTAACATTTGTGAATATTTGTAAAATCTCATAGTAGATTGTAAGTAATGGTTTAGGAAGGGATTAGAATTTTACTCCTCATCTTCTGTTTTTAAAAAGTCTGGGAAAGTATAACATTTAGAAAGAGTTCTATCCAAAGTGATTTTAAAAAGTATCTTAACACTTAAAGTAAACCTCAAACTATCTGGAAAATGTTATTACTCAAAACAATTCATTCCTTATGTACTCTGGATAACTGAAGTTTTCTGTGCAATTTTAGTTCCTTTTGTCATCTGAATTCTATTGTAGAATTTTATTTCATTTGCGTAGAAATAAAATGATGAGCACTATGTGCCAAAAACTTGACATATACTGTGACTAATCCTTGCAATAACTTTAGTTGGGAGGAATTGCTACCTCATTTTATAGAAATAAAACTGAGGCTTAGCGATATAGCCAATTGCCTAGTCAAATTTAGGGTTCAAATCCAGGGGTCATTCTGGCTCTAAAGCCAGAATTCTTTCCATGGCTATCTTTTTCTTCTAGCTGATGTCAGTAGGTCTCCAAATCTTTGGTGGGGCTCAAGGATTAATTTCCAGATAAAGAAGATTGCTGTCTAGGTTGGATCATTCACTGGTTAGCCCAAGCAGCCACAAAGACTGTTTGAGTCTTCTCTTAAGCCTTTATATTGTTTCAACCTCCCAACCATTCATCTCTCAAGTATCTACCTCTGAGATAAGGGAATCTGGATTCTCTTGTAGTTGACTCAGCATATGGTTAATTTATTTCCACTCCTGAAAAAATAGTACAAACCATAGAAGGAGGCTATAAGACATAGGGTAAGTGTCAGACATGAAAAAGGAGATGTTTTATTCTAACAGAGGACACAATAAAATGAATAGAAGGCTTGCCTTTTTATTTTTCACCACAAAGGACAGATCAATCTTTTAGTCTGTTCACTAGATTTGTATCTCATCTCCAAGATAAAATTGGACTTTGCCCATTAATCTGTGTTTACCTTTCTCAGATTCATGAAACCAGGGGCAATAACCAAGTGACCAATGGAAGTGGTGGGAACATTTTAAAACAACTGCTCATAAATTATTCTGGCAGGAGGGGAGTGCAGGGACAAGTAAACAGTAAAGGAAGAGGGATAATGTTGCAAGGTTCATTCTCTGTGCAAACAGCTTAAGTGGAGTACAAAGTCTGTAACACTTAACTCCTCCCACATCTGAAATAGAACCTGCCTGGAACCTTTTGGAGAAGGCAATGGCAACCCACTCCAGCACTCTTGCCTGGAAAATCCCATGGACAGAGGAGCCTGGTAGGCTGCAGTCCATGGGGTTGCTAAGAGTTGGATACGACTGAGCATCTTCACTTTCACTTTTCACTTTCGTGCATTGGAGAAGGAAATGGCAACCCACTCCAGTGTTCTTGCCTGGAGAATCCCAGGGACGGGGGAGCCTGGTGGGCTGCCCTCTGTGGGGTCGCACAGAGTCGGACACAACTGAAGCGACTTAGCAGCAGTAGCAGCAGCAGGAACCTTTTGAGGGTTCTCCCCTTGTGCATGGCATTGCCGAATTCCTGATGCAGTCATCTGGAATACTTATAAGTAGTTGAAATTCTTCTTCACTATGTCATTATGCCATTACATGCTACCTCACCCAGAGTTTTGCAAAGTGGCAAGATGCCTGAAATTTCAGTTAATGCTTCATTGTTTTTCCTCAAGCCAAAGATGAAGTGATAATGCTAATGGTCCTGGGGAGGTTAGTTCATTGACATGAGTTGTCAGGATGAGTTTGATAGCAATTTACATAGGAAATAATAAATAAAAAGTCACTTTCTAATCCATATGTGCTGTGTGCTTAGTCACTCAGTCCTGTCTGACTCTTTGTGACCCCACAGACTGTAGCCTGCCCGGCTCCTCTGTCCATGGAGATTATCCAGGCAAGAATACTGGAGTGAATTTCCATGCCCTCTTCCAGAGGATCTTCCCAACCCAGGGATTGAACCCAGGTCTTGCACATTGCAGGCAGATTCTTTGCCATCTGAGTCACCAGGGAAGCCCAAGAATACTGGAGTTGGTAGCCTATCCCTTCTCCAGGGGATCTTTCTGACCCAGGGATCAAACCAGGTCCCCAGCATTGCGGGCAGATTCTTTACCCTCTGAGTCACCAGGGAAGCCCTCTAACCATATACTGTCAGGTAAATATTAAATTATTTGAACATATTTCAAATAACATTTTTAATCGAGATAAAATTGACATTATAACATTATAATTTAAAGACATTTTAATTGAATTACTTTTATCATCATAAAATTATCAAGTGCTTATTATTTGCTAATATTTATCAAGTGCTTATTTTATATACAGGGCTTCCCAGGTGGCCTGGAGAAGGAAATGGCAACCCACTCCAGTATTCTTGCCTGGAAAATCCCATAGATGGAGGACCCTGGCAACCTACAGTCCATGGGTTCTCAAAGAGATGGATAGGACTGAGCAACTTCACTTTCTTTCACTTTCCCAGGTGACGCCAGTGGTAAAGAACCTGCGTGCCAATGTCCAGCCCCTGGGTGGGGAAGGTCCCCTGGAGGAGCACATGGCAATCCACTCAGAATTCTTGCCTGGAGAATATGCAAGGCATTGTTCTGATATTTCTTGACCACAAACCTATATGAGATAGATATGATTACAATCCCCATTTTACAGATGAGAAAGACGAGGCACCAAGAGGTAGAGTTACTTGCCAAAAGTCACCCAGCTAATAAATGTCTGAGCCAAAATTTGTATGGGGTATCTAGTTCCAGACCTACATTGTAAACCACTCTCCTACTTAGTTCTTCTCTTCAAAGGTATAATGGCTGGCATACATGGGGAAAAGAATTGTGAATCATGAAAAGTTAAAATTTATTTTTAAATGGTGTTATACGAACATCTATTGTAGTATGGATAATTTTCTTAAATCAGTCGCTAACAGAACTCTACTCTGCTTATTGTGGTCTGAACATCAACGTAATGGAAATAATCAGAATAATATCAACAATAGGTACTTACCATTCTGTAGCTGATGTGGTCCCTTTAATCTCCACCATATCCATGATCTTCACCATCACTGTCACCATTTACTGGGGACTTACCAGGTTCCAGGGAACCATATTTAGTACATTACCTAAATGATCTCATTTGTTCCTCAAAGCTATCTTATGGAATAGGTATAACTATTCCAATTTTATAGATGAGAAAACTGAAGCTCAGAGATGCTATACTCATAGAATCAGAAATTGTAAAGCTGGAATTTGAACCTAAGTATGCTTTTAAAGTTTATGTTCTTAACCACTTCAGTATGTCCAAAATTTCAATACTACATCTATTACCATCATCACCACTGAATATCACTTATTAGATGCCACCTATGTGCCAGGGTAGCCCTGTGTTTAACTAGTCCTATGTCACTGTTTCAAACTATGGCTCATGGACCAAATCCAGCCAGCTGCCTGTTTTTTGTAAATAAAATTTTACTGGGACACAGCCATGAGCATCCATTTACATATTGTCTGTGGCTGCTTTTGTACTAAATGGTAGATTTGAGTATTTGCAAGATAGATTCTATGACTCTCAAAGCCCAAAGTATTTACTGGCTCTTCACAAAAAAGTTTTTGAACCCCTGCCTTAACCCATCTTGCAATATTATTATTCTCATTTTGCAGAGGAACATATTGGAGTTCATAAAGATTAGATAACCTGCCCATCCAACTATTCAAAAACAAGAACATAGCAAAAAAACTGAGGTCTAGATGACTCCAGAAGGTTTTCACTTTCTCCTCTGAAATCTACAAAGGCACAATTTTTATTATTACCAGTTATAGGAAAGGAGATTTCTCTTAACTTAATTAACAATATGGTTCAAAATGTTTGACACTGGTGGTAAAAGAGTTGTACATTTTCCCATGTCAGAGGGATATGATGTTAAATTCCTCTTACCTTCTGAGAATTTACTGTACTTAATTCCTTGAGCATGGATGCTTAAGGGCTTGTGTGCTTTATTCTTAAAGTGAACTTTCATGATGTCTCCAACTTCAGCATACAAAGTAGGCCCAAGAAGTCCTATGAAAACAAGGATTTAAAATATGTCTGTATTCAGGATTACTAAGACAGAGCTGCTCGGAGAAGGCAATGGCACCCCACTCCAGTACTCTTGCCTGAAAAATCCCATGGATGGAGGAGCCTGGTAGGCTTCAGTCCATGGGGTCACGAAGAGTCGGATACGACTGAGCGACTTCCCTTTCACTTTTCTCTTTCCTGCATTGGAGAAGAAAATGGCAACCCACTCCAGTGTTCTTGCCTGGAGAATCCCGGGGACGGGGGAGCCTGGTGGGTTGCCATCTATGGGGTCGCACAGAGTCGGACATGACTGAAGCAACTTAGCAGCAGCAGCAGCAAGACAGAGCTGCTAAGCAAGAAAAACATGCAGAAAACCCCACAGGTGATTGCTGTCATTCCTCTCAGTCTTGAGGTTGATGAGCTTATCTTCAATCTAGAAGGCTTTCCCAGCTCATTACCTCTGTATTCCATGCAGGCAGATAAGGAAAGGAAGGTGGAAATACCTGGCTTGGGCCCAAAGCCAGTTAAGGAAATAGAAGAAATAGTTCTGATCATGTCCACCCCATTCTGATTCACTGTCATTCCTGGAGAGACTGCCATCTTGGGTCAAGAAAGGGTGAGGTGAGAGAAGGCGACTGGCTACTTCAGATCTCTCTGCAGTGGGAGACCTCAGAGACCTAAATGAAGTCAGGGAGCAGAACTGACCATTCTGTGGCCCTGAGGCAAGTTCAGAGTCCTGAGGCAGGAGTGAGCTTGATGTATCCAAAGAACAGACCATCAATGTGGCCAGAGTGAGAAAAGTTAGGGTCACCCTCTATGGGCCATGGTAGGGACTTTGGATTTTCTTCTAAGTGAAATGGAAAATCACTGAGCTTTGTGCAGTAGAGAGACATGGTCTCATATGTTTTAAAGTTAATCCTACATGTACACACTGCTATATTTAAAATGGATAACCAACAAAGACCTACTGTATCGCACAGGCAACTCTGCTCAATATTATGTGGCAGCCTGGGTGGGAGGGGAGTTTGGGGGAGAACGAATACACATTTATGTACGGCTGAGTCCTTTTGCTGTCCGCTTGAAACTATCGCAACATTGTTAATTCCCTATACCCCAATACAAAATAAAAAGTTTTTTTTTTTTTAAAGTTCATCCTAAAAAAAAAAAAAAATCACAAGAAAGATTTGTCCTAACTGCTGGGTAGAAAATATTCTGTGTAGTGACAACAGCGGACACAGACCAGGTGGTATAGACTGGAGATAACGCTGTGTTGGGCCAGCATGTGCAGCAGTGAAGCAGGGAGAAGAGGTTAGACTCTGGGCATTTTGACAGTAGAGGCAGCACATTTGCTGAGGGGTTAGATGTAGCCATTGAGAGAGAGAAGGCAAGGGTGATCCTCAGGGTTTTGATCTAAACAACTGGATAAGTAATGTTAGCAGTTACTTTGATGGGGAGCACAGCAGGGACAGCAGATTGAGGTGCAGAAATCAACAGTGAGGCTTCACTTACTACATGCCAGGTGCTGTGCTAGGTCCTGGAGACACATGGATAAATAAGCGACTGTCCTTGTCCTTAAGGAGTTCACAGGCTCATTTGGAGATAGACATATGGTAGGAGCTACTGCTGAGATATGGGCAAAATGCTACAGGAGCAGAAAGGATGAAGGACCAACTCTGTCTGTGGAGTTAGGGCAAGAGTTGATATTTGACTCAGCTTTCTGAAGAATCATATGTTACAGTTTCCCAGAGTGTAATCCTTAGATGCTTCTGTGTCAAGAATCAGTGAGGGTTGAACTAAAAGGCAGATTCTCAAGTAAGTACTCTCTCAGCCCCAGTGAACCTGACTCTGTCTGGACGTGGGGTCCAGGAATCTGCATTTTAGAGGTGTGCTCCTGAGTGACCTTGATGTCCTTCAAAGCTTGAAGACTTGTTGCCAAAAGCCCGTTTTCAGACAGTTGACCATTCTCACTTCCAGGCCATCCATAAGCTCTCATGGGGTTGGCTTCTGCCCATAAGGAATCACAGGAGCAGGAGAAGGAAGTTACAGTAGTCATGGAATTCAACTAGCATTTGTTTGCCATGGAGATAATTGTAATTGTCCCTCTTGATATATTTGAGCACTCTAAGTCTTTACATTAAACCTTCCAGCATATCTTTAAGGTTGTTATTAAGATACTTATTTTACAGATGAAGAAACTGAACCTCAGAGAATTTAAATATCAAGCCCAATAGTATATAGCTAATTAGAGGCATAGCTATAATTTAACCTTAAATCTGTCTGACTCTAAATGCTAAGCTTTTAACCACCTCTTTTTATTGCACCTTGTAGTTATTCATTCTTTTAAGAAATACTGAGTGCTCACATTATCCTAGGTGTCAGAATTGGAATGGTGAGTAGAACAGATGTACCCCCTGCCTTCAAAGATAATAGAAGGCAAGACAGATTTTAACAAATGGTCACACAAATATTTAATTGCAAACTGTGGTTCATATTATGAAAGAAAAGAAAAGGATTCTCTGCAGGGCATTTGACAGGGGCTTCTAGGCAATTCTTAGAGGCAGGAAGGGGATCAATGTTGGAAAATGCTTCCCTGAGGAAGTGAGGTATGAAGATATAAATGTTGTTACTTTCTCAAGGCCCTGTTTTCTGAAGACTGTTCTGTCTTACCCTTTCCTTGTGCTCTTTCTCATGCCCTTAAGACAGATATCTTGGCTGACACGTCAGCCTCGATAGGTGGTGTTCTGCACGCAGAACAAACTTTCTTATCTTCAAAGCCTTACTATATGACTCCCTTGTCCAAAAAGAGGACTTTATAAATATACACTCAGCATTGTTTCGGAGAATTGCTCTTTCATGAGCTGTCCCTACACTGTCTCTTATAATCCTGTGTGGTTGTGAAAATTAATTCAATATGACACCACCACAGTGAGACTTTAACTGAAGCCCAAAGGCAAGGCAAAGAGATGGACAAGAGCAGTCCAGGGAGTAGGACTAGCATGTACAAAGGCACTGAGGTGCCAGCACACTTGGCCTATTCAGAGAACTGGCAGATAGCTGTGGGAAGGCAGAGCTTTGGAGGTAAGAGAGAAAGGCAGAAAGTGAAGCCAAAGGCATGATCAGAGGTCTCATCACACAGGGCCTTGTAGACCTCTCAGAGTTTTGCCTCTTAACCTAATAGTATCTGGAAGCAGGGGTGCAACATGGACCAGTGACCAGCTGCATTTGTGAGAAACCAGAGTGAAGGCTGAGAGATGTTGGTAACTTAGTTCAAGGTTAGGACAATGGAGATGATAAGGAGAGAACATATTAGAGAGCTGTTTAGATCACACTGTCAGGACTTGATGGGTTGCATGTAGAGTAGGGGGTGAGGGAGGTCAAGTGGCCATGGATGGCTGCTGAGGTTCTGGTTTGGAGGGCTGGGTGGATGAGAGGGCCATTTCCTGAAATGGAGGACATTGTGGCAGAGTTTTGTTGTGGGGTGGTGTGTAGTAGGCAGGATAATGCCCTCCCACATCCTAATCCCTGGGACCTGTAAGTATGCTATCTTATATGGCAGAATAGATTCTGTGGGTGTGATTAAGTTAAGGAAGTTGAGATGGGGAGCATTTCTTGGATTATCCAGGTGGGCCCAACGTAATCACAAAGGTCCTCAGAAAAGGGAAGCAGGAGTATCTGAGTTAGCAACTAGAAGATGCTACCTGCTGGCTTTGAAGAAGGAAGGGGCCATGAGCCCATGGATGCAGGTAGCTTCTATCAGTAGTAACAGGAAAAGGCAAGGAAATAATTCTCCCCAGAAGCCTCTGGAAGGAACAGAGTTCTTCAAACACCTTGATTTTAACTCAGTGAAATTCATTTGGACTTCTGGCCTCAAGAATTTTGAGATAACAAATTTGTGTTGTTTTAAACCACTAAGTTTGTGGTAATTTGTTACAGCAATGATAGGAAACTCATTTTCCCTTAGCAATGAGAGAATGTGATCTTTGAGACAGTCGTCCTATGTTTCCACCCACTGTTGTCTTATTCCACTCCCTGAGCTCCAAGTCCTAGAGTTTACACTGACCTTGTGAGAAGCTTTTTGTTTGAGTTTTTATGTTAGTTCTGCATAGGACCATGGAGTCCATAGAGCTGAATCCTCATCTGAGAGATGGTTACAAAGCCTGGGAAGCGGATGGAAAGAGTGGCGTGTCCAAGGTCAGTCAGTGATTGGGTGGCATTGCTGGGACTAGAACTCAGGTCTCTAGACTCTCGAACCAAAGCTTTCTTTTACCGCCTTCTGCAGGGCAGGGCAGCTCCCTCACTTTCCTGGAATAGTCCCCATGTCTGCACTGGTTTTCACTCCTGGCCATAGCTGACTCCACTGACTGACCCCTCTCTTCTGGCTGATACCCTCAGACCTAGCTCCCAACAGAAGCCCCCACTGGCTACTCCCACCTGCCCAGAATGCCCATAAGCCAAGTCAGGTGCTGACTGCTGTCACATGGTCCACTTCAATTTGTTACCATGGATGCCTTGCTCGGTTGATTTGTTTGTTGGCATCACATGGCTGCACATGCCCGATGCCCAGAATAAGTCTTCTAAGTAATTTAACCTCTTACTGCAATGAGTGGTTAGCAATATTTGTTTAGCCTCCCTATTTGCTTCTTCAGAATTAAAGCAAAACAAAGGGGTATTTTTACAAATGCAAACCAAATACCTTCATGCATGGAGGCAAACAGCAAACACGGCTGAATGCTGTTTGAGCTGCCATTTAGATCCTCCATAAACCAGATGGCCTAAGACCATTTCTGCCTTTTCTTTGGTGCCCAGTGACAAATTGGGGGAAAGAGTGGCCTGTCTTGAGATTGCAGGATGGTAGCACAGCCTGTACCCAATTTTATGCAGTTTTGGAATGAAAACTGCAGGAGGTAAGCTAACACAATCCTGTGCTCTCAGGTGAATAATGTGTTGCAGAACACAGGGAAGCCCATTGTTGCTGCTGCTGCTAAGTCACCTCAGTCGTGTCCGACTCTGTGCAACCCTATAGTTGGCAGCCCACCAGGCTCCCCTGTCCCTGGGATTCTCCAGGCAAGAACACTGGAGTGGGTTGCAATTTCCTTATCCAGAGGATCTTCCTGAACCAGGAATTGAACCTGGGTCTCCCGCAGGGTAGGCAGACTCTGTGCCATCTGAGCATATGTGAATTATCAACTAGGGGACCTAACTGGAGGACGTCATCTCCTAATGGCCTTTATCAGTCCTGTGAACTATGTTACCATATTCACCACATTTGAGATCCCAGAAACCCATTCATCCTACTTTCCTTAACTGAAAAAGAGTTGAGGAAAAGAGAAGAAATTTTTCTTTAAAAATTATAGCTATTATGCATATCGCACTAAATAAAAAAGAGATGGGAAGGATAGATGCAAAAAAAATCAGCCGTATACAGTTCCTTTAAACGAATTTCAGGACCCAGCAAATAATCATTTGCTAAAGTTCATTTGTGCTCGTTAAACTAGACCATAAGCTCCACGAAGGCAGGGGATGCATTTGTCTTGTCCACCATGACATCCATAGTGCCTATTTCAATGCCCAGCCCACAGTAGGTGCTCTTTAATAGTTTGCTAGATGAATGAATAAAAATTCAAATGCTTAAAAGTTGTGTTTAGCTTTTTAAAATCAATATTAAAAACAGTTGTCTTCATAGGCATGTGACCCATGAAATTGCACAGGGCCCCATACTCAGGAGGGCCCCCAGCTTGGCTTAATGCTTTGTTGTCACTGTTTTGAAACTCTGGACACTATGAATAAGAGCCCTACAAATTATGTAGTCACACTGGTTAAAAACAACAAAGACACATTACTATAAATATCACTAAATGTATATTTTAGATATATGTGAATATCAAATTAGCCATAGAGTTTTATCTTCAAAATTTAAAAATATATTTCAGGCTTACCTGAAGTTCTGGATTGTGGTTTTTCTTTCTGAAAATATGCTTCATACTCCCTGTAGACAATTTTCTTAAAGGAGGTTTCAAAAGGTTTCGAACTGGAAATAAGATACATTTGAAAGGCTTATATGACATCTACTCACAGTACAACAAAATAGATCTCTCATGTCCTCAAACCTTTACTAGAAATAACAGTATTTTTTAACTGCATTTCAGAAACCCCAGGTCTTATAAATATGAATGATAAGTGAAGTTAATAAAATAATTATTGATGTCTTCAAGAATATTCTATTGTGATAACCATTCTTCCACAAATTTAGCTTGCATTAACCAACCCTATTACTCAGATCAAATTTCTAAAAAAGAACCCAAACTTTAGGCTTATATTTTAAATGATTAAAGATATGGCCAAATTCCTTATGAATAAATATGTGAGCTGCTTTTCAACTCATCATTCATATACAGTTTTAAGCTGCTGGTGTTAGTTGCTCAGTCATGTCTGACTCTTTGTGACCCCATGGACTGTAGCCCCGGAGAAGGCAATGGAACCCCACTCCAGTACTCTTGCCTGGAAAATCCCATGGATGGAGGAGCCTGTTAGGCTGCAGTCCATGGGGTCGCGAAGAGTTGGACGCGACTGAGTGACTTCACTTTCACTTTTCACTTTCCTGCATTGGAGAAGGAAATGGCAACCTACTCCAGTGTTCTTGCCTGGAGAATCCCAGGGACAGGGGAGCCTGGTGGCCTGCCGTCTCTGGGGTCGCATAGAGTTGGACACGACTGAAGCGACTTAGCAGCAGCAACAGCAGGACTGTAGCCCAGCAGGCTCCTCTGTCCATGGAATTCTCTAGACAAAAGTACTGGAGTGGTTTGCCATTTTCTTCTCCAGGATTCTTCTCAACCCAGGGATTGAACCTGCATATCCTGCATTGCAGGCAGATTGTGTACCGCCTGAGCCACCAAGGAAGCCCAAGCTGCTGGGGAACTGTCAAAAACTGTTGATTTAATGGACTCTTTCTTGCTCAGAAGTTGAAGATGGCTAATGGAGTCAAAGCCCTGGGATTCATATAGGAAACAAATGAATGACAAATCTAAGTTTAAGTAACTTGCCTGAGGAGAAACAGTTGATAATGGCAAAACCAAGATTCAGAAACTACTGTCCGGTCATCCTTGGTATCTGTGGGGGTTGGTTCCACAACACCCCTGTGCCAGCTCTAAACCCTTTGTAGGTATCAGTTTATTTAAAACTGCAGATGTTCAAGTCCCTTCTATAAGAGTACAGTTAGCCGGCTGTATCTTCAGCTTTCATATCCACAGATGCACAGGGCCAATTGTTCCCATGGTTAAGAATTCAGAGAGGAAAGCAGGGAGAGTACTGGGATAATTTCCATCCATTCCTTCTGTGTCTCTAAAGATGGGCACGTCATTCCCATCCTTGTCTTAAACTCAAAGTTAAAGGTAAAAGGAAAGATAATAGTAGTAGTGTTAGTTGCTCAGCCATCTCTGACTCTTTGCAACCCCATGGACTGCAGCTCACCAGGCTCCTCTGTCCATCTGATTCTCCAGTCAAGAATACTGGAGTGGATAGCTGTTGCCTGCTCCAGGGGATTTTTCCAATCCAGGGATCAAACCCAGATCTCCTGCATTGCAGGCAGATTCTTTACCATCTGAGCCACCAGGGGAGCCCAAAAGGAAAGATAATTGGGGACAATTTCTTACAGATATGTAAACCAGTTGCCCATATTGGCTTTGATATGCTTCCTAATCCAGAGAGTGGCCCAGTATAATTAGGTCATAACAGAGAAAGATACTAATCACATTTGCTTTGATGTTTATGTAGCACAGAGGCTAAGAGAACTGGTTGTATGTACAGAGTGTCTGGGTTTGAATCCTGTATCTACCCCTTGTTACCTATATAACCTTGAAAAGTTTATTTAATCCATTTTTGCCTCTGTTTCTGTAATTGTGAGCTGGGACCAACAGTAAAATCTCCTTCAAGGATTATTACAAATTTTAAATAAACTGATACCTACAAAGGGCTTAGAGCTGGCACATTGTAAATATTCAATGCATTTTAGCTAGTAATATCTTAAAAGTGTAACTAAAGTTGATTTTTCACTTTCAAGTTTTCCCAGCAAGCAGAAAAATCTGTAATTTTAGTAGTTGTCATAATTTTAAAATGTGGGATACAAGAACTGTGTTAATATTTGAATGCAGAATTAAAAGAGGCACGTGTAAGTATTTTTGGAAAGGCCAGCTATAGAAGGTGGTAGGTTCTCAGTCACTGGAAGCATTCAAGTAGAAACTAGACAATTATTTACTAACTGCTTTGAGTGCTTTGAGTTTGGGAAAAAGTAGGAAGTTAAAACATGCAAGTTGAAAATTAATTAAATGACCTCTTAAGAGTTCATAGAGCCCAAGAACCCTAGGATTGTATATGTTAGTGTCCATAATGTGGAGGTCCTTTTTCTTGGAAGGGTGCAAGTGAAATGTGTTTCCTGTCCCTAACCATAGATCTTTAAATACAGGAGTACAGGTGACAGTATAAAATCTTTACTATGAAAAATCAGTCTTTTATGTAGAGTAATTTTAATAGAGGTGTGCTTCCTAATATGTTTCCCTGTGTATATTGTGTGTGCATACTGAGGTATATTTATTTTTAATTTGAACAACTGAATTGCTATTGGAAAATAATCAGTCTGAGCAGAAAGTTAAAGATGAATTCAAACAATATGCATGATGAGTTTTCCATTTATGAGAATTCTTTAAAGATGATTTATTCATAATAAAATCATATAAAGCTTAAACCCTTGAGAGAACAATGTACATCTATTTTTTTCAATATCTGTTACTATATGCATGCAAGTGATTGAACATATTTCCTTAGGGAAATTTTCAAAAATATTCACTTTTGCTCAAGAGCAAGAATAAAAGATCTATTTCACCACTAAAAGGCACTGCCCTGACGATATTACATGAAATAAGGAAAGATCTTCGCTTGGTGCTAAAATACACTTTAGGAAAGGATGGATGTTGATTTCTTTATAGTGAGTATCATTAGCTCTCGATGTAGGACAATTTAAAACAAGTTAGTTTAAGCAGCCAGATATACAGGTTTAATTTTTCACGTAGATGTACTAGACCAACACAATACTGTAAAGCAATTATCTTTCAATTAAAAATAAATAAATTTTTAAAAAAGAAGTACTAGAAAGAAATGACATGATTTGAGGTTTGAAAATAGCGACAGTTCATCTGGATTATCACTGTTTGGTTTTGACTCAATAATTGATAACAGAGGAGTAACTGTTCCCAGAATTCTGGAAACTCAATCACAGAGTGAGAGGATAGGATGACCAATCACGGCTTCTTTTGAGAACTCACCAGGTAAATCAGGGTGTTGCCCTATGTGATTCTGCCTTCAATATTCAACTTGTTATTCTCGTTGTTAATTGCAGAAGAAAGAACTCCCAAGTATAAGCAAGCATAAGCATGACATAGGAAAGCCAGCATCCAAGCTAGTGTTCTACCCATGAGCAGGAAAATAGATGTTGGAAAGACTGCTATTTCCTTTGGGGTTTTTGTTAGTATCGGCTCTCTAAGGGTGAGGGTGTGACCTAGATTATCACCTTGAAATACAATATTTTAAATGATTTTTTTTAAGAGGGACTTACTACTACAAGACCAAGCTGACACACCCTCCGAAATAATCCAGTTACAGAGAAAAGATTTTGAAAAGGGTTAATGTTATGCACTAAAAGGCTTAAAACATCACAATACTTTCCTGGCAGATTGCTTTGGTTTCGAAATTGTAAAAGAGGAACACATCTTTCACAATCATTTAAACTGTGATGTTAAGTTAAAAAAAAATCTTAGTTACACTAAGAGGTTTACTATTCAGAGAAATACTGAGTAGAACCTGTGATTTGTTTAATTTCTGGGAAATCTTATTTCTAATCTTTCAGTTAGGAAAAGAGTTTGCAACTCAGATACAGTTTTATTATTTGACCCTTGTCTTAGTTACATAAGCCTTTTAATGTGACTCTTATCAAAATAGCCAGAGTAGACCATATCCCAGGGACTGATAAAGAATGAGAGAAGAATGAGAGTCATGTGAAACAGGAAAAAAGATAAAAGAAAAACAATGTTGCATTTTTATGAATTGATGATTTGAAAGTCATTTATAAGAAGGCAACAAAAGTTTGGCAGTTGTTACTCAATAATCTGCTTATAATAAAGTTACAAGGTACACATCTTTAGTTTTAGAAGATGAAGCTAAGTGGATATAAAATAAATAGTATGTACCTAGAAGTTGTGTCTGACTCTTTGTGACCTGATGAACTATAATCCACCAGGCTCCTCTGTCCATGGGATTTCCCAAGCAAGAATACTGGAGTGGGGTGCCATTTCCTTCTTCAGAGGATTTTCCTGACCCAGGGATTGAAACCAAGTCTCCTGCATTGCGCAAGATTCTTCACCATCTGAGCCACCAGGGAAGCCCTTCCTAAAAATACTAAACTACTAAATATCTGGAATAGGAGTTTGCAACAAGGGCTAACGAAGAGGTAGGTGCCTGGTGCTTTTGAATCAATCAATATATTAAACCAACAAGCAATGATACTAACAAAATTATATCAACAACAAACTCTTGAAAGCAGTATCTAGCCAAACAATATTTTCTGTAACCTTAGAATATTACACTGTATTATTAGAGGCAAAATGAGCATCCACCAATTTTATTCATTAAACCCTCCTATTAATTATATTTACCTATCTGAAGTTAAACACACACACACACACACACACACAGAAATGGAATTGCAAAAGGAATGTTCTCTAAAAGAAATAGATTATTCTTCCCGGAGAAACCCATCCAGACACCCCACCTGCCTTACCTGAGGTGTGTGGACTCGGGGCGGTAGTTCCATCTGATGCTCTGAGCAGCTATGTAGAACTGCCTTAGCTTTGCTGCTTCAGCCCCTAGGTTCCCCCAGCCTGCCCAGCTGCTGCCTAGGACCACCAGGACCCAGAAGCCAGGGCAAGCGAGGAACATGGTTCCTTTCCTTCTCTTGCCTGCCGCCACCACCCCGGGGGTGGGTTAGGGCTGCCTCTGCGAGGCTGTCCGCAGGCCGGGCTGCAGTGAGCTCCCAGAGGCTGCGGGTGGCAGTGTCCTCCTCCTTGTCAACTCCCCCAGGCGCCGCTGATGGCTATAGCCCGGACTGTCCCCACCTCCTCAGACCTTTCTAGGCTGAGGGTTGGCTGGGTCACTGCCCCAGATGACGGAGGTATTAGGAAGAGCCAGCAAGTTAGTGACTGTTTTACCACGGGTGAAGGAAATGCGGTGATAGGAGGTTCTAGCGGCCAGGGCAGTACTCAGGGATTCATGAGAGGGGGTAAAACTGTCTCCCACACTTCCATCTGCTCAGCCCACTGCCCAGGAACCCCTCACTAGCCCCAGCCACCAAAAAAGCTGCCTGGGGCAGAGTTCACACTTGCCAGACCTTCTGCAGTTCCCATCGTGGTGGGACCCAAAATCCTTAACCACACCACTCTCCTTCTGATCTGAGGAAGAGGGCATTATGCCCTGTTGCTGGGCACAGAAATACTATATTTTCAGGTGGTGAGGAAGCAAGGGGGTGATCACATGAATGGGGCCTGATGGCCTGGCTCACTTTACTAACTTCTACCCATGTACAGTTCTGTCTTGACTCAATATTGTGTTAGTTTCAGCTGTACAGCAAAGTGATACATATATGGGTTTCCCAGGTGGTTCAGCGGTTGAGTCCGTCTGCCAATGCAGGAGACACAGGTTCAGTCCCTGGGTGGGGAAGATCCCCTGGAGAAGGGAAATGGCAACCCACTCTAGTAGCTAATTTCCATGCCTGGAAAATTCCATAGACAGAGGAGCCTGGCAGGCTACAGTCCATAGAGTCACAAAGAGTCAGATACAAGTTAGTGACTAAACAACAGCATAAATGTATATAATCTTTTTTAGATTCTTTTCCATTATAGGTTGTTATAAACTGTTGAGTATGGCTCCCTGTGCTGTACAGTAGGTCCTTGTTGTTTATCTATTTTATACAGAGTTAGTGTATATATTTTAATCCCAAATTCCTAATTTATCCCTCCCGTCTCCCCCTTTGGTATTCATTAAGTTTGATTTCTGGGTCTGGGAGTCTGTTTCTGTTTTGTAAATAAGTTCCTTTGTGCCATTTTCTTTAAGATTCCGCATGTAAGTGATATCATCTGCCATCTGTCTTTGTCTGTTGCACAGTTCTGTCTTGATAAGGGCCTCTGGCCACCTAAGGCAGAGACAAAAGAGAGGGCTTAAAGAGTTTCACTGGGAGAATCGGACCAGATCTCAATCCCACTTACTTGCCGTATTCTCTTGGATAAGTTACACAACCTCTCTGATCTCAGTTTTGACATCAGGAGAATAAGGATGATGATAATAATTTTCCCCAATAGGGTGGTTGGGAGGATAAAGGAACACTGTGTAGTTGATTACTATGATTATATCTTTTCTGTCCCCAGGGCTCCTTACGTATTTCAGAGGATCTGGCTGGTTCTCATGGCTTTAAGATATGATTTGGCTATGTATAGAGAATCTGAGAATTATCTTGTCTGAAGCATCATTATGATTTATCTTGGGCTCCCTGAATCTACTTGCCTCCAAGCTTCTGTCTATGACTTGTCTCAGGGGCTTCCCTGGTGGCTCAGTGGTAAAAAAAAATCTGCCTGTCAATGCAGGAGACATGGGTTCAATCCCTGGGTCAGGAAGATCCCCTGGAGAAGGAAATGGCAACCCACTCCAGTATTCTTGCCTGGAAAGTCCCATGGACAGAGGATTTGTCGCAACAGTTCTCAATAAATTGTAATCTAGCATCTCACATGGGATCTCCATGATGTCAGGCTCCTCAGCAACCTCTGTCTTTGCTTCTTGGCTGACATTATTTGATTTACTAAGAATGCCATTCTCTTACTCTTCACTGTCCACTCTGTAAATTCCAATCAGAGTCTCACCTATCTCCTTGATTCTGGGACAAACTGACTTTTCCATTTTATGAATTCCTACCACACTCTTCAAATAACATACTTATTACTCTTGGTCAGTTTGTATTGGTGTCTCTTGTGTCCCCAATTACATTATCAGCTATTGAAGAACAGGAACAGTGCCATTTCCTTTTTCATTTATCATATCAGTGCTTTACAAAGCTGGTAAGCCATCAGAATTCCATTGGGGGAGATTTTTACAAAATATAGATTCTGAGTCAGGACACAGGGCTGACAATCATTCTCCTATAATACTGAGCCTAAGTAAGTGTTAGTCGCTCAGTTGTGGCTGACTCTGCCACCCCATGGACTGCAGTCCACCAGGCTCCTCTGTCCATGAGATTTTCCAGACAATGATACTGGAGTGGGTTGCCATTTCCTTCTCCAGGGATCTTCCCGACCCAGGGATCGGACCCAGGCCTCCTGCACTGCAGGCAGATTCTTTACCAACTGAGCTATAAGGGAAGCCCTAATACTGAGCCTAGTGATCAGCATAAAGTGAGCAGTCAGAGGTGCTATGGGCACTTTCGTGTAAGTGAAGCTTTTTATTTATTTATTTTATTTTATTTTTTAACTTTAAAATATTGTATTGGTTTTGCCATATATCAACATGAATCCACCACAGGTATACATGCATTCCCCATCCTGAACCCTCCTCCCTCCTCCCTCCCTATACCATCCCTCTGGGTCGTCCCAATGCACCAGCACCAAGCATCCAGTATTGTGCATAGAACCTGGACTGGTGACTCGTTTCATATATGATATTATACATGTTTCAATGCCATTCTCCCAAATCGTCCCACCCTCTCCCTCTCCCACAGAGTCCAAAAGACTCTAGAACAGTAACACCTTTTAAAAGCAGTGTGTCCCTAAATCTCGAGGTTACTACCAAAATTCTTGCAAAACCTTGTAACCTTTAGTTAGACTGTTTCACCATTTTTATTTGCGTGTTTTATTTGCATTTTATTTGCATGTTTACCTAGTCCGTGTGACATGTTCATTGCCTCGCTTTTCACAGAAAGGACAGCTATATTGTTTGGCTCTGTATTTTTTGTATCAGTTTCAGATAAGTACTGTGTAACTTTTAATAACGTATTTATTAAATATGTGAATCAAATAAAACACATTCAGGCGATGAAGACTTTTCTGCTTCTCTAATTTTCTTCTTGTGTGTTTAGGGTGGTGGTAAGATACATATTTGCCGACTCTAGTCTCGAGTTTGTAATTGGGACAACCGTGATTGTATATTACATTAATGTCAACAAAGTGATGGATACAGACTTTATTCAGCAAAATATCAAACACTAGAACATGGCATTTAGGGAATCCTTTTAACTAGACATTCAAGGATTGGTCTCTGGGTCCTCTGGGGGAGAGTGACGGCGGAGGGACGGTCTACAGTGACATGTACCTTCCTGTCCGGAGCACCAGTCTTCTGCGGCCTCTGCAGCCTCTGGTGCCATCCAGAGGCCTCTCTTGGAGCTTCAAGGAAGTCCAGAAGGCTTCACCAACAGCAAGCACTGAAGACCCAGGAAATCCTATAGAAATTCCCTCAAGTCAGAGACACCTCCTGCCTTCCAACAAAGTAGAGGAGAACCTCCTCCAGTCCCAAAATAAAGAGGCATTTTTATTTTTCCAGTCTGGTCTTCTGGTGAGTCAGATGCTCTGGACTCTAGCTAATTAGTACCGCAAGTGACAGCTAGGCCAAAGCCCACAGAACACTGCAGAAAGACTCAGTCCCAGCTTCTGAGGCTTGTGTTGGAGGAAGAGGAAATGGAGCAGGAAGGGGTGGTGGGTGGAGAATTGGGGCTTGTGGTCCAGTCCGTCTGCTCTGGTGCAGAACTAATCTAAAGGAAATTCCATGTCCTTTATTCACAAGTATTTACAGAAAACGGCAGCAAATACTCAACAGTTATAATCAAGTCTTTTCGGGAAAGCTGATGTTCAAAAATAGGATCCTGTGGGGATTGGACGAGGTCACCAAGACAAGGACAGGTCTCTGAAAATGACAGCGAGAATTAAAATTATTGTATTTTCCTGAAAAATATCAAAGAAAGCTCTCATCATATGTACCCTCTAAGGCTTTGTATAATCTTTTTCTAGATTCCAGATATTCTGTCATCTAGGCTATTTAGGAAACTTAACCACTCACTGAGCTTTTTGGAAGAAAGAAGGTATTATCATATATGGCATATATGATATTATATGATAATATAACATTATAATATATGATAATATCATATTATTTTTGATAATTATATGATAATATCATATTATTTTTGTTTTCCCAGCAGGTTGCATAGGGAACTGGCTCCATAAAGTTTGTAAAATTTTTCTAGTTGTCATGATTTCTGGTGATCAAGCAAGGCTACAGTATGAGTACCATCTAGCAGCCAGTAATGGGAATGTCATACATCCTGAAATAAGTTACATCTAATTAGAACACTTACATCCTGGAGTAAATGGAAATCCTCCTATATGCTCACCATCTATTGTACTCTTCTGCTGTGCCTGTCTCCCACTGCCAACACAATTTGCTGCATAGTTTGAACTCTAATATATGCTTAAAGCGTAACTCCTCATTATATAAAGAAAAGGCAAGCTTTATAGTCTTCTTTTTCCTACTGTCTGTTTCCTTCAAAAATACATCTGTAGGCAACTTACCTTAAGGGCTTGGGTCAAACGCAGCATTTGTAAAAACTCCGTATGTTCCTAGGTGGCTAAAGAACAGAAACACAAAGGTGAACTTGCCATATGATGCTTTGTCCTTGACCCCAGTCCTTCACAAAGTTCATCCAGAGACCATGAAATACCACCCAGCCCTGAAATTCTCTGACTTTAGAGGGAAAGAAGAGTAAAAATCAAAGAGATTTTCAAGATCCCAATCAACTGTTCTGGGTAATTTTCTTTGTGCTTCATACCCAAGTTATTGTTGATACTTTAGGTACTGAATACCTGCTCTGACCCCTGTTGTAGCCTCTTCCTGGTGAGAGGAAATCCTTTTAAAATTCTACCCTTAATACTTGATCATACGGCAATACTTTTCAAAGAATGGTAGTACTGCTCCCTATAGCAATTTTTAAAAATTTTCATAATGAGCAAGACTTATTATTGACATTTAGGCAGGGACTAAGGATGCTGGATGTCCTAAAATGCCCAAGGCACAAAAGAATTGTCTTATACACTCCACACAACTTTAGAAAACCTACTCAACATTCCTGGAGGTGAAAAATCTCTGAGCCTAGAACTGAACAGCTTTACATATAAATGTTAAGTTTTTTGTGTGTATCTTTTAAAACACAATTACCATCTGAATTAAGAGAGGATAATAACAGGTTTTCCAACTCTTCGCCAGAATAATTCATCATTTTAAAAAATCAGGTTGGTGTTGACAACACTTCGGATACTGTTTGACTCACTAATAGACTATTCCTGCCAGCTGACCTTTCTGACTGTTGCCTTCATCGTGATTCTACTTGAAGGTACAAGTATCTGATGGATGATGACCTCATAGCACTGCTACTGTGGTGCCCCAGTTCCAGTGTGTTATTTCTATGTCACTTTCGCTTGTATCTTGTATTTCTCCCTTATATTATCATTAGGGCACTTAGTGATTTTTAAAAAATATTATGTATTGCTGGGACATATTACTGGTAAATTTTGCTTCAGAATTAGTCTAGGGGACATTGCCAAAGACTGTTTCATAAAAGGCGTGTCTGTATAGTCATTCTGACATACTCATACAGTGAATTAATAATTCATAGAGTGAATTAAAAAGTCAAACTAGAAAAACTTAACCATAAAACATTTCCATCTTACCTTTGAGGGTTCAAGGGGCTTTTTCCATCATCTGAAATAAGCAAGAAGACACAGACAATTGGTTTAAAAGAAAAAAAATGAGATGAAGGGGAAAGGTCATCAGCGATAGGGTTATTGAGGTAAGTCAGCAGACTGATTTCCAGGCAGGCTTATTATAAGGGACTTATTGGGAACAATCCCTCCCTGAGAGGTGGGACCTGTTTTAGGCTAAATTAAACATTCAGCAGTATGCAACTCCAGAGTCCGCTCATCTTTCTTCTCTTCTCTTTCTCTAACAACCTGTCCTCCTACCTCGGGTCCGACTTCATCCCCTTGGCTACTCTTGGTGTCGTTGAGACCATCGGTTCTCAAAACGCATTTCTTTGGCACCTGAGACCCTCTGCATTTGCATTCTGTCCATACTCTCTTAATCATTATTTGGTGGTGGTTTAGTCATTAAGTTGTGTCCGACTCTTGCAACCCCATTTACTGTAGCCTGTTAGACTGGGGTTTTCCAGGCAAGAATACTGGAGTGGGTTGCTGTTTCTTTCTCCAAGGGATCTTCCTGACCCAGGAATCCAACCTGGGTCTCCTGCATTGCAGGCAGATTCTTTACCAACTGAGCTTGGGCAAGCTAATTGCATAAACAAACCCAAACATAACAGTGGGTGTTTTCCTTCCCTGATCATATACACTATCGGGGGCCTCCTGTCATAATCCAGACACTGAACTCTGATTGTGGACACTTTAAACATGGCAGCATGTCTGTCAATCATCCCATGGGTAGATACAAAGGGGAAAGCATCTCATGCCTGAATGCATTTAGAAAATATTAGGTGAAATGAAAAAGAACAAGTGTATTTATTACAGGGCATGATTGAGCTTTCGGTGTGATAATGAGGGTGCACTTTGAATTTGCAGGAGAGGGACATAGTATGCAGGCTTTTCCTAGTATTTGAACTTGGAATCCTAGAAAGTTTAAAATCAAAGTGGGACAGATCAGAACATTCCATCCTCACAAATGAATTTTTTATTATATAGATATTAGAGGATGGGTGGTGGCTGATCCCTCTCCATAGTTTAGAGGGTTCACTGGAAATATCTCAAAACTAAAGAAAGAATTTGGGGAAGATGCAGGAACAGGATTCTTACACGGTGATGGAGATTGGGATCAGGGTCTTAGGAGCTCTTGCCTCTGCCTTCTGGATTAGGTTAAGCAGGCACAGATGTTGCGTGGAGGGACTGGTTGTAGATTTTTGGTCTTTAAGCAGAGTTACTGTATATCTGTTGTCCTATTCACTCACTCACAGGAGAGTATATGAAGGAACTTTGGAAAATCAGCCTAATGCAATGGTGGCTTTGTGAAAGGAGAGAGCATGAGAATAGGGAACAAGGGGTTCTTCTGAGCAGTGAAGAATAGGTGTTGAAATTTCAATTCCAGGAGAGTGCTGGCAAGTACTTTTAACATAGCCACTTTCTGTCCCTGGATTTGAGCATTCCTGACCCCTTTGATACCCCCAGTTTGATGAGGAGAGATGGGCAGCCTCATTAGCTTATTTGAAGAGGCTTGTTTATGTCAGAAAGAGACAAATACCATATTATATCACTTAAATGTGAAATCTAAAATATCGCACAAATGAACTTATCTACAAAACAGACTCACAGACATAGAAAACAGACTTGTGATTGCCAAGGGGGAGGATGGGAGGATAAGGGATGAACTGGGAATTTGGGGTTGGTAGCTGCCGACTATTACATATAAATGAATAAACAATGTCCTACTGTATAGAATGGGGAACTGTATCCAGTCTCCTGGGATAAGCCATAATGGAAAAGGATATTTAAAAAAGAATGTATGTATGTGTAAAAATGAGTCACTTAGCTGTATAGATTGGCACAATATTGTACATCAACTTAAAAAAAAGAAGAGGCTTCTCCACTTAGGGACAGGCTGAGCATCTCAGGCAGACAATGAAAGGATGTTTGAACTCTTAAGGGAGGGTTCTCTTTTTTTATTCCTAGGCTACAGCTATCTTTTGATGAACAATCCGAGAAACACAGTTTCCCTTATAGAAAATCTTCATCCATTTGGGTCACTTTCTTGCCTCAATCCTGAATTAGCTCTACAAGTTTTCATGAGCACATACACATCTCTTAGCTTTCATACCAAGTCATTACTAAAGCAGCAGCTCTTTTACACTTCCTGCTTTGTTTTTCACTTCCTCCACTAGCTTTTTTTTTTTTTCCCAATTCAGGTGCAATAAACTCTTGAACATAGCATTTTCCCAGGTATTTTGCCCTTTTAGATCTTGTCACATGCTATTATCTCTGCTGTAGCTCTATTTTGATTTTTTCCTTTGGCAAAATCCATCCCTCTTATTCTTCAAAGTTAAACTTAAAAGAGCCTTTTCTGCCCTATCAGTCTGGGTGGGACCCTTCTATTTTGTATTCCAGGAGTGGTCAGGTAGCATTTTTGCCCTAATGCACTTGATACACTTCAGTATTAGCATTGATTTAACTTGACGTCGCCTACTGAATTATACATTCCTTACTATCAAGGACCATCATTCTGGGTTACACTACCTAATCAGTTGGCCAATAAATGGCTATTGTGTGAAAGAATGAATGAATGAAGTATAACTCCTTTCTAGTTAGTTTTGGCAATAACCAAGGTTACCTGGACCAGAAGCCCCCAAGTGTCAGTATGCACACTGGCCTCATAAAATCTTAGTAGGTGGAGTTGGGGTGGGGAGGAACTTTTGAAAATTTCAGATTTCCAGGCCCATGTCCAGATTTCCATTATATGAGGATCTGTGTTTTATTTTTTCCCCCTAAATTTGACTCTGATGGGAGTTGGTTCTCAGGACCACTTAACTTGGCTTTATTTTCTTTTAATGCAAATGTTTTCAGACATGAACTACTGAAGTTGTGGTTTCACTGCCTTGCCCCAAATCACATGAAAGAAGAAAATAAGGAGAATACTGTTTCCAATTTACCTTTTTGTCTGCAACGCCTTCTTAGCAGAGCCAGGAGAATTGAACCCGTCACTAAGCCTGTTGTACCAGCTGCTGCTCCACCAACATAAGTCAGGGTTTCCTGGATAGTCAGTGGCCCTGCTGTAAAACAAAAACACACACGTGTGAGACATAAGAAGTGTTTCGTGCAGAAGACCATCATTCCCCCAGAAGGGCCCCAACAACGCTAAGGTGTGAGATCAAATAAGTCCTCCAAGGTCCTGGCAGTGCTAACAACCCAGCACAAAAAGCCTGGAAGTTGCAAATCACTCCAACAGAATGGGACACAAGCAGGACTTGATTTTCTTCCTAATGCTTAAATATCAAACATAATTTCTAAGGAGTCAAGGTACAGACTCAATAAATGGAATTAGATGATTAAATGGCAGTTTGGACAAACACAATAAACTGGGTAATTTGAGGGGGAAGGTAATTGAAGATTCATTTTTATGACAAAGAGTAGTTACAACAAGCCACTAGAGGGGAAAAAACATGGAAGGGGATGAAATAAACCTTACAAGCAGAGCTTGATTAGGGAAGACATAGGGTATTATTTGGGGGAGGTATATGGTAAACAAAGGTCTTCTGAGATAATGAATTAGGATTCTTCATTAAATAACCTTCTGTTTAAAACATCTTGAAACTTTAAGATATATTAGGTTGGCCAAGAAGTTCATTTGGGTATTTCTGTAAGATCTTATGGAAAAACCCAGCTGGACTTGTTGGCCAATCCAATACTATACAAAGATTAAAAGGAAATGAGAGGATTCATTTCACAAATTGGAGCTTTGAAAACATAGTGGTGATTGTTTACACAGAGTCACTAAATTTGATTCCCACTGCGCTGCATAAGATTCAGAGATTCTGTTTGATTCATTGTGAAACAATTCTTAAACTCAGGGGAAACCCAGTGATAGAAAATGAGACCACTGTTAAGAAACACACAGAGGAGAAAAACTGATTTCATTATTTTCCGTATCAAAGTGACTTCCTAACCTGTATGAGACACATACCTTGACAGGTTGGCATGGTCGTTGACCACTGACCATTCTCTTGGCATGCTGTTCTTTCTGAGCCATTAAGTAATTGACCCTCTGGGCAATGGAAGCTGCAGGTTGATCCATAGCTGAAATTTCCCCAAGGGTTGGAGCAGTTCATCACTATTGGCTCAGTAACAGGTAGCTTGGCGCATTTGACAGCTGCAGAAGAAAAAAGAATGTAGGAAAAGCAAACATACAGAATGAACATAAAAGATTATGGTTTCATATGAAACATAGCTAGGGTTGCCAGTAGATGTGGTGGAATACAAAAGATCAGAAAGGACATGAGCTATTTTTGATATTCCCACAAGTTCTTCCAAAATCAAATGTACTGAGATATACACTCAAAGAAGGATAGCCGAAGAACTAAGGAGGGCAGAAAGTGGCGATTCAGTAAATAAACTTCCAGTGGATTGATCAGTCTTGCCCACAAAAATATTATTTACAGAATTTTGCTTCTCAAAAATATTGTTGTCCTAAATAGTATTATTACTACCACTGGCAATTAACTGCCATGTCAGCACATGTTTCTTGAGATAACAATTGTTCAGCATACCTGGCCTCTGAAAGTTTGGAAGAAGTAGAGACCACCATTCTCTTTAAACTGTTTTTCAGGGCATTTCAGGATATTCTCCCAGATTTGTGTACAGAAAACGAAATTTAACTCAAATTTAACTCAACTCAGGAGACTGAATTTAACACATATTGTTGGGCAATACTGACATGTGCAAAACACTGTTCTGTGCTTCATAGGGAATACAGTGATGGAAGAGGCACACTGCTTCATGATAGGGTATAGGTCTTCAAGAGGTAACATTCATAATTTATCTGTTTAATTGGGTTCCAGTTATGAAATATGCAATGTTCACAAGGCCACATCATTAATAGAATTGTACCTTGTAACTCACAATTCATATAGCTGGTTTCATGTTCAGCATGCTTGTGGCTCTAACACATTTTGTCATTTCCATGTGTTTCCTCCTTTAGGAGTACCAGGGCATTAGCTTGCGATGTAAGGAAGGGGAAACATGATATGCCTGTTGCTCATTACTTCTAATTGGGATTGCTGTGGGTTTCATGGAGGAGCTGACCCTTGAAGTGGTCACTGGCATTAGGTAGGATTTCGACAGGCATGGACAATGCCTAGCATGCTAGGAGACAGCATCGGAGCTACCTGCTGTTTCGCCTCACCTCTGCACGTGGGAGCTGCTGCCGTCCATTGTCTGGAAGGTCTGCACTGGAGAGCACTATCTCCCAGGAGTATGAATCCAGCTTTGCATCCAAAGTGGCAAGTGGTATTCAAACCAAAGTTCCTCACATGATGCTGACAGGACATTGTTCCCTGCTTCGGAGCGATGAGGGTTGGGCATTGCACCCCTGGAGCAGGAGCTGATACTGTGTCCACTGTGAAAAGAAAATGTTTCAATTTACAGAGCTCCCAACTAAGAGGAACACAACAGAGTTAAGACTGACATACAGTAATTGTCTTCTGGTCCTTTCATAATCAGGGAGGTTCTAGCAATAGCTCCTTAAGGAAGTTAAGGAAAACTATTAAAATCAGGTATGGAAAACCAGGGGCTTCCCTGGTGGCTCAGCGGTAAAGAATCTGCCTGCAATGCAGGAGATACGGGTTCATCCCTGGTGCGGGAAGATCCCCTGGAGAACGAAATGGCATCCACTCCAGTATTCTTGCATGCAAATTCCCATGAACAGAGGAACCTGGCAGGCTACAATCCATGAGGTCACAAAAGAGTCAGACACAACCTAGCAACTAAACCATCCACCACCATAGAAAACCAGATGAAAACAATTATCTAAAATTATCCTTGAAGAGATGATTACCCTGGCCAGAAGAAGAATTTGGGGAGAGGATGTCAATGTTACTTATAATAAGAAGAAAACAAAACCAAAAAAAAAAAAACCCAGAATAATGGGTGTAGAAATATGAAAATTCAGCAAAATATGCATAGACCAATTGCTTGCCCATTGCTGCTCTATTGGGAGGTGTTCATTATCTTCAGGCCAAAGGTCAACATGAAATGTGAGGTGAGGAAGATGCCACTGGCTCTGTCATTAACTTGCCACGTGGCAGAGAGATGACAACTGACCTCTCCCCACTTCAGTTCCTTGATTTGAAACATTTGACCAGTAACTCCACCCCTAGTGTTCAGCTGGTGATGAAGAAATGGAAACTATTCAATGGACCCAACAAAGCTCTTTGAGAAAAAGAGGCCAAAATTATGAAAGAAAATTTGTGCTTAAAAATTAGTATATCTTTTATTCACAAATATGAAAAAATCCTGCCTCTCCTTATATGTCTTTTAAATCCATAGGCTATGTTTCCTGTATCCCAATAGATAACCCACTTCATGACAGAAGTGAAACTTTCACAATCATAATAATATTATGTGTACCTGTCACATAGTAAGAGTGTTTGTAAGTATTTGTTATTTTTGTTGAGAAAATTTCTAGAAGAAGAGCTGTCTTGCAAGGATACAAGACATGTATCTTTTACATTTGCAGGTTGGTGGGGGTGCTATCCATCTCCCGGAAGTTGTGCACTCAACATGGTTGGACCCCTCCAGCTTCAAGCCCTTGTTACAGGAGAAATGGCAGATTGAGCCAACAATGAATTCTCCATGAGTGTCAGGACAGTCCAGGCTTCCCTGCTCGGGGGCAGATAGTTCTGGACACTTGATGGCTGGAGAGCCAAATCAAGAATGTCACAATCTCCAAATTGATCTGGAAACCCTGTTTTGCACCAAATTAATTCATTCACGTTTTCAACAAATTGCACTACCACTGTCTCCAGTGTTTTGCTAGGTAGCAGACATTTCACAACAAACACAAGTCATGAAGTGCAGAGGGCAGGGGAAAGGATGGTGGGTTTGCAAAGAGGAGTATAGGGAGAAATTCTGAAAATGAAGGAGTCAAGGGTTTAAGCAGTCAGACTCAAGAATTCACCATTTAATCCTCTTTTCTCTAAACTTTTTGCTTCAGAGACCTCGTGGCCTCCCTGAGTCTCACCATCCTCTTTGTATAAGGGCAGCCCAAGGTTTCATTTCTGTCCTTCCTTCTGCCTGAAACTCCTTCCGGTTAGATATCCTGCTATCTCCACAAATTCAGCACATCTACACCTGCAATGATCATGTTATGTCCTAAACTACTATTCCTTCCATTTGGATCCCCAGGCCTTCTTTTTTTAGAAAACCACAGTTTCATAGCACAGGTAAGTGCAAAACCTCCTGGTCAAGCTAGGATATTCCCCGGGAATTCCCTTAACTGACCTCATGTGTTCTTGCCTCTGGGCCTTGACTCCAACTACCCTAAATTTCTTTCCATTTTCATTGAATAAAATCCCAGCCATCCTCTGGGATCCAATCAGACAACAGCCTTTCCAAAGCCTCTTCTGATCACTGCAACTTGAAGTCTTCTCCTCTAAACACATTAGTGTTTTTGTTTGAACTCTCATGCTATCATATCACATGTCAACTCTTCCCTCGTCTCCTGGATGGAAAGCTCCTAAACCTGAGAATCATAAATCTTTGTGTCTCCCACAATCACACTGCAGGATCTCAAGAGGTGGTATTCAACAACCATATGCCAAGTGTATGAGTAAATGAATTCACTATTTCCCTCAAAAACTATTTTTATAAATTTATTGAAGTTACATATTTATCTTAGGATCATGTCTTTCTCTCAGTGACATTCTCTGACATGAGACTATTATTTATCTACAAATATTGGGTTATTGGAGCTTTCCTGGTAGCTCAGCTGGTAAAGAATCTGCCTGCGATGCACCCCGGCTTGATTCCTGAGTAGGGAAGATCCCCTAGAGAAGGGATAGGCTACCCACTCCAGTATTCTTGGGCTTCCCTGGTGGCTCAACTGGAAAAATATCCACCTGCAATGCCAGAGGCCTGGGTTCAATCCCTGGGTTGGGAAGATCCCCTGGAGAAGGAAACGGCTACCCACTCCAATATTCTGACCTGGAGAATTCCGTGGACTGTAGAGTCCATGGGGTTGCAAAGAGTTGAACATGACTGAGTGACTTTCACTCATGTTGGGTTATTCCAAATTAAGTGACTGTTCTTTCTTTAAATCCAAGGCTATCTGAATGCAATGCCTTGGTCAGATAAAGCTCATTTTGCTTAGCTGTTTTGCTTTTTTAAAAAAAACCTCTCGAAGCCCTGTGCAACGCCTCATGGAAAAGTATTGGTTTTTACATGCTGGCCCACATTTTTTTGGAGTGGGCTGTTCACTGAAGGACTGTGGATCCTGATTGTGTGAAACCATTCAGATAGCCAAAGTAACATACTTAATTTCAGTTTAGAACTATGAAATTGTTGAGTAATTAATGAATCCATGCCTGGCAGATCAATTCTGTTTATCAAACATTTATTATCTATTGGTATAAGTCATAGAGTTTAAATCATTTATGAACATTTTTCCTCAAATAGCTTTTTCATAATCTCCCAGAAAATACATAATGTCAGCTATACCCCAGGCAACAGTGCCTAACGCAGAGTAGAGGGGTCTAAAAATATTTGTCAAAAGAATGAACGTTAGTAAGCACAATTTAATTTGGATGCATTCTGACAAGTGTTTTTACATGATATGAAAAGAAACAAGAGGAGTTCCTGTTTTTAAAAATTGACTTAAGTGACCCCTAGCATACAAAGAGAATTCCACAGCATTAAATCTACTTGGGGGATATGCTTTGGTCTCAGTTCTATGAGTCTTTTTCTGCCAAGGTTATAAACACAGGCTTTTGTGCCTAGGGAAGTTTCTGAACCCTCTTCTGTAAACATAAACCTTGTCAAATCAAAGGCCCCTAAGAAGGATTTGACTAACTTGCACAAGGAAGCCTGTTTTCCGGTCTGAGGGGCAGACTTGATGAGGTATGTGGAAGCCCATTCCAGATCTGGCAAGTGGTGGGCACTCAGCAATGGGGGCTGAATTAAATTTAGGAAGTTGGTGGAGTGAGGGGCCCTAGTGCAGAGGTAGAGGATGAGATTTTTACCAAGAGATGACCTCTCTGGGTAACAACAAAAAGTAGTCATATTCTTGAGCCTACTCTAAAACTTTATTAAAAACTGACTTATTACAAGAAGAATAGGAAACGGATAAGGGCTGGTTTTATTACCATATTTAATGCTCTATTTTCATGGACTTCAAAGCAATGCTGTCTATTGAAACGGTCTTCATTGATGTTTTCTTTGATTGGTGATGTAGGGGAACATGATGGCATGTGAATTCATGAATTAGTGGGTTCACAGACATGCTGTCATCAACTGATAAAATATTGCTTTATATTATTTTAATTTTAATGAATTCTTTGTCTCTGTGTATTATTATTATTTTTTTTAGCTTGAGTCAAATGTGGTTTTGTCATGAAATTTTTGGAAAGAAAAAATAGTGTACATAATAAATTTCATTGAGTTGGTGGTTCTAAACTCAAACTTTGAAAATAAAGACTGGCAATCTTCACAGAGTCAGATAAAGGTTGGAGGAGTGGAGAAATGAAACAGAGACATGAGCCAGGCCAGAGCTTAGAGGGCACCAGTCTACTGTATTTTAGATCTTGGATGAGCTGGGGTGTGGCAGAAGCACAGAGCTAGGATTGGGACTCAAAACCAGGACCCATACCTCCCCATCAAGGTGAAGTTGGTCATTAGGTGTCAGGTCCAGCAGTTGAACAGGGTCTCCAGAGAGTCAATGACAACGTGATTGAGGGAACAGTCATCGTATCAGGATAGTGGCCCAACAGCCAGGAATGCAGGGGACAGAGCAACCAGATGGGAGCAACTCAATACCGCTTATGCTCAGGGAAAAGAATTCAGGTCCTGGTGGGTAAAGGCAAGGGGGAAGATTAGGAAATGCAGGTGGAGCTCAAGTCCTAGAGGGCCCAGGAAACTGGCATTCTAACAGAAAGGGAAATATCTGTGGACTTACTCAGAAAAATGGAGCCCCACTTTGCACCATGAAACAAGAGACTGTGCTCCACTTGCCACATCGCCCCTGTGTACTTGGTAGCCCTCAGTCCCCTCTGATAGAGTCCAGGACTCTGCAGAATACCATATGAGAATCAGAGTTCACTGCTGAAAGTTTCAAAATTCATGGACTCAGGCATATGGGAAAAGAAGAGGAACTCTCTGCCTAAATCTAGAGCCTAAATTTGGAGAATGAGATAGAAACACAGGTCCAAAGCCAGAGCTAACTATCAGGTTCAGACCAGGTTGGCAGTTCCAAAGCCCATAGCTCACTAAAGCTGCTGCCCATGGTCAAGTTTGGTTTTAGACACTGGGCAGGGCCAGGCCTGAAATGCCACCTCTTGTGGAGAAAAGGAGGTGGAAAAGAGTCAGGAGGAATGGGGGCTTCAGAGATTACAGATTTAACAACCATGTTGACTGCAGTGTATGATTTAAAACTTTCATGAGAAAAACAAAAACAAAAAACTTCAGTGAGGTATTTCTTATATCTCGGGTTTTTTTTTTTTTTTTAATTTTTTAGCCTTAAAACAGAATGTGGAAAAATAGAACTCGTGATAAATGCCTATGAAATAAACAAATGAGTGATTGAAAAATCTGTGATGAAGCACAAGCCCTGAAGATATCAGCTATCAAAGTCCTAGATTTCTTGGATGGCTTGTAGTGGTTTTTTTTTTTTTTTTTTTTTTTTGACAATAGATGATAGCATTTTAGACTTCCCAGGCGGTACAGTGGTAAAGAATCTGCCTGCCAACGCAGGAGACGCAAGATATATACATTAGATCCCTGGGTTGGGAAGATCTCTTGGAGGAGGAAATGGCAACCCACTCCAGTATTCTTGCCTGGAAAATTCCGTGGACAGAGACCCATGGACAAAGGAGCCTAGCAGGCTACACTCCATGGAGTTACAAAGAGTCGGACAAGACAGCACACATGCGCGCACAGTAGCATTTTATGTACTTTAGCCTACAGGATCCTTGTCCAGGGGAAAAGCCTCAGAGGTGTCCTGTCCACTCCTCTCCTTTTGGAGTTGAGAATATCAGGGTGTGACATGATCTTCTGTGTGACTCCATAACTTCAGGGAAGAGCAATACAAGTCTATGGATATTAATCTAGTGCTCATCCCACAAGAAGGAATAAGAAAGAATAAGTATTTAGCTCTTTTCACTAATAGATTTCTAAAAACATATTCACTCACTTGATCACTCATCTAAAGTTCATTTTAAAACAACTGCTACTGCAGTTGCTGCTGCAACTAGACAAGAGCAGTGAAATTTATGAATGACTATCACTGCAGATGGTGACTGCACCCATGAAATTAAAAGACGCTTGCTCCTTAGAAGAAAAGTTATGACCAGCCTAGACAGCATATTATAAAGTATAGACATTACTTTGCCAACAAAGGTCCATCTAGTCAAAGCTATGATTTTTCCAGTAGTCATGTATGGATGTGAGAGTTGGACCATAAAGAAGACTGAGTGCCAAAGAATGGATGCGTTTGAACTGTGGTGTTGGAGAAGGCTCTTGAGAGTTCCTTGGATTGCAAGGAGATCCAATGTGTTAATCCTAAAGGAAATCAGTCCCGAATATTCATTGGAAGGACTGATGTTGAAGCTGAAACTCCAATACTTTGGCCACCTGATGCGAAGAACTGATTTATTTGCAAAGACCCTGATGCTGGGAAAGATTGAAGGCAGGAGGAGAAGGGGACGGCAGAGGATGAGATGGGTGGATGGCATCACTGACGCGATAGACATGAGTTTGGTAGGCTCTCGGACCTGGTGATGGACAGGGAAGCCTGGTATGCTGCAGTAGGTGGGGTCTCAAAGAGTCGGAATGGACTGAGCGACTGAACTGAATTGAGCTGAGCTGACCTGGGGTTTAGAAACTGGCCACTGGGTGGCAGTGTAGTGCAGTGGTAAAAGCTCTAGTCCTCTAATCAGGCTAGACCTGGGTTTGAATCCTAACTGCACACTTTGTAGCTAAGATGTAGCACACATATCTTTGCCAGCTATTTATCTTCTCAAGCCTCCACTTCTTCATCTTTAAAACAGGGATAATGATAACCATGTTAAGGATTGTGTGTATTGAATGCAAAAATGCAAATATAATAGCTGGTACTTAAGCAAACAATAAAAGTTAGCTATTATTGCTGGTTTTATTATTCCTGACTGTAGTACATGGAATAACAGAACAAAAGAACCAAAAAAATGGTGACTTTTTTTTCCTTTGAGAATATTGCTTTTATTCTGGGTTTCATATGTTACAGGTAAAAAAATACTATATAATTGCTTATTCCTGCAACTTAAATTGTGTAATGACTGTTTTTTTTTAATTTATTTATTTTTAATCGGAAGATAATTGTTTTACAATATTGTGTTGGTTTCTGCCACACAACACGAATCAGCCATAGGTATACGTATGTCCCCTCCCTATTGAGCCTCCCTCCTGTCTACCACCCCATCCTAGCCCTCTAGGTTGTCACAGAGCAAAATGATGATGTTTGAAAGAGCTATAAATGAATCAGTTTGCAAACTTCTACTTTAGAGTACACTATCTTTGGTGGCTCAGATGGTAAAGAATCTGTCTGCAATGCAGAAGACCTGGGTTCAAGCCCTTGGTTGGGAAGATCCCCTGGAAAAGGGAACAGCTACCCACTTCAGTATTCTTGATGGGAGAATCCCCATAGACAGAGGAGCCTGGCAGACTACAGTCCATGCAGTCACAAAGGGTCAGACGCAACTGAGCGATTAACAGTTTCACTTTCATATACCAGATATGTGTCAGCCAGATGTTTCAGGGGAATCATAGCTAAGATCTGGCCATTGCCTTTGAGGATCCACTAATTCATTGTCAATAAGGCTTGAGCTTGAATAAATTTAACCAGCAAATGAGAAGATTCAGTTCAACAGATACTTGTCACACACCTACATTTTTTCCTGTCTAGCTGCTGCAGGACATGCAAAGGTGAAGTTGGCGCAGTTCCTGCCCTCAGGGAGCTTGTAATCCATATGGAACTGGAGCAAGGAGGGGCTATATACAAATCCTTAGACTGTGAGATCCTCGAGGGGCTGGGATGAAATCACACCCACCCCTGAGATAAGCTCAGTGTCTGGGGCTTAGCAATGCTCAGTGAAGGAGGGTGTGGGAATGAATAAGAGTGTAGTAGGAGAATTCTTTATAATGAAGTAAAAGTCCCAGTGACATAGCTGAGCTTCATCACTAATAGTATGAATTTCCATAAATTACCTAATCTCTGAGCCTCTATTTTCTCATCCATAAAATGGTGATAGTATTGCCTGTCCTCTTTATTTCAGGATTGTGATAAACATCAAACGTCACAATGACACTGAAATACATTATGGAACTATGAAATGGTTAAAGTTATTGTTACAAGAATATTCGAGGGGGGAAGCTTTTGGTCTAGATTGTTATGCCTTGAAGAGAAGCCTTTCTTTAGCTTGAGATTTTCATGAATTCCTGATGATGATGCTCCATTCTATACTGTTACCTGAGAAGCCATAAGAAAGGATAAACCCATGGTCCTACCTTCTTCACACGTTGGTGGGGAGCCCGTCCAGTGTCCAGATGGAGTACAGTCCAGTCTTTCTGGTCCGGATAAAGAGAATCCCTCATGACATGTGAACCAGCATGTGGACTCATAACTGGAACCTCCAAGAGGTTGGACACAAGTCTTTTCTCCATTCTGAGGGTTTGGCAGAGCTGCGCAGGTAACAGCTAGTGTGGGCATAGCCAAGGAGGAGAGAGGAGATTGTTTTAGAACACAGCCACTTAAATCAGTGTGTGTGTGTATGTGTGTGTCCTTAACAGACCAGTGCAGTACTGGATTAGACGATTGTTTAAATTTCATGGTACCAGTCACCAGTTAGACGTCCTGAATGTGTGAAACGGCAGCTGACAGTGGGTTGGTATTCTGAAACGCTTACCCCTAAAGGGATTTAAAAGAGCTTTAGAGGTGATTTAAAAGGATGCTGGCACTTTGTTGGGAAAGATGGTGATGGTGATGCAATTCATGTTAATTACCCCTGGATGGGAGTGGGAGTGACTGCTCCCTTGACACTTTCTTTAGAGGTAGACCCAATAACCTTGCCAGAAAACAATGACAAGTGATTGGAAATAGGGAAATGGAGTAAAATACTTTCTCCCCTTCCAAAAGTTCCTTCCCCCAACCAAGTGATGACCTCTGGGTCCAAAACCTGCCTCTGTTACTCAGTAGCAGTGCATCTCTGGACAGTAAACATACTGAACCTCAGTTGCTTCATCGATGAAATGGGAAAAATAACAATCTTTGCTTTGCAGAGAACCTCAAATTTATTATTATATAAAATAATAAGTTAACAAAATCCTAGGCAAAAATTAAATTAAAAAATCATGACACAAAGTAAGCAAGTAATGTAACTGGCCATCTGCAAATGCTCTTTCCACCAGTCTCATCCTACAGTGACCAGCAGCAAATGACTCTGCCTGTCTACTTACAAAAACTGGTCAACAAGATATCACAGTTCTTTGCCACAGTTTATCCCTGTGGAGTTTGTGGTGCTAGAGGATTTGATTTGGTTGGAGATCATGCTCTGTGACTTTAACCTCTCTGAATTTCCGTATGTTTATTCACCTTTAAAATGTGGATAATAGCATTACATAGTTCTCAGGATTTTTATAAGGTTCAAAAGTGAAAACACTATGTATGCAAATGTTAATGGCTGCCCAGATATCCCTCAGCCAATTAATGAAATAAAACTCAATGAAACACACTGGCTTTTTAAAAAAAAAGGATACATGGTTTAGGGTGTTTCTTCTTCATTGTTTGGCCTGATTGGGTCATGTGTGGCTTTAGACCAGAGACAGTGGTGGTGTGGATGAACCAGGGCTGTCTTTCAGCCACAGATTTGAACTGCCTGAAGCTTTGTGAGCATTTTCTGTACCTGTCTCTTCCCTTCTTCCCTTCTTCTCTCCAGCTACATCCCCCATCTCATCCATTTGTCCAAAGACCTGGTATTTTCCACCACTTGAAAAGTCTTTCTGTGTTCAGTGTGGGGGTGAGGAGAGGGGAGAGCAGACAAGTCAAGAAGCCTATGAACCATAAGGACAAATGTGGTGCCATGAGTGTGGTGCCATGAGTCTGTTGGCAGCTCCTTTGTGACTTTGCCTTCTGATAGCTGGGGTGGGAAGGTGGGTGAGGGGGTGTGGCATTGGAAAAGGAAACTGATAACACATTTTGGGGCACATTACAACAGCTAGTAGGTTGCAAGCCTCATGGTACCTTCCTGCCCAGACCACATTTGGGTATTTCACATGATGCTCGCTCAGCAGCAAGAGGAGAAAGTTCAGTCAGAGTAAACAAAGAACTAAAAGCGGAAGGGAACTAGAAGGTCACAGGAAGCCGTGGTGAGTGTCAGCCTCCCTCCTGTGAAACACCCACAGGCAGGCCGGTATGGGGCAATGAACTGTAATCTGTGCCCTGCACAGCCCAAGGCTGTCCGGAAAGGTGCTGTGCTCTGGAACGCCCTCAGGGACTCCCGAGTTCTTCCCCACAGTCCTGTGGACTTTGTAGTGCATCCAGGCTTCAGCGTAGCCAGAGTGAGAGCTGAGGGGCCAAGGTCATAATCCTAAGCCTGGTCTCTGCAGACCCAGCTCGGAAGGTGGGCTCAGCCCTACCCCCAGGGCTTGCCAGGCTCCCTTGTGTCTGGGGGTAAAGACCATGCAGTTCTGTTGAGTTGGTCAGCCCCTTTGTTCATTCATTTGTTCACTCTGTGTTGCCCTAACTTAATAGTAGTGTGCGTGTGTGTGTGCTTATGTGTGACCTGAATAGCAAGTGGTTTCCTTTTTATTAAAAACACGTATCTGTCTGCTTTTACTCATGTTGAAAGTGGGCACAAAGTGAAAAGCAAAGGCAAACAATGCAGAATTGTCTAGTATTTTACCTATCTGATTTTATTATTAAGCTTATATATGCCTCATAAAAATACTAATTGTGTGGAGGGGAAAGTGGGAAAACATTGGAGGAATTTATACAATAAAGGAGAAACATAACCAGTGTCTACTTTAGGGTGGGATATTTTGGGGACAGTATGTAAGATTTTTTTGTTTATTTTTCTAGAGCTTTTATAAATACAAATGTTATCTTTTAAAGGTAGGGTTTGCCATAAATATAAGTAAATAATTGGGTAGAAAAAGGAATGGGGAGTATAAAAAGTATACATCTATCTTTCAATTTTCAAACCCAGATGATCAGAACCAGTTCTATTTCACTCAATAACTGGCTTTATTTTATATCAAGTGAAATGCAGATATAGATGACTCTAGTGAATAGGTACTTTTTTTCTTCTGAGAATCCTGTGACTTTGCATATGTAGATTAGTTTCTTTCTGTTTTCATCACTCTTCACTTTTACTCTAAGCGGGTTTCTCCAATCTTATTTGCAGCCGGGCACCTGTAAATGCTGCCCCTCCCATTCTCCTATTAAACCCATGCGTTACCTGCCATCCCACCACTATACTCTGTGTTTCCTAGGACTGAAGTGCCAGATTAGTCTTGGAACAACATCCTGGGACTATCTTTTCCCCTGGCCTTGTTTCCAGAGACTATCTTTAGCGAAGTGAGAACAGTGAACCTACTCCATGGTAGGGGCCTTCAGCCCACTCCCCTGTCCTGCTGTTGGACATCCCGTCGCTTGTGGTATCTGCCAGCTGCTCAAGGCCTCTGCACATGGGATCCCCATGTGACCTGATAATCAGGGCTTCCTTATGATAGTGTTTATTCATTTTCTAGTCCATTTCAAGCTTCTGTCTCCTAGACAGTCACCACCTTTTAAATACAGCTTTTTGAAATAACTCTACAATTTGTTTCCAAGACACTGGAAAGAGTTCATCCTACCTTGGCATTCTGGAAAAGGAGCATCCCAGTTCCCCGTATCCAGGCATTGCAGCACACTTGCTCCCACCAGGAATGAACCTTCATCGCAGGTGAAGCTACAGGTCGACTTGTACCTAAAGTCACCAAAGGGATGCGAGCAGTTCACCCGGGCCTTAGTTGAGGTCGGAAGATCCTGGCACTGCAATGCTAAGGAGGGAGGAAGCAGGGAGTGAGGAAGGAGTAATACACAAGTACTCATTGATTCCCACCCCTTAACTCTTTCTAATGCCAACTAGAGGGATCTCTGAATTGGGCGTGTTTAACCAGGAGGATGAGAAAAGTATCATATAGTCACAATGCCAGTTGAATGACTTAATGAGGAAATGCTGAGTCATTGTTAAGCATTTGATAATATGCATCCATAGTTTTAAAAATATCGTAAATTTGGACCCAAGAATTGATGCTAAGTATATAATAAGATGCATATCAAAAATCAGTTTGGAGAAATTTTATATCATTTGTGAGAGCAAAGTACTGAAAACAAACATAAATACCACTAAATTTTTATCATTTATCATAAGTGAAAGTCACTCAGTCATGTCCGACTCTTTGTGACCCTATGAACTATACAGTCCATGGAATTCTCCAGACCAGAATACTGGAGTGGGTAGCCTTTCCCTTCTCCAGGGGATCTTCCCAACCCAGGGATCAAACCCAGGTCTCCCGCATTGCAGGTGGATTCTTTACCAGCTAAGCCACCAGAGAAGCCCTTTTTTATCATATGTGAGAGCAAAATATTGAAAACAAACATAACTGCCACTAATTAGAGGCTGAAAATTAACTATGGTAGAGCCATGAAAGGAATATGATCTATTGTACTTTGAAAAGATATGAGAGGTGTCTCAAAGTACAATGTTAGGTGAAAAAGCAGAATATAAATTATATGTACACTATGATCTCAGTCATATGAAGTATATGGCTTTAAATGGAGAGAACACCTGTATTTTATATATAAGTCTTTTCTCATCTTTAAAATGGGAGCAATACTTTTAATGACCTCATGGAGTTAGACTAAAATGTTCAATAAATATTATGTATTGCTATTATTACTAATAGTAGTAGCAGCATCCAGCAGTATATCAGTAGTAGTCATAGTCTTAAAATCATTATAGCTATGCATCAGATGCTGACCTAGCCTGTCAGAGTGGAGAACGCTAGGAAGGCCTATCAAGGGAGTTACTGAGAACATGTATCTGGATGCTTAAGAGAATAAGCCAGTTTTCTATTACGTGCCTGCAGACAAGACTGGCTCCAGTGACCCCTTAAGAACCTCTCCCTTTTAAGCATGTCGCAGTGCTCTCTGTGCCTTTGTCTCTCAGACAATAGATCCCATTCCCCTCCCTAAGCCTCCCCATCACGGTACTGATCTAGTCCTCTACTGCCTCACTTTTTTTTTTTTTTCCATTTTTTAACTGTAGTAAAATACATATTGCATAAAGCCTATCTTTTACCAGTGAACCATTTCTAAGTGTACAGTCCAGTGGTATTAAGTATATTCATAGTTTTGTGCAACCATCAACACCATCCATCTCCAAAACATTCTTCATCTCCCACTGAAACTCTGTATTCATTGAACAGTAACTACCTACACCCACTCCTTCCAGTCCCCAGCAACAATCATTTTAATACTTTTTGTCTCATTGATTTTGACTACTCTAAGTACCTCCCATATGTGGAATCATTGAGTACTTTTCTTTTGGTGACTGGCTTACTACCCTCAGCTTAATGTCCTTGAATTCATCCACGTTGTAGCATATGTCAGAAAAGCGAAAGTGTTAGTCGCTCAGCGTGTCCGACTCTTTGCGACCCCATGGACTGCAGCCCGCCAGGCTCCTCTGTCCATGAGATTCTCCAGGCAAGAATTCTGGAGTGGGCTGCCATTCCCTTCTCCAGGGCATCCCTACCCAAGGACTGAACCTGAGTCTCCTGCATTGCAGGCAGATTCTTTACCATCTAAACTACCAGGGAAACCAGAGTCTCCTCCAGTTTTAAGGCTGAATAATATTCCATTGTATGGATACATCACATTTTTCCTCATCCGTTCATCTGTGTGGGACACTTGGGTTTCTTCCATATTTTAACTATTATGAACAGTGCTGCTATGAACATGGATGTATACATCTCTCTTCGAGACCCTGCTTTCAAACCACTGCCTCGTTTTAAAATCAGGGTATACTTTGACCCAGGAGATTCACATAAACTGCTTGGGATCTCACATAAGATGCTATTAATAGTATTTCACTTCTGGGACATAAATTCTGTGTGGAGTTCCCCCTTGTAAAAGAAAATAATCCTAGTGGCTTCCCTATTTTGTTCTTCAAGAGCAAAATATTGAGAACAGGAGCTATCTAAAGGAGATGATTTTGTAAAATCAGATCAGAGACACATGATTTACAAAGTAATGTTATTATCATTATTTTACCTACATTTATGAAGCTCATGCAGTTTTAAGCTTGCATTTACACACTTTAATCCACAGCCACTAGTGAGGTGGGTAGGTAAGGCAAATATTAGTACCTTTACTTTGCAGGTGACACTGAGTTTCAGGGAGACCAAGAGCTTGTTGTCAGGACAGGACAGAACTGGACTAAGTCTTGTCATTCCTCTTGCACTGTACCATGCTGTTCCTCATGTGTCATCGCTCTGTCTCAACCCCCTGTCCTTCATGCTAACTCACCACATCTGTGTCAGTCAGTGTAGCTCTCACCTTGCATTTCAGGATGCTGTAATGAACATTTCCCTAAGACTGCCTTCACACACTACTTCATCCTGAGTGCCCAGCGCAAAGGGTCTGGCACAGGATAGATTCTCAGTGAACGTTTGAGCAATAACTGAATGACAGAACTAAATGTAGATGCTGATGCCTCTAATAAGCCGAAAGGCACGGAAGCAACATTATGATGTCACAGTATACTTTGACAGACTGGGGCTGGCGCTGTCCACTCTTCCATATCAGCACATCGAACGATGTCAGCTCCTCTCAGTGTGAAACCCTCAGCACAATGAAAGCTACAGCTGGTGTTGTACTGAAATGCTCTTAAAGACGGGGAGCAATCCATGCTTCCATGGACAGGACTCTCCAGGGGCTCACAGGCAATGGCTAAATGGAAATAGTGATTGTCAGACACTGGGTGGTGGAAGGGCTCAATTCCTTTGCAGAAGAGCCCCTCAAGAGATCATGCATCTTTTTGACTCACATTGTCAGTATATTCAGAACACCAAATTGTCCTTTTTCCAAATGGGGAATCTTCCTGGAGCACCTTCCCTTCCTCTCCCCTTCTTTGCCTGGATTTCTCACCTGCCCTTCAAGTCTCAGCTTACACTACACTTTGCTTAAGAAACCTTCCCTGCCCATCCCAGCTCAGGGTAGAACCCCTTCCAGCATGCTCCCACAGCCCCTGTGCTTGAGCTGTTCATGCCGTATTATAACTCTGCCCCTTAGACTGCAGTCTCTTTGTGGCTGATGTCAGTCATCCAGAATTGTATCTGAGAGCCTGGCAGTGTTTGGGACATTGAAGGTACTCTTTAAATATTCATTGAAAATATTTGTGAAAATTGGATCTGTACAGAGGAGATATAGCCAGACTGAACTTTTAAGGAAAAAGCGAAAACAACATAGCTTATTGTTGACACTCTAATACCCAGCCCAATAAAAGGATTCTAAATGAGCCTTGTTTCTGGAACACAGGATGTCATCCTAAACAGGCTTTGGTTGCCAAGTGAGTGTGCAGCCCAAGGTCAGTTCCTGAGCATAATTAAGCCCCAAGTGACCTCAGTTCTGAAAAAGGCTGATTTCCTCATGCTCTTCCTTGACAAAGCATTTCATCTCCAGAATATTCCTGGAGTTTTTCAGAATACAAAGACTGCACACAGTGACCTTAGACCTCTAGGTTTTACAGAATCAGGGTATTTAAGTTCCAAAGATCCTCTAGCATTTCTCTCTAACTTTGCAGATTAAAAGTGAGGTTTAGAAATTTTAAGTGACATCCCTAAGGTCTCACATGTAGACAGTAATAGAGCTGGGCTTATAATTCAGGTCTTCCAGGAATTCACTTATTCAATATTTAATTTCTTGCTATGCTATTCCCCATTTTTGCTTGATAAGATGCAATTGGTGTGAGGTGTGAGGCAGTTGCACAGAATGCAGTTTTGTGGTATTAGATACCTGCCTTGGATTGCATCACAGCCTCTCTTTGATCCTTTGTCACAGTGTTCCTTTGATCCTTTGTCAAAGACTGCCACCAAGGACTGTGATGAGCAATCTGTCTGTGTGTCCTGATAGCCACTGTTCTGACTCTGTCTGAAGTATAGCAAGGACACTGACCCACTGCTTCTGGACACCAGTGAGGCAGGCAGGGAAAAAAGAGGCAGAAACAAAGGCTCTCTGCGAGAACTTTATACATACTATTTAATTGTATACTTTTTATATGTTTCATCCTTTTTAAAGCTCCTTGAAATTCATAGTTCATTTCACAGAAGCTCCTTGCAATTCATAGCTCATTTTACAGAGGAGAAAACCATCCCTCCTGGGGGCTGAACAACCCATTTCAGGATCAGAGCCTGGAAAAGATCATACTGATATTAAAAGCCCTTGATCTTCCCCACTGTGTCAAGACTCCTTGCCTAAATAGACAGCATAAACTTATACTACCCAGTGGACTGGGGGCTATTGGTGAAAAAATCCTACCCTTGAAGGCTGGCAAGGGTGGGGTTCCCCAGCCAGGGCCAAGGCAGCACTTTGTCCTTGCCCCTCACTCGATGGCAAGGTTTGCATTCAAATTTGCAGCTAGAGCCACTGCAAGGGAAACAAGGGGATGGACACAGTCCAGGATTCCCTTGGTAGGGGCTTCCGGGAACTCACACTGCATAGCTGGCCAGAATCAACAAGGCCATAGAGAAAGGTACTGAGGAAGGAGAAGAACCATGCTCACAGCTGGGAGAGCAATGGTGAAACCACCTCTGGAAATCTAAGTGGAGCTAGGAATCTGTAAGGGTCAGGAGATCCTAATGACGTTTGTCCAGATTTGTAGAACCAAGCTTCGGGAGGACCTAAATCTCTTTAAAATAAAAGTTTCTTTCAAGACTCCTTTATCAAATGTCCCCTATCCCCTTTACTGCTAGAAACCTCTCCTGGTAGGTCTTCTAGCATCTACTTACAGATGGAGATGTCACCATTCCATCTTAGGTGAAATTTATGAATGAGGTCATTCTGAAATTACTTGAGGGCAGTGAGTTTTGGGGAGAGGAGGACTTCTAAATTTTGTTTACAGTCAATAGTAAAATCAGCCTCTTGTTCTTCTAGAGCCTGACACTCCTTTCCTATCCCAGATGAACCCAATCTAGCTGTGTGTGTGTGTGTGTGTGTGTGTGTGTGTGTGTGTGTGTGCATGTGTTAGTCGCTCAGTCATGTTGCTTGACATGACTGAATTGCTTGACTCTTTGCGACGCCATGGACTGTAGCCCGCCAGGTTCCTCTTTCCATGAAATTTTCTAGGCAAGAATACTGGAGTAGGTAGCTTCTCCCTTCTCCAGGGGATCTTCCAAACCCAGGGATCAAACCCAGGTCTCCTGCACTGCAAGTGGATTCTTTACTATCTGAGCCACCAGGGAAGCCCCCAGTCTAGCTGAGTGGTAGGTAAAAGGAGAGTCAAGTTGTGATTCAGGGTGGTTTCATCTGTGCTCCCAGCAAGAACCAGATGCAGTGGACATTATACATCCCCAACCTCCTGGAACTCACCTTTACACACCGGAGTTGGGGCTGTCCACACCCCCAAGGCTGTGCAGTGCACTACCTCTGGCCCAACTAATGCGAATCCCTCTTCGCAGCTGAAGCTGCAGCTGGACTGGTGCTGGAATGCTTCCGCGGACTGGACACAGCTCATGCTTCCTTGCTCCGGAGACTTCAGAGCCGGGCACTGGACAGCTAAAAAACAACCACAGAGCAATAGCATGAGGCCTGGTGTCATGCCCAGCACCTTGGAAACCTTAGGATGCTGCAGCAGCTGTGTGTGTGTGTCTGTGTGTCTGTGTGCATGCACTCAGTCATGTCCAACTCTTTGTGACCCCATGGATGCTCCTCTGTCCAAGGAATTTTCCAGGCAAGAATACTGGAGCAGGATGCCATTTCCTATGCCAAGAGACCTTCCCAACCCAGGGGTCGAACCTGTTGTGTCTTTTTCATCTTCTGCATTGGCAGGCAGGTTCTTTAACCACAGTACCACCTGGGAAGCCAGCAATAGCTGCTATATCTTCCCGAAGCATTAGGCAAGGTGCTGAACTTGGTTGGTAAAATGGTACTTTCAGTAGCTGTTCGGAAAGACCCAAACATCCTTGCTTTGTTTCCTTTTTAAAGAAGCAAGGTGAAATTCTCAAATTAATAATACCCAACCCCCGAGTCATTATCTCACTCTGTTCACGTTGCAATGAACAAAGGGAGAGGGGCCTTTTTGTAATGCTTTTGCATGAGGATCAAGAATTAAACTCCCTCACTCCTCAGATGAAAATGAAAACTAGTGTTACTCTGGTTGATGGGCAGTAGTAATAAGCACAATGTCCCATTTAGTGTAGATCTTCTTGGTTTTCAAATGGAGAAAGCCTCTTGTTCCCTCTGAAATTCTAGTTGTCAATGAGAATGGAAAAGAATTGGGTGTACATACCTACACACTGTGGGGGTGAATTCGTCCAGATTCCAGAAGCCAAACACTCCAGCTCACTGGGTCCGTTCAGCGCATAGCCTTCAGCGCAGTGGAAGCTGCAGTGTGAGTTGAAAGAGAAGTTTCCAAGAGGGTGGCTGCAGTTCATGTGCACATGTTGAGGAAGATCAAACTCGCCGCACTCTCTGACTGTAAGGACAAAATATTGATTTCTTTCTTTGCACACTGAAAAAAAATGTCAGGTTTGCTAAAAGCTGAAACTGTTTGTATAACCCATCTGAATCAATCTCCCTGGGCTTCTAACCTAACCTGTTTATCTTTACTCTGTTCCTTTGTATTGATTTGTTTTGTTTGTTTAGTCGCTCAGTCATGTTCGACTCTTTTGCAACCCCATGAACTATATTCTGCCAGGCTCCTCTGTTCATGGAATTTTCCAGGCAAGAATACTGGAGTGGGCTGCCATTTCCTTCCTGACCCAGGGATTGAACCCACATCTCCTGCATTGGCAGGTGGATTCTTTACCACTGAGCCACCTGGGAAGCTCTTGTATTGGTTGCATCCTGGGAAATGATCATACTTTCACTGGTGTTTATTTCCAGCAAACAAAATTAGCCTGAAAGAGTTCTCTTTGTTTTACTGCCCTTACATTTTCCCTTTTAAATTTTGAAATTTTAGGAGGACGTGTTCACTCTAAAAATAAAGTGGTTTAACCCTGAGTGTGTGATTGGCCAGTTTGAGTGGGGCAGACTGACAGATGGTAAAGAGAGGACCTAGGACTAGCCTGTACCCTCTGGAGAGGCTCCAACATGACGATTTGCTTCCTGGCATCACCTCTAGCACAAGACCATGGACCACGTTGCTATCAACAAAATAGCTGGCTCACCATATTCACACTCCGGTCCATAGAATCCAGGGTAACAGGAGCAGGTGTAGTTCCCAATGGTCTCAATGCACTCTCCTTGCTTGCTGCAGGACATGTCCTGGCAGGAGGCTGCGTGGATACAGAAGGGTCAGAATCACAGACATTCTTAAGAGGTACAAAGAAAAGCTGGTTTCTTATTCCAAGTCTTAGCCCCACTTGAGTAACCTCGAGCTAGCCAGACAACAGAAAACCACAGTGTCCCCTGGAGAACCAGCCTGTTCCCTGTGAAGTGTGCCGTAGGAGCCTGCTGGAGCATTGCTTGGCTTCTATTTTTAAAATTTTTGATTAGAGGATAGTTGCTTTACAATGTTGTGTTGGTTTCTGCCATACAGCAGTGTAAATGAGCCATACGTATACATGTGTCCCCTCCCTCCTGAGCCTCCCTCCCATGCCCCACCACCCCACCCCATCCCACTCCTCTAGGTTGTTATAGAGCACTGGGCTGAGCTCCCTGTGTTATACAGCAACTTCCCACCAGCTATCTATTTTACATATGGTAATGTATATGTTTCAGTGCTACTCTCTCAATTTGTGCCCCCCCACCCCCACTGTATCCACAAGTCTGCGTCTCTATTCCTGCCCTTACTGGTTCATCAGTACTGCCTGACTTCTGTTTTAGGCTGTATTTAATGTGGCCTAAAGAGGGGTTGCCATTTGGGGACACAGAGGGACAAATGGAGCTACCAGTACATGGGTAGTCAGAGAAGCTCCTCTGTGTGGTACAAAATAGGCTGTGGCTCTTAACCAATCACATTCATAAAGTTGTATTATTATGGAAGCTCCTATGACAGATATCACAGCATGGAGGTTAGGAACTAGATGAGGGGTGGCAGGGGTCACACTTACATAATCACCCCCTTCTATTATGTGACCTCAAGCAACTTCCTTCTTTGAGTCCAACCTGTCTGAAGTTAGGGCCAAAGCCTTTCCACTTTTTGCCTGTGTTAAGTCTATGCCCAGGACCACATGGCAGAGGAGTTGAATGAGATGTTTAAGACCTACTCATGATCAAAGACAAATGACCTTGTAGGGAGCTGTGTCATAGGTCTGAATATATGAGATTTAGGTGGTACAGAGCATGACTGGCCTGCCAGGCCCTCCTCCCTAAGTCTATGCCACTTGGATGACAGAATAGAGAAGGACAGAGTTTCCTTCCTGCAAGAGACTCTTTGAGGGCGTAGGCACTGCGCACCTGTGGTGGATTCGTATTAGAAACGATACTACAAAAGCAATGAGTGTCTGTGTTGATGAGGTCATAGCTGTCTCCTAGAGACAAGGCCAAATTCTCTCTCAAACTATACATTCTCTTATTCTAGGGCCCAGTGATACTGAAAAGCTATGGACATAAATTTTAGGACACCAAGACTTCCTGAGCATCTATTTTGGCCATTATAAATTATAAGGGTGGACCGAATGATATTAAAATTTCCTTCTGGCTTCAAAAGGCCAGTTTTTTCTAATCCTGATCTTATATTCTTCAAGATGCTCAATAATGCTGCTTGACTGACAGTTCACTCTTTGTTTCCATGTCCCTGACTTTGAGACTCAATGTTATTGACTCAGGGGCTATATTAATGAACCAGGGAAAGCATTTTTTTAAAAAACAGGTAGATTTTAGAGTCGAGAAGCCCCTACCTCTATAGCAGAGTGCTCGCTTTCTTTTCCAGCAGGGCTCATCATTCCACTTGCCAGGGGCTGACAGACTCTTGATGTAGATCTCCACACAGTCCTGGTTGTTCCTCTTGTTGTTAGGCTCATTGTCAGCCCAGTTCTCAGCCTCCTCAGTGAGAGTCTTGTTGGTTCCCACCCAGGTCCATTTATTGTTGATCTTTCGAATACCAATCCAGTAGTAAGAGTTGTAGTAAGGTATGGTCTCGTTGAGATAAGCAATCTCGTTTTTATTCTGGATGGCCACTAAATCCGTGTAGTACTTCTGACAGAATGCCCGGGAATAATTCCATGAATATGTTTTATTGCTGTAGTGGTAGGTCCATGCTGATACTTCTTTCTGGTTTATTACCTCTAAGTAAAGGAGAGTGAGGATCAAGTTAGCATCCCTAATGAGAAAGAGGTTGTGAGCATAAGTTATTTCTGTATAGTCAGACGAGTCTGACTAGAAGAGAAATACCAAAAGCATGATTCTTTTATGTCTAATCTAGTTGTTTTTAGGAAAAAGAATGGTTTCCGTCTTTTAGTTAAAAGTATTGATACACTTTAAGTCAGAATAAGAAAACGTGCTCTTCTAGACTTGTGAACACAGTGGGGGAAGGAGAGGGTGGGACGAATTGAGAGAGTAACATTGAAACGTATTCATTTGTATGTGTAAAATAGATTGCTAGTGAAGTTTCTGTATAACACAGGGAGTTCAGCTCAGTGCTCTCTGATGATGTAGAGGGGTGGGAGCGGATGGGTGGTAAGGAGGTTCAAGCCAGGGGAGGATATATGTATATTTATAGCTGATTCAGCGGAGAAGGCAATGGCACCCCACTCCAGTACTCTTGCCTGGGAAATCCTATGGACGGAGGAGCCTGGTAGGCTGCAGTCCATGGGGTCGCTAAGAGTCGGACCTGACTGAGTGACTTCACTTTCACTTTTCACTTTTCATGCATTGGAGAAGGAAATGGCAACCCACTCCAGTGTTCTTGCCTGGAGAATCCCCGGGACGGCAGAGCCTGGTGGGCTGCTGTCTATGGGGTTGCACAGAGTTGGACATGACTGAAGCGACTTAGCAGCAGCAGCAGCAGCACATTGTTGAATGGCAGAAACCAATAGAACATTGTAAAGCAACTATCCTCCAATTAAAAATAAATTTTAAAAAAAGAATAAGAAAGTGTCCTCTCCTAAGGATCTTTGGTATTAATATTAAAGATTTGGAATCACAAAGTACCGGCATTGAAAGGGATCTTAGGGGCCTTCTAACCTTCTCCTTTTAGAAATGGAGGAGATGTTAAATACTTTGCCCAAGCCCAAATTAAAGTGAAAGTGAAGTCACTCAGTCATGTCCAACTCTTCGCAACCCCATGGACTGTAGCCTACCAGACTCCTCCATCCATGGGATTTTCCAGGCAAGAGTACTGGAGTTGGGTGCCATTTAAATGACATGTCAAATGTCCTGATGGCTGCCTCATTATCTACAGGTACTACCTCTTCACGTGGAAAATAAGATGCTTTATGATCTGGAGCCTACCTGCTAGTCCAGCCTCATCACCCACCATATTTACTTTTCTTTAGCAAAACCAGAAGTCACCCACTTCCATGCCTTTGCACATGCTCTTCCTTCTCCTCTGGCTCCCCTTTTCTGCTTAGGCTTGGTAAACTGTTCCTCCACCTACTTTCCATGACTGCTCCAGGGGGGCCTGGTGTTCCTTCTTCCAGGCACCCTGTCTCTATCTGCACCTCCCTTACTGCCAGGTGTTGCAACATTGTTTGTATGACATGGGCCACACCTGCTAGATTGTGAATCCTAATGGGGGTCTCTTTTTACCTCTGGATTCTTAACACCAAGCAAAGAGCTTGTCACTAATCAGGCATTCCCTGCATACTTGTTGAGTAAAAGCACCAGGTTTGTGCCAGAGGCTCATCGTATCTCCTGGGTTGCAATCTTACACTCATCCCACTACTCCAGGCTGTTTCCCTTTGATAAATTACTCTACTTCCTCCATCTCTGCTTACTCACTTGTTAAAATAGCACTTAAAACAGGCCTTTAAAAGGAATGTTTATGAAATCAAATGAAATAAAGAATGTGCCCTTCAAAAGTATAAAGGGCATTAGGACACAAAGTAGTGTTAACCTAGCCAGTGGGAGCTCACCCCCACCAGAAGAGGCCAGTTCCCAAGTGAAGAGGTGCAATCAGGCCTGGAAATGGCTCTTTTTCCTGTTTATGAGGCCTTGCTCCTAATCAACCCTTTCCTCAGCTGCCCACATGAGAGTCGGTTCTGTTTGCCTTCCCTCATAGGCACCTCTATGGCATTGTTTCACTATAAGACTTTATTCTGATATCACCAGGGCTAGATTCTGATTTGCATAGAATTTTGCCTTCAGAATCCCCTTCTTCAGTAATAAAATTAAAACTTTTATAACTGCATTGGTTTAAAGATGAACATATTAGTATTGCACATGAAAACATTTTCTTTGGCCTAGAAGAAAATAATTTCTAAAGAAATTACAGCATTTTTGTGGCTCTCTAAAGGTAATGCAGGCCTGTGTCTATTGAGTCTAATGTATAAATTGGCCCTAGGTGTATTTTTGTATGTTTTCCCTGAAGCCTTTTCTACCAATATGGTGGTTTTGGGTGTATTTCCCCCCATCCAGGAATCTGGGCTTGGACAGTTTTCCCATGCCTCACAACTGGCTACCATCCTTAACTTTGCCCATTTGGAGAAGTTACCCTCATCTCTGAGGACCAAGTGAAAGGTTAGCATAAGGTTTACCGAAGATCAGGACACTGAAGCAAAGGAGTTGGACAGTTCTGAAGACCGCTCTCTGAAATCTCCAGTTCCAGATGGCTTTTGGGCAGCTGGCCTGAAACAAGAAAACTGCCTTTTAGTGTCCATGTGCAATCAATGTGGCCAACCACTTCTACTTAGTAATCATGGTCTTGAGTGACCTGTCTGTTTCCATTAGGGGGTGCCTCAAGCCTTCTGCTCTATTTTTATTTCTCGCTACTCTGCTTAAGTCCTCCCCTAGGTGAACATTGCATCAAGGCTTAGAACAGACTTAATTTCTTCATTCATTCAACAAATATTTATTGAGTAACAACTTGGTGCCACTAGTATTTTCTTTTATGATGCATTTTGTAGCATTATGTTAAAAATGCTATCATTATTATTATGCAATAATCTCCCTTTAAAAACTGGTATGCCACACTCAAGAATAATAGGAAGTCTCACAAAACCTCCCTGATCCACGCAGTTGTCTGGCCTGTACTTTGACGCACAGAACATCAATTAGTCATGCTGCACTATGCCATCTATTCTGTATTATTGATCTATGTTTTCTTCCTTTACTATTTTAATATATGTCTATAATATTATTCAATGCTTAATGCATGTATGTAGACATATATAATTTTTATTAATAAATGAATAATAAACTATTTGCCTTGAATCTATAGCAAGGATGACTTCTCATAAGCTCCCTTATGTTGGGATTTCATCAAATCTATTAACATGTTTAAAGTGTTTTTGACTGTGTGGATCACAACAAACTGTGGAAAATTCTTAAAAAGATGTGAATACCAGACCACCTGACCTGCCTCCTGAGAAATCTGTATGCAGGTCAAGAAGTAACAGTTAGAACCAGACATGGAACAACAGACTGGTTCCAAATAGAGAAAGGGGAATGTTAAGGCTGTATATTGTCACCCTGCTTATTTAACTTATATATAAAGTACATCACACAAAATGCCAGGCTGGATGAAGCACAGGCTGGAATCAAGATTGCTGGGGGAAATGTCAATAACCACACATATGCAGATGATACCACCCTTATGGCAGAAAGCAAAGAAGAACTAAAGAGTCTCTTGATGAAAGTAAAAGAAGAGAGTGAAAAAGTTGGTTTAAAACTCAACATTCAGAAAACTAAGATCATGGCATCTGGTCCCATCACTTCATGGGAAATAGATGGGGAAACAGTGGAAACAAGTGACAGACTTTATTTTGGGGGGCTCCAAAATCACTGAAGATGGTGACTGAAGCTATGAAATTAAAAGATGCTTGCTCCTTGGAAGAAAAGCTATGACCAACCTAGACAGCATATTAAAAAGCAGAGACATTACTTTACCAGCAAAGGTCCACCTAGTCAAAGCTATGGTTTTTCCAGTAGTCATGTATGGATGTAAGAGTTGGATCATAAAGAAAGCTGAGCACCAAAGAATTGATGCTTTTGAACTGTGATGTTCAAGAAGACTCTTGAGAGTCCCTTGGACTACAAGCAGATCCAATCAGTCCATCCTAAAGGAGATCAGTCCTGAATATTCATTGGAAGGACTGATGCTGAAGCTGAAACTCCAATACTTTGGCCACCTGATGCAAAGAACCGACTCACTGGAAAAGACTCTGATGCTGGGAAAGATTGAAGACAGGAGGAGAAGAGGACGACAGAGGATGGGATGGCTGGATGGCATCACCAATGCAATGGACATGAGTTTGAGTGAACTCCAGGAGTTGGTGATGGACAGGGAAGCCTGGCATGCTGCAGTCCATGGGGTCGCAAAGAGTCGGACATGGCTGACTGACTGAACTGAATGAACTGAACTGAAAGTGTTTTTAGACAAATAAGTTCTGGAGATGCTCACCCAGCATCCTCATGTTACACATGAGAATACTGATGGTTGGTAGAGTTGAAAGCAACACATTGAAAATGACAGAAGAAGAGCCCAACTTTGAAACAAGAACTTTTGCCACTCTGCTTTTTTACTTTTCTAAATCTCTAGGTTTTCAAACCCACCCTGCATTGCTGTTGTAGATGATGGAATATGTGACATGCCCGAGCCTAGTTTCCACATCTGTGCTCATCCAGAGCCACCCCAGCAAAACCACAAACATAAAAATCATGTATTTGTTTTCTACTGATGCTATGTTGCTCTTCCAGCCAGATCGCTACCTGAAACCTTTCCTAGATAGAAATTCTCAATTGCCACAGTTGGGCTCCACAGATGGATGATATAGGGTCTATAGGGGTAAGTGGTGGTTGTGGTAGTAGCGTCTGTGTGTGTATGTGTGTGTGTGCGTGTGCACACAGTGTATATGTACTGTTGACTCCAGACAGACCAGATAGTGTGGGGCATGTAACACAAATCAGTGCAAATCTTCCAGACAGTGGAGTTATCTTTGTATAAGAAGCCTGGCACTTTTCTATCTAGATTTTCTGAATATTGGCTTTGATAAGCAGGCATGTTTTGTGTTCTTACTAGAATGCTAATCAACTGGCCGCTGCAGGACCTATTATCAAACGTTGAGAGTATCATAATGTTATGATTTATGGTGCTGTTTCTTTGCATAGGAAGTATGGCGATAATCCCCTTGCTGCTGCTGCTGCTAAGTCGCTTCAGTTGTGTCTGACTCTGTGCGACCCCATAGATGGCAGCCCACCAGGCTCCCCCGTCCCTGGGATTCTCCAGGCAAGAACACTGGAGTGGGTTGCCATTTCCTTCTCCAATGCATGAAAGTGAAAAGTGAAAGGGAAGTCGCTCAGTCGTGTCCAACTCTTAGCGACCCCATGGACTGCAGCCTACCAGGCTCCTCCGTCCAGGGGATTTTCCAGGCAAGAGTACTGGAGTGGGGTGCCATTGCCTTCTCCGGATAATCCCCTTAGTAGGAACTTAATCCCACAGAGTTCTCTGTGGATTATATTGTATCACCAGTTATTGTTATACCACTTTCAATTCAGTACCCAACGAGTGTCATGCCACGTGCTATAGCAGCAATCTTCAAACCAGAATGAGCCTGGCTTCCCAAGGAGTACATAAGCAGGGAGAATTTAATTAAATCTCTGTTCAGATTCCCAACTTTATCTTCAACATGTACACTTCCCTAAAACCAATCTGCCTACAAATGTATTTACTTCTTCCATTTACAAAAGAAATCACACCTTTTGTAACCTAACTCTTATTAATCATTAGGCCTGGTCTCTGTATGTAAAAAACATCTGGTATGCCAAACAGAAACCACCCAAGGTATTGGGGTAGATCTGACAACTTGAATGCTTCAAATGATAGTGAAACAAATCCTTTTCATGTCAAGGAGTTTTCCATTTCTCTCTTTTCATTAACTTGATTGGGACATGAAACTTGGAAGGAGTTCAAAGAATTGAGAGACATCATTATAAGAAGCTTCCATTTCCATTTACTTATTCAAATGAATAAAGGTACTTAATGTTTAATAAAATCCTTACAAAATGAAATATAGGAATAGAATTGATGGTGAACTTGTTTGATTACATCAATAAATAATATTCACACAAGGTTACGTGGATAGGGAAAAAGCCCCTCTCCTTATATAGAGATGTGTCTTCAATACCATTTTAAATATGGAAGTTTAAGTTACTTATTAAAACTTACAGTATTGTTTATGCTATTTTTAAATTGTGTACTAAAAGTAATCGTCATGCTAACTCGATCAAAAAGGAAAACATTTAACACAGATTTATGATTTCATAAAATTGAATCTTTTACATTTCAACTTAATTATATTTTTATTTATATAAAAATATATGATATAGTTATCAATAAAATAAGCTTAAAATGTATTAGGTTAAAATTCTGCACAGGAAATGAAATAGAAATAGGTATTAAAGAAGAGACAACAAAAAAGAAAAAATATTAACTTCCCTATTATTAGGAACTAGTTTTTTTGTTTTTTTTTTTAAGTGTTATCAGATCACGGTGGTATTTTATTCCATTGGATAAACTCTAGGAAATGATGTAACATTTATTGTGAAAGGCCAATTTTTAGAATTCACTAGAAATTCCGTCTTTTATTTTAAAACTTATGATTAAAAATTTAGCTCTCCACTTAGAAGGGTTCAAGAGGTTATATAATTTTCCAGGATTTTGATGGGGGGCAAAGACAGAAGCAAAAATATTGCTGGTGAACAGCACAGTAATGTAGCTAATGAGATTCAATATTTGCCTTTGAATCTGCTGGCTTTCTCCCAGGTAGACCAGAGGATCGTAGTGTTTATCATCTAGGGGGTGGTCTTCCTGTGCCCTGAGAAAGTGGTTTTCTTCCTGTGGAGAGTATTTCTACAGGTTTCTCTGGCTTTGGGGCCAGCTCAAGGAAGAGTGTTGGAATAGTGAGCCAGTGAGGCTCCTACCCCCATCTGCATTTCCAAGTCCACCCACTGTCCCAGCAGAACCATTTTATGTCTTAAGTTGTTTGCGTAAACTTTTCAATATGGTTTGGTTTAGCAAAATAGGGACAGAGAGAGAGAAAGAGAGTGTGTGCTGGTTTTAAACTTTCTAAGATTTTAGAGGACTGGCAATTGCTTCTGTTAAGACACAAGACCTGAGAAAGGAAAATGCAAGTCATTGTGTGTCTCCTGCTTTAATCTGACCATCCTTTTCTGTTTTCTAAAATCACGATTATACCAAGAATCACCTCTCATTCTATAAGAGCGGCAGGAGACTGTAAAGATGACTACCAAGTCAATTAAGCATTTCTCCAGCATTCTATAGCAGGTCTGGGACTACCGTCACTGCCTACCACTGAGACTCAGTGAGTTCAGATGACCTGCCAATGCTTGCTCACTGGAATGTATGTTGGCTTAGCACAGTGATTCTTTTTTTCCTCCTAAATTTAATTTTTATTTTATCTTGGAATATAGTTGATATATAATATTGTGTTAGTTTCAAGTGTACAGCAAAGTGATTCAATTTTGGATATACATATACCCCTTCTTTTGCAGATTCTTTTCCCATATAGGTTATTACGGAGTACTGAGTAGAGTTCCCTGCGCTATACAATAGGTCTTTGTTGGTTATCCTTTTTATATGTATAAAGCACAGTGATTCTTATTCTCACAGAACTCATGAACTCCTTTGAAAGTCTGATAAAAGCCATAATCAGGATTCTTTTTTAAAAATTGCACACTTAAAATTTTTCGGACAATTTCAGAAGGCTCATGGACTCCGAGAGCAAATCTCTATGTTAACTGTAAGACGGCTCCTTGACTCATTGGCAACTGACAAGCATTTGGTGTGTGGGTGTGGAAGATTAATGATGCTTAAAAGCCTTCCTTTCAGCAATAATTTTCCTCTGAAACTTCCTTGGGGTGAGGAAGCGTTCTCACATTTGTCCCTACTTTCTTTGTTACCGTTAGGACAAGGCAGCACTAGATCTAGGATGGTGAAGAGTTAAGGGCTCTGTCTTGGTGTCTGTGACTAAACAAGCGCTGAAACACCAGGAAATACCTCCTGAGGAGAAGCCGTGTGCTCTGTTCATTTTTATTTTAATATTCTTTGGCAGCCTACATCAAACCGGAAGTCACTGGGAAGGAGTCTAAGACAGGGTTATTGGAATAACATCCTGTGCCTGTGTAAACCTTCATGAAAGCTGCTTTCCACTGTGCTTGTCTTTAATTTTACTTTCCAAAAAGTTAAAAGTGAGTGTGGGGTGAAGAGAGAGGCAGAGACAAAGTAGAAGGGGCAGGAAGTGTTTCTTTCCCCTCGACCTTTGCATAGAGCTTTCAGATCCCAGTAGTAATCCCATGTCTGCCAGCATGCCAGGGGGCTGACAAAGTTGGCAGGAAAGGCACCGCAGAAAGGTGATTCTGTTCTCCTGCCTATGTTGTAGACCACAGCCTTGCACTTTAGAGGCAGAACCTTCAGTGTCTCTCCCTAGACCCCCTGTCTTCTGCTTAGGTCCTGTCTGATTCTTCTCCTTCCTCTACATTTCAGTTTTATTAATTTCCTTGCCTCCTCTTTCTCCCTCCTAGTCCCACCAGTCCCACCAGTGGTGAAGTGCTGACTTCACCACTGACATCCCAGTGACCAAACCTGATGCAGTCTTTCCATCATTATCTACTTTGACCATTCTGTAGCAATAAATATTACTACTTCCTTTTGCTTAAAATGCTTCCCTGGTTCTTCTCTTGCTTCTATTCTGACATCTTGAGGGATTGATCTCAGTCTTTTCCTGAATCAACGTCAACTCTGCCTTCACTTGCAGAGACAGAGATTAACCTGGGCTCCTGCCTCCAGGACCCTCTTCTCATCAATCTTCTGCTTTCCTGAGGCCTCCTTATGGTCATCTGCATGTCAGTGGCTCTCCATCAGCATCTCCACCCCTGACTTTCCTCCTGAGCATGAAGTCTGCAATCCAAATGCAGAAGAAACCTATTTGCACTCAGCTGGAGGCAGCAGCTGGCAGAGCCATCTTAGGACAAGGGCTATGACTTACATCTGAACCCCAGCCATAGTAGAGAACAGATGCTTACTGCCTAATAAATGTGTTACAGAGGGCCTCCCTGGTGGCTCAGTGGTAAAGAATCTGCCTGCCAATTCAGGGATTGAACACAAGTTCAATCCCTGGTCTAGGAAGATCCCACATGCCACGGAGCAACTAAACCTGTGTGCTGCAACTATCGAGCCTGTGCTCTAGAGCCTGGGAACCACGACAAGGTGAGTCACCACAATGAGAACCTGTGCACTGCAGCAAAGAGTAGCCCGCTCTCCCCCACCTGCTCTCTGCAACTAGAGAAAAACCTGCACAACAACGAAGACCCAGCACAACCATAAATAAATAAATAGTATGTTACAGATGAATAAATGAACAAATAAGTGAAAAATAGCAAGGGGATGACTGAAAGTAAAATGGAAGCATGCTGAATGGAAAAATGTTGGGAAAACGTGATAATTAGAATTATGTACAATAGGGTTACAGCAGTGATTGTATCAAATTTATAAGTGTATTGTATGGAAGGTGGGAGGGAGGTTCAAGAGAGAGGGGACATATGTACACCTATTGGCTAATTCATATTGATATATGGCAGAAATCAAACCAATATTGGAAAGAAGTCCTCCTTCAATTAAAAAAAAAACTGGTGAGAGAGAGTATAAGAAGGCTGTACAAAAAATATGTTCTAGGCACTTTGTCTCATTCTCTTGGAGTGTGAGAGAAACAAGGGCATGATGGCTCACGTCCCATGTGAGAGAACAGAGGAGCAGGACTCACTCACTGAACTCCATGTGGGTGGCTGTGGGGCCAGCTCAAGGAGGTGTGTTGGGACAGTGGCCAGTGGAGGAGAGGTAGAGAAATCAGGACCTACCATAGCTGGTGTGTCTCAAGAAAGCCTGGAGAAGCATCAGATAGCAGCAGCTCTTAGAAGAGGAAGAGGAGATGGCAAACTCCATGTAAATTTCTGGAGTGGGTGTGTCCCTTTGAAAGGCTCCCGCACCAAACAGGGCTCATATAAAGTATGCATGTTCTTATTATTAACAGTATCCCTGACCCAAGCCCCACAACCTACTTGCCCACAAAGACCTTCAAGTCCTCCATCAAGTAGGAACGGGGAAGGAAGACCAAAGATCCTTTCACATCAATCTGCCATCAAACCCCATGGACTTTACCTTCTGATGAGATACCTGGCCATTCTCCAGATTTCCATTTTACTGCTGCCGCACTAATTCAGACATCACTTCTTTCCCGGACCAAAGAAATCATCTTCCCCTTGATCTTTTCTTCTCAAGTTTACCCATCTCCAGTTCTTTATCTCTAATGCCATCAGAATATTCTAACACAAAATCTGATCATATTGTTTCACTACTTAAAGTCCATCAGCTGTTTCTATTCCCTGAATAATACATACCAACTTCTTAAGATGACACTTCGAGGCTCTTCAAGATGAGGCTTCTTATTTATCTAGTCTCATCTCCTGCCATTACTCAATTACCCCTCTCGTCCACCACAATTCTACCATGCATTTATAACAAGACATCTTGTACTTTTCAGAATACACTGTATGTTCCATATGTTCTTTTTATGCCCAGAGCACCCTCTCCCTCTGTGGGTGCCTGGCTCTAGTAGAGCAGGAATTTCCTCCTTAAAGGAGCCTTCCCCATACTAACCTCTTCCTCCCCACACCAAGATAGGCATGTCCTTGTATTGCCTGTGTTCTTTCCCACTACTTATTTTAATAACTATCGATTTATTAAGTGCCTACAATGTGTCAGGTACTGTTCCAGGCAATGGCATTAAAATGATTAAAAAGATACAGTTCCTGTCCTCATGAAATGTACGTTCTATGGAAGACAGACAATGAAGCAAACACCAACACATATACAACAGTACTGAACAAGTAAACATAAAAATCAGAAGCTAGTGATAAGGGGTAGTTAGAGAATTAAAGCCAGGTTATGTGATAGAGTGACGGGGTAGTGATAATAGACAGGAGGGAGGTCAGGGAAGACCTCTCTAAAAAGGTGACATTTAGACTGAGAGCAGAATGACCAGAAGAAAGCAGAGAGAAACAGGAGGAAGAGCATTAAAGATAGAAGGAAATGCTAATACAAAGGCTTTAAAGTGGAAGGAAAGTTTGGTGTGTTCAAAGGACAGGAAGAAAGCAGTGCAGCTGGAATGGAATGAACAAGGGGAAGCAAAGGATGAGATGATGCTGGGGACAGATCACTTTGGGCTTTGGGAACCAAAACAAGGAGATGAAATGTTTGTTCTAAGTGCAAGTCAAGTGGGGCAGCAAGCAGATTTTAAGAGAGGGAGTGATGTAGTCTGATTGCTGTTGAAAATTGGGAAGTCCTGGGGGTTAGTTGAAAAGGAGTTGATTCATGGCCAAATCGTGTGAGTCAGAAATACGGGTTGTAGAAGGAATCCAAGTGCCAGGGTTTTGAACACAGAAGCATCCTGAATAGATGATGTTTCTGTCTCTCTCTTTTTAAAAATTTGTGGTAATAATCTGTAGACTTTCAAATTCAAAATGTAAGAAGTCTGTGCTCAGTCTCTGAGTCATGTTTGACTCTTTGTGACCCCATGGACTTCAGCCCACCAGGCTCCTCTGTCCCTGGGATTTCCCAGGATTTCCATGGGATTTCCCTTCTCCAGCAAGTCTACAGGTGATTTTAAACAAATTATTTCTCTTCAACATTTATTTATATGTATTTCTAGCATACTGCTAGGTACATGGCAGGGTACCAAATGAATATTTGCAAATGTTTGGTATTATAATATCTACAGAATCAGTTTGTTTTGTCTTAGAAATTTCCTATGGGAAGGAAAGAAAATTAAAGAGGGTCAATAGGAATGCAAAGGCGGTAGGGAGATGTGAGAGTCATTGAGGAGATAGAATTATGAAACTTCTTGGTGGCAGAGTCGAGATTTTCTAGGTAGTACAGCTGATCATATAGTTTCCCTTAAGTTTCTGGGTGGTGGTGGTAATATAGCATAGCTTTTAGTGGCCCAGCTTAAAGGCAGAAAATGAAACAGTGAAACAAAGAGATCTAAAAACCAAATAACCAATAGAAATAAAGACAGGAAGGAACCCAGGACATCAAAACTAAGAATCAAAGCATATGTATATATTTAAATCAGACTCCTGATCACCATTATATAGGGTAAAATATTAATATTAAAAATAAAGTAGCATACTTAAAAGATTTTAAGTCATCTGGACCATCACTGAACTATATCTCTAAAATACAAAAGATTCATTTTGTGTATTTGACTTTATAAAATTTCTATTTTGCTTTTCAATCAGAGAAATGAATTACTTAGAAGACAATGTAATAAATGCCATTTATGAAACACCATATGCTATCCTTTAGGGTCAGGTCTAGTGTCTTTTCCCAAGGCTGCCTGTTGAATAGTAAGTCACTTTGATTTTTGGGGGTTTGATTAATAAGTTTCCACTTACAAAATTCTGAAGCTGAACTTTCTAAGACCTAGCAGCCAGCCCAGGAGAATGTGAACCATTTAATTATGTTTTGAAAAATAGCTAATGAAAGGAAGAGTAAGAACTAGAATTAACAGACCTAAAATGGTTAAAAGGCATAGACGAAAGTGAACCCAGACCTCCTCTTTAGCCCACTGATACCCTAACGCTGGCATAATTTAACTGTTAGTTCCCCATTTAGAGCTCCCACATTCTGAGATCCATCTGGTTGAAAACGCACCAGCTGATAAACCTTAATATGTTTCCTCATGTCCTAGGGTTAATTGAAACCATTCTGAACTTGAAGTTGAATTTACATGCAGAGCTTGGGGTTCCCGAATCCCAAGAGACAAATGTGCTCTAGGGCAAAGGAAGAGGTCTTGTCTTTGGAATATTTAAAACAATTCCAGGGCTGGAGTTCTTAGCACTTCACTGCAGAGTCCCAGCCTAGTTCCAAGAAGCCAATGGAGAAACTTTTGAGCTTAAAACGCAGGAGGTGAAAGGGTGGGGTTCTTAGACATGGAAGTCTGGGGACCCCCTGCAGTTACCCATAAAGCTCAATGTTTATGTGGATGTCTGGCATTTCATCTGGGAAAGGATTTGCACCTTTCTTCAGAATCTCAAAGAACTCCATGATTCAGTCTGTTAACATTCCTCTAAAAGGAGGATCCCAGGGAGAATAGATGGAAGAAAGAAATAACTGTTTATTCATTTAAGTTGACCAATTCAGGAAAAATATGCAAGAGATAAAGAGATAAAAGAAATCTACATTCTTACATCACTGGAGTTCACATTCAGGACAGACTCAAACTCCTTCCTCTTCTTTTCATCATCCTCTTATCCCTATTCAACCCAACCTGGAAAATCCTCACTAAAGTGTTTGAAAATTGTTCTATCGTAAAACAAAGAAATGGGGGTAAAGTGAATATAAGCACTACTTTCTTCTGGTATTCCATAGAAAGGGGCTCAAAAACAGGGACAGTCTGCTTCCTCTCTCACCACAGACTAAAAGATTTTAGATCCTAGGACTGTATGAGATACACCTCATAAGTCAAGGGTAAAACTGTGTGTTTGTGTCTTATTTAATGAGTTCAAGAATGCCCTTTTCCTTGGATCTTTCCTGGATTTCAGATCCTTCTATTTCTCATAACAATGATTGCTAACATCTACTAACCCACAACTATGTGCCAGGCTCAGACCTACTTGTTTTTCAGCTTATTTAATTCCCAAAGTGATGCTACAAAGTTAAGTACTATTATTCTGTCCATTTTACAGATGAGAAAAGTGAGGCACTAGCAGGACTGAGAGTTGTGGCAGAAACAGAAACTGTGTGGCTAGTCCACATCAGTCCCAGCAGACTCCTAGGGTACAGAGAAAGAAATGGGAGAGCTGGGATGAGAAACCATTTGACTGTAGTCTTATACCAGGGCATTTGCTCAGCCTTGCGTTCAACCCAGACAGAAGAGCAGTCCTGGAGAAGAGTTGAGGGTTAACCAGAATTTGCTCCAAGAGAGTCCCTGTAAGCGCTGCTAAGAAAGACAGTAGCTGTGGAGCAAGACGACAGAAATTCAGATCCAGACCACATCCAGTCCAACAGTGCACCTTAGGTCAAACACCTAGCCTCTCTGGAAGGCACAGCAGCTTCATTTGTAACATGGGCATAGCAACTCAAAAGGATGCTGGGAGGATCAAAGCGGGCAGCAGGTTTCGAAATTCTTACAAACTCCATGGGGCTACTCAATATAAAAATCCATAACTACTGCTATTCCACATTTTAGGAATCCTTATCTGCCTGCCTCAATCCCAAACCTCTTCCATCCAACCACTTCCCATAGCAAAAAGAAATGAACTTACCATCTCTCTTGTGACACGGCTGGCTTTCTGCTGTCTGTCCGGCCCAGACTTCTTATAATCTCGCAGCCACCCCTCAGCTGTCAGGCTGTTTAGAAAAGCACTTCCTATTCACTTTCCTGAAAGTCACCACAGCCCTTCCCACGAAGTTAGAATGTTGATAATATGGGAGCAATGTTGGCAACTTAGAAATAACAGTCACTGAGGAAGGGGGAGGGAGGTGGGATACAGACTTCCCTGGGAGGTGGTCTGAAGACAGACAGGGGCAAGTGTGAATCACTCCTGGACATTCCAGGGTGGGTAGTGCAGGAATCATACCCACGTTCCCCAGTGGTCAAGTTTCCTTGATATGATCTATGATAAGTTACTCCAATTTAAGGCCATATATCGGAAAACACACTTGGTCTTAATCATTAATGTAAATTTTCCAGTTACTGTAAAATCTCAGTGAATGTTTTCTATTCCAGCAGCTTTCTGAGCAAAAATAGTTACAAAAAAAAATTAGGTGGGAAAGGGAAAGCCACTGAGGGTTTTCTGGCATCTGGAGGGATTGTTAGAGTTTTGGAGTGAGATATAAAACAGACATGGGTAATTATTAGAAGGGAACTTCTGCTTCTTAAATTAGAAAAACAAAATGTGAAAATGGTTAGTGTTGGGAAAGTAAAAGTCTGTGTAGCACAGTGGTTAAGACTTGGGCTCTTTGAGTCAACTACCTGAGACCCCTCTTGGCTCCATGTGTGGCTGTCCTCCAGGCAAAAATGCTTAAACTCTCTATGCCTCTTTTTTTTTTTTTTTAACTGTGAAATAGAATGGTAATAGAACTTATCTTACAGAGTTGTTATGTGATTAAATGAGTTGATATGTGGAATGCTTGAAACAATAACTAGCCCACAGTTGGCACTCAATGAATATAGGCTATTATTACTTTTCAGATATGCCATCAGGCAGTAAAACCAAGTATCAAGTGTTTAGTGTCAAGTCAGAAAACCATAACTCCAGTTTATCCCTTTGGAATTCAGTTGTGCAGTAGTGGGTGTTATTTTTGATTCACTACATGATTATTACAGCTTGTAAGTAGGCATCTCATAGACTGATTGAAAGTGGAATAAAATGGAAAAATCTGGAAGTCCAAAGATAAAGATGATTTAAGGACCTTGGAGCTGCATTTGAACTTAGGAGTTTGGAATGAAGAGGAAAGGATTAACACATGGTAGAAATAGAAAGCCTAGTAAAGGAGGCAGTGATGGAGGGATGGAAGCAGGGGAACAAGGGATGTTGAGAGATAGGAAAGCACAGGGATCTTTGAGCAGCGTGATGCAAGGGTTCAGAGCCAGACTGCCTGGCTCCATCACCGACAATCTGTGTGACCTGTGGAGGTATTTTCCTCCTGTGACTCAGTTCCCTCAACTATACTAACAAATAAGGATAAGTCACCAGTCATCATCACCACGTGGAATTGTTTGGACAGTTAAATGGATTTACACTTGAAGTGCTCAAAACAATACCTGGCACAGTGCAAGTGCAGTGGATGCGTTCACTTTTTTTTTTTTTCCTAAGACTTGCCTTGCCTTCCTCCTATTCTTATTTTTACACTCTAGACTCTCTTTTTGACATTGCTTCATTTAAAAACATTTCTCAGATGAATATGAGGGAAGGCACTAGATAAACTCTAGGTTCTATCAACAATATGTTTTAAGTGGGATAATGTTAAATTGTAAGGAGTGTGAGGGAAGTAGAAAAGAATTCCAAGGAATAGGAATGAAAGGAAAATACCATTGACTGTTTAAAAGCTGTTCAAACTGAAACCATTTGCTCGAATGCTCTAGTCTAGGAGAAAAATCTATATTGTTTCTAATTAGGTGGCCACTAAAAACATGATGATTCCAATATAATCTGATTAATAGTATTTATTCTATGTTCCATACATGTTTTCTCATCTTGTATTGTACTAAAAATTCCCAAAGGATGACACCTCTTTTTATATTAGTCTTGCTTCTCCTGTAGTATCCAGCAGAGAGCAATCAGACACCCAACAAATACTTGTTGATTCATTGATTAGATTTATGACTCTGGGTAGACACAATAAAAGTGTCTCCTTCATCTTCCTCTCTGATTTCTGTTTATATTATTTCAGTGATTCATTTATATACACAATAAATAGCTGAACTTTCCTGGTGGCACAGTGGATAAGAATTTGCCTGCCAATACAGGAGACACAGGTTCAATCCCTGATCTGAGGAGATTCCACATGTGCTGGGGTCCAGCCCCAGCAGGATCCAGGGGTACCCTCAGGATGACAGCATCAGCGATAAGGAAAGTAAAAAAGGGGGAGAGAAAGAGGCTTGATCTTCCTTGGTTTACACAGAAAGCCAATAAAGCTCCTGGCATGGAACTTGCTCTGTTCATGGAGGCCGTAGGCGCCCTCTCAGTGGGGTGAGGATGCAGGATGCCCCCTCCCTGGTGAAGATGCAGGGTGCCTTCCTGATCGGGTCTTAGAAGCCCAGGCAAAAAAGTGAATTCAGAGAGCCCCTGTGCCTCAAGGAGTCATCCTGAAAGAAGAACAGAGGGAGAAAGAAAGAAAAGGAAAGAAAGAATGACATGGGGAGACTAAGCTTCGGTGAGCGAGGCCCATAACTTTATTTTCAAAAGGAACTTTTATACCTTGACTTGTACATAGAAGGAAATGAAAGATGCAAAGTCATGCAGAATCAGCCCAAACATTACATCTGTTTTGTCTTTATCAAAACCAGGATTTTTTCAGCATACTTTTCCCATAAACAATGTTGTGTACATTATCTTCTGGCTTTGGAGGCCTGTGGACATTTTATGACCCTTTTTTGATAAAGGCTGCTCAACCGGAAAACTTATTTTCCCTTAAAGTGTTTTTTCTTTATATTTCTAATCTATGTCAGCCTCAGAAAGTGCTAAACAGAGTTATATTCTCATGGAGCAAAGGCGCAGTGAGTTACAACAAAGAAAGAACCAATTAGCTCAAAGGTCTGATGTGGTTAATTCCAAGGCTGCTACTTGTTTTTCTTACATTCCAACTATGTTAACCAATGCACTCCCAGGTTCACAGTGGATAAGAGATATGGAAACTTGGCAGCAAGCATTGGCTCAACAATGAAATCTTACACCAGCACTACTCTAATAGTTTTTAACTCTTCGAAAGGCTCTATATTTTTAGAATGTTTTAGGCTTCCCATGTCTCTCACGGTTGGGAGGCTGTGAACAATCACATGGGTAGCTGCAAGAGTCTGGATAAACCTGTCAGGCAAGCTAGAAAGCCATCAGAGGGATTTGAATTGAAACACTCCTATCAAGCCCAGGAGACTTATTAACTAAAGCCCTAAGTTGACTTTTTCTAGAGAAAGGTGGTCAGGGATAACCCCCCTGTTAATGTCAGAAGAGTTGGTGAAAGGCACAAAATAGTAAGACAGACAGATTCTGGTTTTGAGGTAGATGGTCGAGCAGATCCAGGGGGTCCCTCGAGTTCTGATCCGCCTTGCTCGTCAGATCTCTTCCACATGACCTTGTCATGGGTGGGGTCTCCCGTGGTGGCTCCCGGCACACATGCTGCCAAGCAACTAAGCCTGTGTTCCACAACTATTGAGCCTGCACTCTAGAGACTGTGCTCTGAAACAAGAGAAACTGCTACAATGAGTGTGTGCACTGAAAGGAAGAGTAGACCTTGCTTGCCACAAATAGAGAAAGCCTGTGCAAAGTAACAAAGATCCAGCATAACCATAAAAAAAAAAAAAAACACCTCAAATCCTGGATACATCAGGACTATACCTTAAGACACAGAAGTGCATGCAGGACACCAGCTGAGAGCAGACAGGAATACCTGACCAGCAGAAAAAAGAATATATAGACCCATGCAAAACTCGAGATCAAGCCCTGAACCTTTGGAGCGGGAGCACTGACTCCAAGACCCTAGACTACCATAGAACTAACCCTAGGGAGTATCAAATAGTGAGAATTCACACAAAGGAAACCTCTTGAATACAAGACGTGGCAACACCCAACCACCAATAGCACCCTGTGCAGGACACTACATCTAAACAACAAACAAACCAAAATACATGCCCAATCATCAGCAGACAGGATTAGCATCTCACTCACCTTGCCCATCACAGGAAAAACAAACAGAAACAGAAAAGCTCAGCACAAATCTCACCCTAGACAACACTTACACAAACCACTGGACCAACCTTAGAGGGCAGAAACTAAAATGAAGAATGAATTCAGCCTTGAAGCCTGGAAATAGGAGACCTCAAATACAATAAGTTAAAAAAAAAAAAGTGAAAAGGCAGAGAAATACTACACAAATGAAGGAACAAATCAGAAACACAGAAGTCCAAATAAATGAAGAGGAAATAGACAAACTACCTGAAAAAGAATTCAGGATAATGATAGTAAAGATCATCAAAAACCTTGAAAACAAAATGGGGAAAATGCAAGAATCAATTAAAAAGACAAAAAGAATTAAAGAATAAACATACAGAGACACATAACACAATTACAGAAATTAAAAATACTCTAGAAGGAATCAATAGCAGAATATCTGAAGCAGAAGAATGAATAATTGAGCTGGAAGATAAAATGGTGGAAATAACTTCTGAAGAGCAGAATAAAGTAAAATGAATAAAGTAAAAAGAACTGAGGATAGTCTCAGAGACCTCTGGGACAATATCAAAGGCACCAATATTCAAATTATAGGAGTCCAGAAGAAGATGAGAAAAAGAAAGGGAATGAGAAAATATTTGAAGAGATTATAGTTGAAAATTTCCCCAATTTGGAAAAGGAAATAGTCATTCAAGTCCAAGAGGCACAGAGTTCCGTACAGGGTAAGCCCAAGGAGAAACACACCAAGACACATACTGATCAAACTAACAAAGACTAAATACAAAGAAAGAATATTAAAATCAGCAAGGGAGAAGCAACAAGTAACATTCAAGGGAAATCCCATACACTTAACAGGTGATCTTTCAGCAGAAACTCTGCAGGCCAGAAGGGAATGACAGGATCTATTTAAAGTACTGAAAGGCAAAAATCTACAACCAAGATTACTGTACCTGGCAAAGACCTCATTCAAAATTGATGGAGAAATCAATCAATTTTGTTTCTCAGATGAGCAAAAGTTAAGAGAATTCAGTACCACCAAACCAGCTTTACCACAAATGTTAAAGGGACTTATATAGTCAAGAAACACAAGAGAAGAAAACAGATCTACAAAATCAACCCCAAACAATGAAGAAAATGGGATAGGAATAGATATGTCAATAATTACTTTAAATGTAAATGGCCTAAATGCTTCAACCAAAAGACACAGACTGGCTGAATGGATACAAAAATAAGACCCATATATACGCTGTCTACAAGAAACCCTGACTTCAGACCTCAAGACACATATAGACTGAAAGTGAGAGGATGGAAAAAGATATTCCATGAAAATGGGAAGCAAAAGAAAGCTTGAATAGCAATCCTCATATCAGACAAAATAGACCTTAAAATAAAGAATATAATAAGAGTAAGGAAGGGCACTACATAATGATCAAGGAATCAATCCAAGAGGAAGACACAACAATTGTAAATGTCTGTGCACCCAACATAGGAGCACCTCAATACATAAGACAAACACTAACAGACAAAAAAGAAGTTGACAGTAACACCATTATAGTAGGAGACTTTGACACTCCACTCACACCAATGGACAGATCATCAAAACAGAAAATTAATAAGGAAACACAAGTCTTAAATGATACATTAGATGAGATGGATCTCATCGACATCTTCAGGACATTCCATCCAAATGCAGGAGAATACACCTTCTTCTCAAGTGCACATGGAACATTCTCCAGGATAGACCACATCTTGGGGTCACAAATCAAGCCTCAATAAATTTAAGAAAATTGAAATCATATCAAGCATCTTCTCCAACCACAACGCTGAGACTAGATATAAATTACAAGAAAAAAAAACTGTAAGAAACACAAACACATAGAGATTAAACAACATGTTTCTAAATAACCAACAGGTTACTGAAGAAATCAAAAGGGAAATAAAAAAATTTCTAGAAACAAATGACAATGAAAACACAACTCAAAACCTAAGGGATGCAGGAAAACAGTTTTAAGAGGAAAGTTTATAGCAATACAATTCTACCTCAAGAAATAAGAAAAACATGGAATAGACAACCTAACTTTACATCTAAAACAACTGGAAAAAGAGGAACAAAAAACCCCTGAAATTAGCAGAAGGAAAGAAATCATAGAGATCTGAGCAGAAATAAATGAAAAAGAAATGAAAGAAGCAATAGTAAAGATTAATGAAACTAAAAGCTGGTTCTTTGAGAAGATAAACAAAATTGATAAAGCTTTATCCAGACTCATCAAGAAAAAGAGAGAAGAATCAAATCAACAAAATTAGAAATGAAAAAGGAGAAGTTACAACAGACAATGCAGAAATACAAAGGATTATAAGAGATTATTATGAACAACTATATGATAATAAAATGGATAACCTGGAAGAAATGGACATATTATTAGAAAAGTTCAATCTTCCAAGACTGAACCAGGAAGAAATAGAAATTATGAACAACCCAATTACACATACTGAAATTGAAGCTGTGATCAAAAATCTCCCAAAAACCAAAATCACAGGACCAGATGGCTTCACAGGAGAATTCTATCAAACATTTAGAGAAGAGCTAATGCCTATCCTTCTAAAACTCTTTCAAAAAATTGCAGAGGAAGGAACACTTCTAAACTCAATCTATGAGGCCACCATCACTCCAATATCAAAACCAAAGAAAACCCCCAAAAAGAAAACTACAGGCCAATATCACTGATGAACATAGATGCAAAAATCCTCAACTAAATTTTAGCAAACAGAATTCAGCAACACATCAAAAAGTTCATAGACTATGATCAAGTTGGGTTTATTCCAGGAATGCAAGGATTTTTCAATATAAGCAAATCAATCAATGTGATATACCATATTAACAAATTGAAAGGTAAAAACCATATGATAATCTCAATAGATGCAGAAAAAGCCTTTGACAAAATTCAGCACCCATTTATGATTAAAACTCTTCATAAAATGGACATAGAAAGAACCTACCTCAACACAATAAAAGCCATATATGATAAGCCTACAGCACACATTATTCTGAATGGTGAGAAACTGAATGCATTCCCCCTAAGATTAGGAACAAGACGAGGGTGTCCACTTTCACCACTGTTATTCGACATAGTTCTGGAAATCCTAGCTATAACCATCAGAGAAGAAAAAGACATAAAAGGAATCCATATTGGAAAAGAAGAAGTATGCTCTCACTGTTTGCAGATGACATGATATTGCCCATAGAAAACCCTAAAGATAGTATCAGAAAATTACTATGGCTAATCAGTGAATTTGGCCACCTCATGCGAAGAGTTGACTCATTGGAAAAGACTCTGATGCTGGGAGGGATTGGGGGCAGGAGGAGAAGGGGATGACAAAGGATGAGATGGCTGGATGGCATCACTGACTTGATGGACGTGAGTCTGAGTGAACTCTGGGAATTGGTGATGGACAGGGAGGCCTGGCATGCTGCGATTCATGGGGTCACAAAAAGTTGGACACTACTGAGCGACTAAACTGAACTGAATCAGTGAGTTTAGCAAAGTCACAGGATACAAGATCAACACACAGAAATCACTTGTATTTCTATATACTAACAATGAAAAATCAGAAAGCAATGTTAAGAAATCAATCCCATTCTTCACTGCAACAAAAAGAATTGAATATCAAGGAATAAATTTACCTAAGGACACAAAAGAACTGTAAACAGAAAATTATAAGACACCAATGAAAGAAATAAAACACAACATAAACAGATGGAGAGATAGTCCATGTTCCTGGGTAGGAAGAATCAATATTGTTAAAATGACTATACTACCAAATGCAATCTACAGATTCAATGCGATCCCTATCAAATTACCAAAGGCATTTTTCACAGAACTAGAACAAAAAAAAATTCACAAATCATATGGAAACACAAAAGACCCTGAATAGCCAAAGCAGTCCTGAGAAAGAAGAATGGAGCTGGAGGAATCAACCCTCCTGACTTCAGATTATACTACAAAGTTACAGTCATCAAGACAGTATGGTACTGGCACAAAAACAGAAATATACACCAATAGAACAAGATAGAAAGGCCAGAAATAAACCCATGAACCTATGGGTACCTTCTTTTTGACAAGGGAGGCAAGAATATACAATGGGGCAAAGACAGCCTTTTCAATAAATGGTGCTGGGAAAACTGGACAACTACATGTAAAAGAATGAAATTAGAACAGTTCTTAACACCATACACAAGATAAACTCAAAATGGATTAAAGACCTAAATGTAAGACCAGAAACTATAAAACTCTTAGAGGAAAACATAGGCAGAACACTTGATGACATAAATCAAAGCAAGATCCTCTAGGACCCACCTCCTAGAGTAGTAGAAATAAAAACAGAAGTAAACAAATGGGACCTGATTAAACTTAAAAGCTTTTGCACAGCAAAGGAAACTATAAGCAAGGTGAAAAGACAACCCTCAGAGTGGGAGAAAACAATAGCAAATGAAACAACTGACAAAGGATTAATTTCCAAAATATACAAGCAGCTCATACAACTCAATGCCAGAAAAACAAACAACCCAATCAAAGAGTGGGAAGATGATCTAAACAGACATTTCTCCAAAGAAGACATACAGATGGCTAACAAACATATGAAAAGATGCTGAACATTTTTCATTATTAAAGAAATGCAAATCAAAACAACAATGAGATATTGCCTCACACCGGTCAGAATGGCCATCATTAAAAAGTCTACAAACAGTAAATGCTGGAGAGGGTGTGGATAAAAGGGAATGCTTTTGCACTGTTGGTGGGAATATAAATTGATACAGCCATTATGGAAGACAGTATGGAGATTCCTTTAAAAACTAGAAATAAAACCACCATATGACCCAGCAGTCCCGCTCCCAGGCATATACCCGGAGGAAACAAGGGTTGAAAAAGACACATGTATCCCATTGTTCATTGCAGCACTATTTACAATAGCTAGAACATGGAAGCAACCTAGATGTCCATCGACAGATGAATGGATAAAGAAGTTGTGGTACATATATACAATGGGATATTACTCAGCCATAAAAAGGAATGCATTTGAGTCAGTTCTGATGAGGTGGATGAACCTAGAACCTATTATACAGAGTGAAGTGAGTCAGAAAAAGAAAAAATAATATCATATTCTAATGCACATATATAGAATCTAGAAAAATGGTTCTGAAGAATTTATCTACAGGGCAGCAATGGAGAAACAGACAGAGAAAATAGACTTGTGGACATGGGGAGGGGAGAGGAGAGGGTGAGATATATGGAAAGAGTAACATGGAAACTTACATCGCCATATGTAAAATAGATAGCCAACAGGAATTTGCTGTATGGCTCAGGAAACTCAAACAGGGGCTCTGTATCAACCTAGAGGGGTGGGATGAGGAGGGAGATGGGAGGGAGTTTCAAAAGGGAGGGGATATATATATACCTATGGCTGATTCATGTTGAGATTTGACAGAAAACAACAAAATTCTATAAAGCAATTATCCTTCAATAAAAAATAAATTTTTTTAAAAGGGAGGGGATATATGTATCCCTGTGGCTGATTCATGTTGATGTTGACAGAAAACAACAAAATTCTGTAAAGCAATTATCATTCATTAAAAAAATATATAAAACTAAAAAATTTAAAAGGCTCAAATCCAAGAGTTCCAATGAATTTATTTAAAAAGAAAGAAAGAACGAAATGTTTATGCTCCTTCAAGGCTTCAGGCATTGTGCTAACACTAGGGTTTCAGTAATGAGTAGAGTGCTCATGGAGCAAAGTTGTTTTCCTTGGGTGGTGGGCATTAAATATTAGATTTAAATCACACAGTTAATGAAGGAAGAAAAAAAAGTATGATGTGGAAAGAACATTCTGGGCCAGTTGAGGCTTGGAGCAGCCTGGGCGCTACCAGAGAAGCACAGTGGCTGGATGGTGGTGAAGGAGGCTGGGGACTTAGGGAGCACCTAGACCATATCAGATCTCACAGGCCATGTTAAAGTTGTACTATGGTGTGTAGCATCTGTCATTGGGTCAAGCAGAAGACAGTTAATTCCTCAGGGAAGTTCCACCTGCACAGCTAGTCCTCTGCACAGAGAAGGGTCCTTTCTACAGAATAGTCCATAGGATGACAAGTTAGAACTTCAAAAAAAACATATAACTTTTCCCTCTTTTGGTTAATATAATACATGTTTGTTGTAAAGAAAAGCATGGAGAAGGGAAAAATATCATCCAAAATACTGTCACCAGTGGAATTGGAATCACATTGTGTATTTGGCACAGTGCTTTTTTTAATTTGATAATATATCATACTCTTTTTTGATGTAATATTTTTTTCTCTAGTTACAACTGGAAAAAAAAAAAAAAAAACCTACATGTCTGTTACTCCCCTGATGGCTGGCACAGTCATGGACAAAGATGTTATCTCTCCCCACATAGTTTTCGAAAGATATCTGACACACATTTCATGAACTGCTAACTCTTCCTGCTGAAGTTCTATTTAAATTGGTCTGTGGTGTTCTAAGTATTTCGTGTCTCTATCTTGCTCTCCAGTTTTTGAAAGGGAAGGAAAGGCAAAGGAATCAGTCATCTGGGCAAAGGTCTCAAACAGCAAACATGAACGTTCATAAAACTGTCTACCCACATAATCTTAAATATAAGTCAGAGTCTCAGGACACACTCCACATTGCCCTATTTACACCTACTTAGCCCCATCCAGGGTTTCATTTATTTGTTCTATGCATTTTTATAGGGTCTATTCTGTGCTATCATCTAAGCTACTCTCTGGAGACATACAGATAAATAAGATACCGTCCTGGACTTCTCTGGTGATCCAGTGGTTAGTAATCCTCCTGCCAATGTGGGGGGCATGGATTTGATCATTGGTCCAGGAAGATTCCACATACCAAGGGCCAGCTAAGCCCATGTACCACAAGAGAAGCCACTGCAATGAGAAGCCCATGCTTTGAAACTACAAAATTGCTGCTCACCATAACTAGAGAAAGCCCACACACAGCAACAAAGACCCAGAGCAGCCAAAAAAAAAAAAAAAAAAGCCGTATTTAAAAAAAAAAAAATGCAGTCTTGGTCCTGATGGAACTCAAAGACCAAGTGAAAAGACAAATATAGAAATTTAATTGTAACGATATGGAGGAGACTGTGTATACACATGTGCCAATCCCACAAAAGGATATCTACCTCAGTCTGACGGTGGCAGTGGCCAGGTAATTGGAAAGGATGCTTAGAGAAGGTGACCCTTGAGCTGAGTAAAATAAGTCAGATTCTTTTGTGCAAGCTCAGTGGTTGGACATGCACGCACAAGAATACTCTAAACTCAGCAGATGAACTAGGAAGTGGTTTTTGTATTAAAAGTATTTTTATCCTTCGAGGAGCATATGTGTTTGGGGCCCTTTGATTACCAGAAGGCTGTGATAACCACAGAAGGGTTATCACCCTACAGTTGAACACTAAAAACACAATTAAATGAGTGACCTTTTTGTACATGAATACCATGGATAGTCTCTCAAAGTCACTGAGGAAGTGAAACAAAGATATTGTTACATTTTTAGTTACTATTATGGAGCCCCTGTTTTAAAGCCTATATATCATTCAATTCCCATAACAGTCTTCTTGGTTAGTTACATCTGAACAGCTGGCTCATCTACTCAGAGATTATTATGATATACATTTTGTTAAAAAGTAAATTGCAACTTGGAGGATTATAGCATGCCAGAGCTGATAAATGAAGAAGAGGGGGTTCAAACTCAAGTTTAGCTGAAATGACCATACTAAAATGTGGGTTTTCCATTAAATTCATTAAAAAGCACTTTCTGGAAAAAGAAGAAGTGGTCCTTCTGACCCCCTTCTCTTGATTTTCTGGTGAATATTCCATGCATGAACTCTGGTAATTAAAGATGAATCACGAGTGAAACTAAATCAAGCTACTTCTTGTATCAAGACTAATAACAGCTTCACACATTCTCCAGGTTGATTTCCCCTACAATATTCTAGAGGCAAGAGCACCAAACACAGAATAAAAATACAAATTTAGCATTCAAAATACCACCTCTAGTTCAGAAAAGTACTCCTTCCAGTTAGTTAAGCTTTTTATTTAAGGATTAAGCAATTTGTGCAGTCAGGCCTCTTAGACCAATATCCAACTATGTAATAGCATTCCCATCAACAACCATTTATTGAATGTCTGTTACATGTAGAACGTTGTTCTAGGACTTGGGACTTCACAAAGTTATGACACTTGGTCTGCTAAGTCTGCATGGAACACTGCCTCTAGGACCTTTCAATCTAGTTGGAGATATAAGCCAGATGCAAATAAAGGAGAAAAGCCTAAATGAAAGAATGCATGCCCAGGAGGATAATTAGGGCCACCAGGGTTCAGGAGAGAGCAGCTGTGAGCTAGGGCGCGTGAAGGGTACAGAACTGGAGGTGCATCTTGTGGTTTCTGCTCCCAACCCACAAGTCAAGGCGAGGTCAGCCTCACGTGGCTCACACAAACAGACAGCTTGTTCTATCACATTTGACTCTGAACAACTGCAAAGTATTAATTCATGTTACATGTGTAATTTACCATTGGCTCTTGGTATCTATGGTCCTTCCACATTCAGTTGGGGATTCAGCCAACAGTCCATGTAACACTGTAGTATTTACTACTGAAAAATATCTGCATATAAGAGGATCCAGCCAGTTCAAATCTATATTATTCAAGGGTCAAGTGTATTTCTTAAAGTGCTAATATTTATTGGGTTTTAGAAATTTAACAACTTCAGATTAAGAAGAGAAGAACTGCAGGGGAGAAATGTATTCTACACTTCCAACACAGACAAACACACACACATATGTACACACACTGTACATACACTTTTTTTTTTAATTAAAGAGTGTTATTTTTAACTATGGGAGCTTCCCACATGGCTTAGTGGTAAAGAATCTGCATGCCAGTGCAGGAGACTTAGGAGACATGGGTTCCATCCCTGAATCGGGAAGATCCCTTAGCCAGGGAAATAATAACCCACTCCAGTATTGTTGCCTGGAGGATCTGATAGTCAGAGGAACCTGTTGGGTTACAGTCCATAGGGTCACAAAGAGTCAGACACAACTGAAGTGAATGAGCACACATATACACATATTTTTTTACTGTAATGAATGTATGAATCTGGTGAATATACAAGTTTTCCTTTTTCTTTATTGCTTGCCCCTATTATAAGTTCCTAAAGTCAGATTCAAATGTATGTCCTTCTTTGAGACCCTAGACTTGCACTGGCAGGAAGAGTCTGAACACTATTAAGGGGCCAGTATCAGGCCAATTTTAGCTTAGGGCTGAGTCCATGGAGACTGAATGAGGGAAACCCTAGGGGCCAGTGACTGGGGAGTCCAGGACCAAATCCTGAAGGAGATCAGGAGCCAAAACCCTGAGGCTACAAACAGCATCAAGGCTAAACGGTAGGTGAGGAGGCCAAGGGAGACTGGGCAGACAGACTAGAATGCAAGAGAGGAGCCTACAGTCTTTCTTGGTTGGCTTAAGTCCAGGAAGGTCAGAATGGTCAGGAAGGTCAACGAAGGTTAACACCCTCTGCTTCACTCTAAAAGGAAAGTTTCACAAAGGATTTGGAGAACGGGAGTGATTCTGGTTTGGCGTCAGCAGTAACTCTTCAAGTACTTGAAGGACTGCTGTGTGGAAAAGGATCTATATTTTCTGTGACACCTGATGTGGTCGGCATGGGACCAGCACACAGCTAAAGGCTGTACAGGCAGCGGCAGGCTCTGTAAGAAAAGCAAGGCTGTGGCCTTTCATCTGAGTGCCAGGTACTCTGGGCAACCACAAGTACCTCCTCTGCTGGTTGGGCCTGAACCCCACTCTCCCTCAGAAGACTGTGCGTTTCTCCAGTGCAGGCACTGTGTCTTAGTCACTTTTGTAACCTCTGGCTCTTAGTGTACTTACTAAAAACCTATTCAAGTCACATCAGATTCCTGGCATCTGAGAAGTTTTCTCTCTCAGCTAGCCATCTATTCAGAGCAGTGATACTCTCTTTGCCTGTAACACTCAATGCTCTTCCATAGCCCTGGTTGGACTGGCACCCTCTCCACAGCCTGCATTAGCCCATAGCCCACAGAATGTTCTTGCATTCAGAGCCATGAACCCCTTGTCCTCTTCCACCACACGCTTTTCAGTTGAACAAAAATATATAGAATTGAAGGAAGCACTACATCTTTTTTCTTTAACAGATAGATTGTGTGTGTGTGTTCAGGTGCTCAGTTGTGTCTGACTCTTTGTGAGCCTGTGGACTGCAGCACACTAGTATTGTGGGAAATGACTCCCCTAACAGTCTCTGCTCTGAAACTGGGACTCAGAAGAGCCTGCTTGTGCAGTCTGACCAAGCGAGTTCTTACACAGAGGGTGTAGAGTTCCCAGGTATAATTAGAACAAAGGCAGCTTTAATTGTGGCTTCCACTGGCCTGAGGGTCCCTGAGTGAGTCCTACAAGGATAGGTAATTTTGAATTATGCTTCAAAATTATTTGCATGTAAATTTAAAAAGTGCTTCCTTTCCTTGTGAATATCTTTTTTATAAAAATGTGTAATTTATTGAAATACATGTAAATTCTGGTCATGGCATTAAACAATAGATTATCATAACATAGAGAAATGGGAAAATGGCAGCTGTATAAAATCACTTAGCTGGAAGTAATCAAATCAAGTCCAAATTTTTAATCTTCAAATAATTCCATGTTCCTGGCTCCTGATAAAAGGGAATTGTCTTACCAAGAGTTATAATGTCTCCTAGGGATTTGCTCTCCTTTAACAATAAAGAGACAGGAAAAGGTGTCATTTGAGGTTTTAATTTGGCGGACTCATTCATGAGTAAACTATGTGTACCAAGTGTTCTCTTTCTATAGCTAAAGTTTGTTGTTTTACTCTGTTATTACAGTAAAATTATGATTTTTAGCTCTTCTGTCAATGTAATTAATAAAACTTTCCGCAGGAAGTCTTTTGCTGAAATGAAAATATAAAAGTAATATATTCTCTTATAAAGGATCCCTACCCATACAGAAAGTTTAAAAGAAAAGTGAAAATCATCCATTATATCACCTCACCCAAAGATAACCACTATTAACTTGGTAGGCTTTCAGAATTTTTTTAATTCGTATATTCAGAAAAATTTTTTCAACAAAACTATATTACAGTTTTATTTTTATATTTTGGTTCTTAAAACTAAACCATATATTAAGGACATCTTTTCTTATTAATAAATATATACCTACATCAGCCTTCATAAGGGCTGCATAATATTCCATATATGCCATAACTTATTTAAAATATCCCATATTGATAAAAATCTTGCTATCATAAATAATACTGCAAAACATTGTAGGATATTTATCTTTGCCTATATCTGTCCTATAATTTCTCTAGGAAAATTACTAGAAGTGGATTTACTAGGGCAAAACCTATGTGCATTTAAAATATTGACAGAAACTATTTCATCATTCTCCAGATAAAAATATAAATTTGACAGTAGGGTATGAAAGTGTTCATTTCTTCAGTTGTGCTCTAATGCTCACTTTATCAATTTTATAACTTAAGAAACTTGGCCAAACTGATAAATAACTACCAATTTAAGAAACTTCACCAAACTGGTAAATAACTGCAACAAAAATCTCATTTTTCTAATTTTTATGAAAAATTTTAAAATTTTCTAAATTTTATGAATTTTTCTCATTTTTTAAATTTTAATTTTAGATTACTAGAGAGTTTACCTAATCTGTAGTATTTTGAGACTATAACACAAAAAACTGGGACACTTTCCACTTAACAAGCTTGGGAACTTTGGTACAGTCACTGGCAGTGAGGTGTGAATGGTGGCAGGCTCAACAGAGGTGAAAAACGACAGAAAACATAGATGTCCAAGACGTAAACATGAACTGCTCCGTGGGTTTTTGGCTGCTGCTTTTGTAGTTATTCAGTTCTTGCCCATTTTTAAAAGATTACGTTATTTCTGGGGACTGCATTGTTAGACTTAAAGAGGAGAATTCAGATCAACATGTGAACCTGAATAATAAAAAAAAACAAAACTCCATAAATACTCTGGAGTACTTGGCACCCAAATATCTTGGTTATCAAAATGAGTCACTGAGCAAAATACATATTAACTCCAGCTGTGACATTAAGCAATAGATCAAAATATAATAAAGAACTGGAAAAACAGCAACTATATAAAGTCACTTAGCTGAAAGGAATCACATCAAGTCTGAGTTTTTTGAGGCTCAAATAATTCTATGGATTCTGGCCCTTGATAAGATGGAATTGTTTTTCTCAGAGATTTCTCAGAGGTTATGAGATGATGGGGACCCTGCATAACTCTAAATGAAACATTGGGGTCCTACTACTGCAAGGCAAGTTTAGGACTAGATGTTATTACCCAAGGGACGGAGTGGTTCTTTCTGAACAAAGTGGTCTGCTGGTAATCACTAAACGCCTTTTAGGTCGAATCCATTTTTTTCCAGTCTACTTTACTCAGAATGTCGAGCTTTCAGTAGTTGGTTTTTAATAAGTATCTGAGTTGTGTGGCCTTGGGCAAGTGGCTTATATTCCCTTAGTTCAACTTTCCTTATGTGAACTATCTAAACAATGAAGAGGTTGCATAGTGTACCATGACCAATTGGGATTTGCCCCAGGAAGGTAAAATTGTTTTAACATTAGAAAATCAGTTATGTAATTCTCCATATTAAGAGAGTAAAGAAGAAAAGCATGTAAACTTCTCAATATACACAAAAAATGTTCAGTGAAATTCAACATCCATTTATTTAAAAACAATTAGACCCTACAGGGGGAGGAGCCAAGATGGCGGAGGAGTAGGACGGGGAGAACACTTTCTCCCCCACAAATTCATCAAAAGAGCATTTAAACGTCGAGTAAATTCCACAGGACAGCTTCTGAGTGCCGGCAGAGGACATCGGGCACCCAGAGAAGCAACCCAACTCTTCGAGGGGAGGTAGGAAAAAATATTAAAAACAAAAAAAGGGAGACAAAAGAGGGAGGGACGGAGTTCCGTCCCGGGAAGGGAATCTTAAAAAGAGAGAAGTTTCCAAACATCAGGAAACCTTCTCACTGCCGAATCTGTGCCGAGCTTTGGAAGCACAGAGGGCAACATAACAGGGAGAAAAAATAAATGAACAATTTAAAACTCGCAGATTGCGAGCCCTACAGTAACTCCCCCAGCAGAGAAGCAGCGCAGACGCCTGCATCCGCCATTAGCAAGACGGGGCTGGGCAGGGAGGCGCGGCGTGGGCTGCATCGCTGAGAGTAAGAATTTGGCCTGAATACCCTGAGCGCTGTCTGAGCGAAATAATTTGGGCTAGCAAACCAGACTGTGGGATACCTACCACGCGAAAAGCCAGCGCTAACCTAAGACCGCCCGGGCCCGCGCGAAAACAAAGGACTGAGCAGAGATAGCGGCTGCAGACCTTCCCCCTCCGGTGACAGGCAGCCAGAGCCGGAAGGGGGCAATCGCAGCCCCAGAGAGACATTATCTATAAAATTGTAAGCAGGCTTCTTTGCTAACTAAAACTTCTTGGGGGTCTGGACGGTCAACATCTGCCTGAGAAGGTGCGCCGGTTTTACATCCAGATAACCGAGTGGCGGGGAGGCGATAAGTCGCAGCATTGGCGCTCGCCTGGGAAGAGCAAATTGGCGCTTGGACCTGGGAAGAGCACAAAACGCAGGCCCAACTGAGTCTGCGCCTCTGAGGACTACCCGAGTGCCTGAACCTGAGCGGCTTGGACCTGGGAGGTGCATGCAGCCCAGGGCCAGCCTCGGATTGTTCCCGGCGGAACAACCTAGAGTCCGAGCAGTGTGGACAGGGAAGCTACACGCGCGCCGTGAGCGGGGCAGACCCAGGGTGGCTGAGGCACTGCGAGCCCACGCCAGTGTTATTTGTTTGCAGCATCCCTCCCTCCCGCCCCCCCGCGCGACTGAACAAGTAAGCCTAAAAAAAAAAAAAAAAAAAAAAAGTCCTCCACCGTGCCCTTTGAGTCAGGGCGAAACCAGATACTGAAGAGACTAGCAAACAGAAGAAGATATAACAGAGGGAAACGCCTTGGAAGCTACAGGCAATAGATCAAAACCCTGTGGTTACTACGGACTACATAGGAAGGGGCCTATAGATCTTGAGAAATATAAATCTGACCAAGGAACTAGCCAAAAATGAACTGAACCCACAACACCCACACACACACACAAAAAAAGTCCTAGATATATTTTTATTATTTTTACGATCATTCTTTCCTTTTTTTTTTAATTAAAAAAAAAAATTTTAAGTCCTCTATTGTTCCTTTAATTTTCACTTTTATAACCTATTACTTTGCAAAAAAAAAAAAAAAAGACCCTATTTTTTTTCTTAAGCAAACTTCATATATATATATTTTATAATTTTTTGACCTTGGTTTTTTTTTTGTTGTTGTTTTTTTTTTTTTCTCTTTTTCTTTAACATTGTATTTTTGAAATTCCAAACTCTACTCTAGATTTTTAATTTTAAACTTTTTGGTATATGTTATCAATTTTGTACCTATAGTTTTTTTTTATAATTTCTGTGACTTTTTTTTTTTCTTCTTCTCTGTTTCTTTCTCTTCTTCTTTTTTATATAACATTGTATATATGAAATTCCAAACTTTACTCTAGATTTTTAATTTATGCTTTTTTGTATTTGATATCAATTTTGTACCTGTATTTTCTTTATAATTTTTGTGACATTGTTCGTATCTGTTTGTTTGTTCTCTTTTATTTTTCTTCTTTTCTTTTTTTTTTTTTAACATTGTATTTTTGAAATTCCAAACTCTACTCTAGATTTTTAATTTTTGCTTTCTGGTATTAGTTATCAATTTTGTACATGTACTTTCTTTATAATTTTCGTGACCTTGTTTGTTTTTGTTTGTTCATTCTTTCTCTCTTTCTTTTCCTTCTTTTCTTTAACGTCGTATTTTTGAAATTCCAAACTCTACTCTAGATTTTTAATTTTTGCTTTTATGTATTTGTTACCAATTTTGTACCTTTAAGGACCCAATCTTCAGGACCCATTTTTCACTAGGGAGTGAGATTACTGGCTTGACTGCTCTCTCTCCCTTTGGACCCTCCTTTTTCTCCACCAGGTCGCCTGTGTCTCCTCCCTAACCCCTCTCTACTCTACCCAACTCTGTGAATTTCTGTGTGTTTCAGACGGTGGAGAACACTTAGGGAACTGATTACTGGCTGGATCTGTCTCCCTCCTTTTCATTCCCCCCTTTTATCCTTCTGGCCACCTCTGTTACCTTCCTCCTTCTTCTCTTCTCTGTATAACCCCATGAACATCTCTGAGTGGTCCAGTTGTGGAGTGCACATAAGGAAGTGACAACTGGCTAGCCCACTCTCTCCACTATTGATTCACCTCATCTCATCTGGGTCACCTCTAACTCCCTCCTCCCTCTTCTCTTCTCCATGTAACCCTGTGAACCTCTCTGAGTGACCCTCACTGTAGAGAAACTTATCATCTTTAATGTAGATGTTTTATCAATGATGTTGTATAGAAGGAGAAGTTTTGAAACTACTGTAAAAATAAGACCGATAATCGGAAGCAGGAGACTTAAGTCCAAACCCTGACTCCAGGAACTCCTGACTCAAGGAACATTCATTGACAGGAGCTCATCAAATGCCTCCATACCGACACTGAAACCAAGCACCACACAAGGGCCAATAAGTTCCAGGGCAAGACATACCAAGCAAATTCTCCAGCAACAAAGGAACACAGCCCTGAGCTTCAAGATACAGGCTGCCCAAAGTCACCCCAAAACTATAAACATCTCATAACTCATTACTGGACATTTCATTGCACTCCAGAGAGAAGAAATACAGCTCCACCCACAGAACACCGACACAAGCTTCCCTAACCAGGAAACCTTGACAAGCCACCTGTACAAACCCACACACAGTGAGGAAACGCCACAATAAAGAGAACTCCACAAACTGCCAGAATACAGAAAGGACACCCCAAACTCAGCAATTTAAACAAGATGAAGAGACAGAGGAATACTCAGCAGATAAAGGAACAGGATAAATGCCCACCAAACCAAACCAAAGAGGAAGAGATAGGGAATCTACCTGATAAAGAATTCGAATAATGATAGTGAAATTGATCCAAAATCTTGAAACTAAAATGGAATCACAGATAAATAGCCTGGAGACAAGGATTGAGAAGATGCAAGAAAGGTTTAACAAGGACCTAGAAGAAATAAAAAGAGTCAATATATAATGAATAATGCAATAAGTGAAATTAAAAACACTCTGGAGGCAACAAATAGTAGAATAACAGAGGCAGAAGACAGGATTAGTGAATTAGAAGATAGAATGGTAGAAATAAATGAATCAGAGAGGATAAAAGAAAAAGCGAATTAAAAGAAATGAGGACAATCTCAGAGACCTCCAGGACAATATTAAACGCTACAACATTGAATCATAGGGGTTCCAGAAGAAGAAGACAAAAAGAAAGACCATGAGAAAATACTTGAGGAGATAATAGTGGAAAACTTCCTAAAATGGGGAAGGAAATAATCACCCAAGTCCAAGAAACCCAGAGAGTACCAAATAGGATAAACCCAAGGAGAAACACCCCAAGACACATATTAATCAAATTAACAAAGATCAAACACAAAGAACAAATATTAAAAGCAGCAAGGGAAAACAACAAATAACACACAAGGGAATTCCCAAAAGGATAACAGCTGATCTTTCAATAGAAACTCTTCAAGCCAGGAGGGAATGGCAAGACATACTTAAAATGATGAAAGAAAATAACCTACAGCCCAGATTATTGTACCCAGCAAGGATCTCATTCAAGTATGAAGGAGAAATCAAAAGCTTTTCAGACAAGCAAAAGCTGAGAGAATTCTGCACCACCAAACCAGCTCTCCAACAAATACTAAAGGATATTCTCTAGACAGGAAACACAAAAACGGTGTATAAACTCAACCCAAAACAATAAAGTAAATGGCAACGGGAACATACTTATCAGTAATTACCTTAAATGTAAATGGGTTGAATGCCCCAACAAAAGACAAAGACTGGCTGAATGGATACAAAAATAAGACCCTACATATGTTGTCTACAAGAGACCCACCTCAAAACAGGGACACATACAGACTGAAAGTGAAGGGCTGGAAAAAGATTTTCCATGCAAATAGGGACCAAAAGAAAGCAGGAGTAGCAATACTCATATCAGATAAAATAGACTTTAAAACAAAGGCTGTGAAAAGAGACAAAGAAGGTCACTACATAATGATCAAAGGATCAATCCAAGAAGAAGATATAACAATTATAAATATATATGCACCCAACACGGAGCACCACAGTACATAAGACAAATGCTAACAAGTATGAAAGGAGAAATTAACAATAACACAATAATAGTGGGAGACTTTAATACCCCACTTACACCTATGGATAGATCAACTAAACAGAAAATTAACAAGGAAACACAAACTTTAAACGATACAATAGACCAGTTAGACCTAATTGATATCTATAGGTCATTTCATCCCAAAACAATGAATTTCACCTTTTTCTCAAGCGCACATGGAACCTTCTCCAGGATAGATCACATGCTGGGCCATAAAGCTAGCCTTGTAAATTCAAAAAAATAGAAATCATTCCAAGCATTTTTTCTGACCACAATGCAGTAAGATTAGATCTCAATTACAGGAGAAAAACTATTAAAAATTCCAACATATGGAGGCTGAACAACATGCTGCTGAATAACCAACAAATCACAGAAGAAATCAAAAAGAAATCAAAATTTGCATAGAAACGAATGAAAATGAAAACACAACAACCCAAAACCTGTGGGACACGGTAAAAGCAGTCCTAAGGGGAAAGTTCATAGCAATACAGGCACACCTCAAGAAACAAGAAAAAGTCAAATAAATAACCTAACTCTACACCTAAAGCAACTAGAAAAGGAAGAAATGAAGAACCCCAGGGTTAGTAGAAGGAAAGAAATCTTAAAAATTAGGGCATAAATAAATGCAAAAGAAACAAAAGAGACCATAGCAAAAATCAACAAAACCAAAAGCTGGTTCTTTGAAAGGATAAATAAAATTGGCAAACCATTAGCCAGACTCATCAAGAAACAAAGGGAGAAAAATCAAATCAACAAAATTAGAAATGAAAATGGAGAGATCACAACAGACAACACAGAAATACAAAGGATCATAAGAGACTACTATCAACAATTATATGCCAATAAAATGGACAACGTGGAAGAAATGGACAAATTCTTAGAAAAGTACAACTTTCCAAAACTCGACCAGGAAGAAATAGAAAATCTTAACAGACCCATCACAAGCATGGAAATTGAAACTGTAATCAAAAATCTTCCAGCAAACAAAAGCCCGGTCCAGACGGCTTCACAGCTGAATTCTACCAAAAATTTAGAGAAGAGCTGACACCTATCCTGCTCAAACTCTTCCAGAAAATTGCAGAGGAAGGTAAACTTCCAAACTCATTCTATGAGGCCACCATCACCCTAATACCAAAACCTGACAAAGATCCCACAAAAAGAAAACTACAGGCCAATATCACTGATGAACATAGATGCAAAAATCCTTAACAAAATTCTAGCAATCAGAATCAACAACACATTAAAAAGATCATACACCATGATCAAGTGGGCTTTATCCCAGGGATGCAAGGATTCTTCAATATCCGCAAATCAATCAATGTAATACACCACATTAACAAATTGAAAAATAAAAACCATATGATTATCTCAATAGATGCAGAGAAAGCCTTTGACAAAATTCAACATCCATTTATGATAAAAACTCTCCAGAAAGCAGGAATAGAAGGAACATACCTCAACATAATAAAAGCTATATATGACAAACCCACAGCAAACATTATCCTCAATGGTGAAAAATTGAAAGCATTTCCTCTAAAGTCAGGAACAAGACAAGGGTGCCCACTTTCACCATTACTATTCAACATAGTTTTGGAAGTTTTGGCCACAGCAATCAGAGCAGAAAAAGAAATAAAAGGAATCCAAATTGGAAAAGAAGAAGTAAAACTCTCACTATTTGCAGATGACATGATCCTCTACATAGAAAACCCTAAAGAATCCACCAGAAAATTACTAGAAATAATCAATGACTACAGTAAAGTTGCAGGATATAAAATCAACACACAGAAATCCCTTGCATTACTATACACTAATAATGAGAAAACAGAAAGAGAAATTAAGGAAACAATTCCATTCACCATTGCAACGGAAAGAATAAAATACTTAGGAATATATCTACCTAAAGAAACTAAAGACCTATATATAGAAAAAACTATAAAACACTGGTGAAAGAAATCAAAGAGGACACTAATAGATGGAGAAATATACCATGTTCATGGATTGGAAGAATCAATATAGTGAAAATGAGTATACTACCCAAAGCAATTTATAGATTCAATGCAATCCCTATCAAGCTACCAACAGTATTCTTCACAGAGCTAGAACAAATAATTTCACAATTTGTATGGAAATACAAAAAACCTCAAATAGCCAAAGCGATCTTGAGAAAGAAGAATGGAACTGGAGGAATCAACCTACCTGACTTCAGGCTCTACTACAAAGCCACAGTTATCAAGACAGTATGGTACTGGCACAAAGACAGAAATATTGATCAATGGAATAAAATAGAAAGCCCAGAGATAAATCCACGCACATACGGACACCTTATCTTCGACAAAGGAGGCAAGAATATACAATGGATTAAAGACAATCTCTTTAACAAGTGGTGCTGGGAAATCTGGTCAACCACTTGTAAAAGAATGAAACTGGACCACTTTCTAACACCATACACAAAAATAAACTCAAAATGGATTAAAGATCTAAACGTAAGACCAGAAACTATAAAACTCCTAGAGGAGAACATAGGCAAAACACTCTCCGACATACATCACAGCAGGATCCTCTATGACCCACCTCCCAGAATATTGGAAATAAAAGCAAAAATAAACAAATGGGACCTAATTAACCTTAAAAGCTTCTGCACATCAAAGGAAACTATTAGCAAGGTGAAAAGACAGCCTTCAGAATGGGAGAAAATAATAGCAAATGAAGCAACCGACAAACAACTAATCTCAAAAATATACAAGCAACTCCTACAGCTCAACTCCAGAAAAATAAACGACTCAATCAAAAAATGGGCCAAAGAACTAAACAGACATTTCTCCAAAAAAGACATACAGATGGCTAACAAACACATGAAAAGATGCTCAACATCACTCATTATCAGAGAAATGCAAATCAAAACCACTATGAGGTACCATTTCACACCAGTCAGAATGGCTGCGATCCAAAAGTCTACAAATAATAAATGCTGGAGAGGGTGTGGAGAAAAGGGAACCCTTTTACACTGTTGGTGGGAATGCGAACTAGTACAGCCACTATGGAGAACAGTGTGGAGATTCCTTAAAAAACTGGAAATAGAACTGCCTTATGATCCAGCAACCCCACTGCTGGGCATACACACTGAGGAAACCAGAAGGGAAAGAGACACGTGTACCCCAATGTTCATCGCAGCACTGTTTATAATAGCCAAGACATGGAAGCAACCTAGATGTCCATCAGCAGATGAATGGATAAGAAAGCTGTGGTACATATACACAATGGAGTATTACTCAGCCATTAAAAAGAATACATTTGAATCAGTTCTAATGAGGTGGATGAAACTGGAGCCTATTATACAGAGTGAAGTAAGCCAGAAGGAAAAACATAAATATAGTATACTAACGCATATATATGGAATTTAGAAAGATGGTAACAATAACCCGGTGTACGAGACAGCAAAAGAGACACTGATGTATAGAACAGTCTTATGGACTCTGTGGGAGAGGGAGAGGGTGGGAAGATTTGGGAGAATGGCAATGAAACATGTAAAATATCATGTAGGAAACGAGTTGCCAGTCCAGGTTCGATGCATGATGCTGGATGCTTGGGGCTGGTGCACTGGGATGACCCAGAGGGATGGTATGGGGAGGGAGGAGGAGGAGGGTTGGGATGGGGAACACATGTATACCTGTGGCGGATTCATTTTGATATTTGGCAAAACTAATACAATTATGTAAAGTTTAAAAATAAAATAAAATTAGAGAAAAAAAAAAAAGAATCTCCCTACAAAGAATAATTCCAAAAAAATAAAAATAAAAACAATTAGAATGTTAGGAAACTTCTGTAATGTAATAAGTGTTATCTAAAAGAAAATCTTTAATAAGCATTCTACTGAGTAGTGAAACACTGTAAACGTTCCCTATAAGATCAGTAGTCAGACAAGATCCCACTGTTTCCACTATTCAGTATTGCACTAGATGTCTTAGACGAGAAATAAAAAACAAAGATTACTCTAATTTCATTCTTTTACATGTAGCTGTCCAGTTTTTACAGTACCACTTACTGAAGACACTGTCTTTTCATCATTTTATATTCTTGCCTCTTATTTGGCAGATTGACCATAAATACATGGGATTCTTTCTGGGCTCTCTGTTCTGTCCCATTGATCTATGTGACTTTTTCTGTCAGTGCCATACTGTTTTGATTACTAGAGTTTTGTATTATAGTGTGAAGTCAGGAAGCATGATTCCTCAGGCTCCGTTCTTCTTTCTCAAAAATCTTTTGGCTATTCAGAGTCTTTTTGTTTCCATACAAATTTTAAAGTTAGTTCTGTGAAAAATGTCATTGGTCTTTTGGTAGGGATTGCACTGAATGTAGATTGTCTTGAATAATAAGGTCTTTTGGCAATATTAATTCTCCCTATCCAAGAACATGGTATATCTTTCCATCTGTTTGTATTATCTTAAGTTTCTTTCATCAGTGTCTTGCAGTTAACCAAGTATAGACCTTTTACCTCCTCAGGTAGGTTTATTCCTAGAAATTGTATTCTTTTTGACCCAATGGTAAATGAGATTGTTTTCTTAATTTCTTTTCCTGAGAGTTTGTTGTTAGTGTATAGAAATGTAGATTTCTATATATTAATTTTTTAATTTTTTTCTTGAAGGATAATTGCTTTACAGAATTTCGTTGGTTTCTGTCAAACCTCAATATGAATCAGCCATAGGTATATATATATCCTCTCTCTTTTGAACCTCCACCCATCTCCCTCCCCATCCCACCCCTCTGGGTTGATTCAGAGCCCCTGTTTGAGTTTCCTGAGCCATACAGCAAATTCCCGTTGGCTATCTATTTTACATATGGTAATGTAAGTTTCCATGTTACTGTTTCCATACGTCTCACCCTCTCCTCCCCTCTCCCCATGTCCATAAGTCTATTTTCTCTGTCTGTTTCTCCACTGAGCTCTGTAAATAAGTTCTTCAGTAACACTCTTCTAGATTCCGTATATATGTGTTAGAATATGATATTATTCTTTCTCTTTCTGATTCACTTCACTCTGTATAACAAGTTCTAGGTTCATCCACCTCATCAGAACTGACTCAAATGCATTCCTTTTTATGGCTGAGTAATATTCCATTGTGCATATGTACAACAACTTCTTTATCCATTCCATCTGTTGATGGATATCTAGGTTGTGTCCATGTTCTAGCTATTGTAAATAGTGCTGCAGTGAACAATGGGATATATGTGTCTTTTTCAACCCTGGTTTCCTCAGGGTATATGCCTAGGAGTGGGATTGCTGGGTCATATGGTAGTTTTATTCCTAGTTTTTAAGGAATCTCCATACCATCTTCCATAGTGGCTGTATCAATTTACATTCCCACCAACAGTGCAAGACCACTCCCTCTTCTCCACACCCTCTCAAGAATTTATTGTTTGTAGACATTTTGATGATGGCCATTCTGACCACTGTGAGGTGATATCTCATTGTGGTTTTTATTTGCATTTCTCTAATAATGAATAATGTTCAGCATCTTTTCATGTGTTTGCTAGCCATCTGTATGTCTGTTTAGGTCTTTTCCCCACTTTTTGATTGGATTGTTTGTTTTCCTGGTATTGATTTGTATGAGCTGCTTGTACATTTTGGAAATTAATCCTCTGTCAGTTGCTTCAGTTGCTATTATTTTCTCCCATTCTGAGGGTTGTCTTTTCATCTTCCTTATACTTTCCTTTACTGTACAAAAGCTTTTAAGTTTAATGAGGTCCCAGTTGTTTACTTTTATTTCTATTTCTGCTACTCTAGGAGGTGGGCCCTAGAGGATCTTGCTTTGATTTATGTCATCAAGTGTTCTGCCTATGTTTTCTCTGAGAGTTTTATATTTTCTGGTCTTACACTTAGGTCTTTAATCCATTTTGAGTTTATCTTTGTGTATGGTGTTAGGAAGTATTCTAATTTCATTCTTTTACATATAGCTCCACCCGTTATCCCAGCACCATTTATTGAAGAGCCTGTCTTAGCCCCATTGTATATTCTTGCCTCCTTTGTCAAAAATAAGTCACCCATAGGTTCATGGGTTTATTTCTGGCCTTTCTATCTTGTTCCATTGGTGCATATTTTTATATTTGTTCCAGTACCATACTGGCTTGATGACTGTAGCTTTGTAGTACAATCTGAAGTCAGGAGGGTTGATTCCTCCAGCTCCATTCTTCTTTCTTAGGACTGCTTTGGTTATTCAGAGTCTTTTGTGTTTCCATATAAATTGCGAAATTTTTTTGTTCTAGTTCTGTGAAAAATGCCTTTGGTAATTTGATAGGGATTGCACTGAATCTGTAGATTGCGTTTGGTAGTATAGGCATTTTCACAATATTGATTCTTCCTACCCAGGAACATGGAATATCTCTCCATCTGTTTATGTCATCTTTGATTCTTTCATTGGTATCTTATCATTTTCTGTGTACAGTTCTTTTGTGTCCTTAGGTAAGTTTATTCCTAGATATTTAATTCTTTTTGTTGCAATGGTGAATGCAATTGATTCCTTAATTTCTCTTTCTGATTTTTCATTGTTAGTATATAGAAATGCAAGTGATTTGTGTATATTGATTTTGTATCCTGAGACTTTGCTAAATTCTCTGATTAGCGCTAGGAATTTTCTGATGCTATCTTTAGGGTTTTCTATGGGCAGTATCATGTCATCTGCAAACAGTGAGAGCTTTACTTCTTTTCTGATCTGCATTCCTTTGCTTTCTTTTTCTTCTCTGATTGCTGAGCTAGGATTTCCAGAACTATGTTGAATAATAGTGGTAAAAGTGGACATCCTAGTCTTGTTCCTAATATTAGGGGGAATGCATTCTGTTTCTCACCATTGAGAATAATGTTTGCTATAGGATTATCATAGTAGGCCTTTACTATATTGAGGTAGGTTCCTTCTATGCCCATTTTTCGAAGAATTTTAATCATAAATGGGTGCTGAATTTTGTCAAAGGCTTTTTCTGCATCTATTGAGATGATCATATGGTTTTTATCTTTCAATTTCATAATATGGTGTATCACATTGATTGATTTGTGTATATTGAAGAATTCTTGCATCTCTGGAATAAACCCAACTTGATCATGGTGTATGAGCTTTTTGATGTGTTGCTGAATTCTGTTTGCTAAAATTTTGTTGAGGACTTTTGCATCTATGTTCATCAGAGACATTGGCCTGTAGTTGTGTGTGTGTGTGTGTGTGTGTGTTGTCTTTGTCTCGTTTGGTATCAGGGTGATGGTGGCCTCATAGAATGAGTTTAGAAGTATTCCTTCCTCTACAATTTTTTGAAAGAGTTTTAGAAGGATAGGCATTAGCTCTTCTCTAAATGTTTGATAGAATTCTCCTGTGAAGCCATCTGGTCCTGTGATTTTGGTTTTTGGGAGATTTTTAATCAAAGCTTCAATTTCAGTACTTGTAATTGGCTTGTTCATAATTTCTATTTCTTCCTTGTTCAGTCTTGGAAGTTTGAACTTTTATAAGAATCTATCCATTTCCTCCAGGTTATCTATTTTATTGCCATATAGTTGTTCATAATAATCTCTTATAATCCTTTGTATTTCTGCATTGTCTGTTGTAACCTCTCCTTTTTCATTTCTAATTCTGTCGATTTGATTCTTCTCTCTGTTTTTCTTGATAAGTCTGGATAAAGGTTAATCAATTTTGTTTATCTTTTCAAAGAACCAGCTTTTAGTTTTATTAATCTTTACTATTGCTTCTTTCATTTCTTTTTCATTTATTTCTGCTCAGATCTTTATGATTTCTTTCCTTCTGCTAATTTGGGGGCTTTTTTGTTCTTTTTCCAGTTGTTTTAGGTGTAAAGTTAGGTTGTCTATTCGATGTTTTTCTTGTTTCTTGAGGTAGGATTGTATTGCTATAAATTTTCCTCTTAAAACTGTTTTCCTGCATCCCTTAGATTTTGAGTTGTGTTTTCATTGTCATTTGTTTCTAGAATTTTTTTATTTCTTCAGTAAACTGATGGTTATTTGGAAACATGTTGTTTAATCACCACATGTTTGTGTTTCTTACAGTATTTTTCTTGTAATTGATATCTAGTCTTATAGCGTTGTGGTTGGAGAAGATGCTTGATATGATTTCAATTTTCTTAAATTTACTGAGGTTTGATTTGTGACCCCAAGATGTGGTCTGTCCTGGAGAATGTTCCATGTGCACTTGAGAAGAAGGTGTATTCTCCTGCATTTGGATGGAATGTCCTGAAGATGTTGATGAGATCCATCTCATCTAATGTATCATTTAAGACTTGTGTTTCCTTATTAATTTTCTGTTTTGATGATCTGTCCATTGGTGTGAGTGGAGTGTCAAAGTCTCCTACTATAATTGTGTTACTGTCAACTTCTCCTTTTTTGTCTGTTAGTGTTTGTCTTATGTATTGAGGTGCTCCTATGTTGGGTGCACAGACATTTACAATTGTTGTGTCTACCTCTTGGAATGATCTCTTGATTATTATGTACTGTCCTTCCTTATCTCTTGTAATCTTCTTTATTTTAAGGTCTATTTTATCTGATATGAGGATTGCTACTCCAGCTTTCTTTTGCTTCCCATTTTCATGGAATATCTTTTTCCATCCTCTCACCTTCAGTCTATATGTGTCTTGAGGTCTGAAGTGAGTTTCTTGTAGATAGCATGTATATGGGTCTTGTTTTTGTATCCGCTCAGCCAGTCTGTCTTTTGGTTGAAGCATTTAGTCCATTTACATTTAAAGTAATTATTGACATATCTGTTCCTATTGCCATTTTCTTCATTGTTTGGGGTTGATTTTGTAGATCTGTTTTCTTCTCTTGTGTTTCTTGACTATATAAGTCCCTTTAACATTTGTGGTAAAGCTGGTTTGGTGGTACTGAATTCTCTTAACTTTTGCTCATCTGAGAAACAAAATTGATTGATTTCTCCATCAATTTTGAATGAGGTCTTTGCCAGGTACAGTAATCTTGGTTGTAGATTTTTGCCTTTCAGTACTTTAAATAGATCCTGTCATTCCCTTCTGGCCTGCAGAGTTTCTGCTGAAAGATCACCTGTTAAGTGTATGGGATTTCCCTTGAATGTTACTTGTTGCTTCTCCCTTGCTGATTTTAATATTCTTTCTTTGTATCTAGTATTTGTTAGTTTGATTAGTATGTGTCTTGGTGTGTTTCTCCTTGGGCTTACCCTGTATGGGACTCTGTGCCTCTTGGACTTGATTGACTATTTCCTTTTCCATATTGGGGAAATTTTCAACTATAATCTCTTCAAATATTTTCTCATTCCCTTTCTTTTTCTCATCTTCTTCTGGACTCCTATAATTTGAATATTGGTGCCTTTGATATTGTCCCAGAGGTCTCTGAGACTATTCTCAGTTCTTTTTACTTTATTCATTTTACTTTATTCTGCTCTTCAGAAGTTATTTCCACCATTTTATCTTCCAGCTCAATTATTCATTCTTCTGCTTTAGATATTCTGCTATTGATTCCTTCTAGAGTATTTTTAATTTCAGTAATTGTGTTATGTGTCTCTGTATGTTTATTCTTTAATTCTTTTTGTCCTTTTTAATTGATTCTTGCATTTTCTCCATTTTGTTTTCAAGGTTTTTGATGATCTTTACTATCATTATTCTGAATTCTTTTTCTGGTAGTTTGCCTATTTCCTCTTCATTTATTTGGACTTCTGTGTTTCTGATTTGTTCCTTCATTTGTGTAGTATTTCTCTGCCTTTTCACTTTTTTTTTTTTTTTTTTTTAATTATTGTGTTTGAGGTCTCCTATTTCCAGGCTTCAAGGTTGAATTCTTTCTTCCTTTTAGTTTCTGCCCTCTAAGTTTGGCCCAGTGGTTTGTGTAAGCGTTGTCTAGGGTGAGATTTGTGCTGAGCTTTTCTGTTTCTGTTTGTTTGTTTTTCCTCTGATGGGCAAGACTGAGTGAGATGGTAATCCTGTCTGCTGATGATTGGGTGTGTATTTTTTTGCTTGTTGTTTAGATGAGGCATCCTGCACAGGGTGCTACTGGTTGGGTGATGCCGGGTCTTTTTTTTTACAGTGGCTTCCTTTGTGTGAATTCTCACTATTTGATATTACCTGGGGTGAATTCTCTGGGAGTCTAGGATCTTGGAGTCAGTGCTCCCACTCCAAAGGCTCTGGGCTTGATTTCTGGTCAGAAATGAAGATTCCACAAGTGGTTTATTATGGCATTAAGTGAGATTAAAACAGATATCAAAAACAAGAAACCAAAGGTGAACCCCAAACAAATGACAGTTACAAAATCAGGTAAATAATAATTAAAGTAATGCTGCTGCTGCTAAGTCACTTCAGTCGTGTCCAACTCTGTGTGACCCCATAGAGGGCAGCCCACCAGGCTCCTCCATCCCCAGGATTCTCCCAGAAAGAACACTGGAGTGGGTTGCCATTTCCTTCTCCAGTGCATGGAAGAAAACTGAAAGTGAAGTCGCTCAGTCGTGTCTGACTCTTTGCGACTCTATGGACTGTAGCCTACCAGGCTCCTCCATCCATGGGATTTTCCAGGCAAGAGTACTGGAGTGGGTTGCCATTTCCTTCTCCAATTAAAATAATGGAACATACACATATACATATACACCCATGAGCAAAGTCAAAACAATCCAACAAAAATAAAGTACAGTAGATTGTCCCGGTAAACAAAGAAAATCAAGGTTTATATTTACCAGTTAACAAAACTAACTAAAGTACAAACTGGAAAACAAAACTAAAACAAGGTGCAAAGTAGGGAATAAGACAATGGAAACAAAACTAACAAATATGTTGAAAGAAAGAAAAGAAAGAATAGATATGCAAAGTTAAATAGAGGTAGATAAAGAAGATTTATATGCATTAAAGATTAACTGCAAGGAGAAAAGAACAGTAGGAAAGGCAAACAAAGGAATAAATGTGGAAAAAATACAATAGGTTTTAAAAAATTAAAATTATAAAATAGAAAAAAGGAGGAAAAAGAAAGAAAACAGAAGGAAAACTCCACAGAACTGCAAAAGCCCAATGTAGAGGCAGAGCTTTATAACAACAATAAAAAGTGTTACTGAATACACACATATATATAAATGCCCATAAGGAAAATCAAAACAGTCCAACAAAAATAAAATACAGTAGGTTGAGCTGGTGAACAAAGAAAACCAAAAATGATATCTATCAGAACAAAACTAACTAAAGCGCAAACTGGAAAACAAAACTAAAGCAAGGTGCCAATTGGGAAGTAAAGAAATGAAAATAAAACTTGTAAATATGTTAAGAGGAAAGGAAAGAAAGAATAGATATGAAAATTTAAATAGAGGTAGATAAGGAAGTACTGCACTTTGGACTCTTTTGTTGCCATGATGGCTACTCCATTTCTTCTAAGGGATTCCTGCCCACAGTAGTAGATATAATGGTCCTCTGAGTTAAATTCACCCATTCCAGTCCATTTTAGTTCACTGATTCCTAGAATGTCGATGTTCACTCTTGCCATCTCCTATCCCTGCTTATTTAACTTATATGCAGAGTACATCATGAGAAACGCTGAGCTGGAAGAAGCACAAGCTGGAATCAAGATTGCTGGGAGAAATATCAGTAACCTCAGATATGCAGATGACACCACCCTTATGGCAGAAAGTGAAGAGGAACTAAAGACTCTCTTGATGAAAGTGAAAGAGGAGAGTGAAAAAGTTGGCCTAAAGCTCAACATTCAGAAAACTAAGATCATGGCATCTGGTCCCATCACTTCATGGGAAATAGATGGGGAAACAGTAGAAACAGTGTCAGACTTTACTTTGTGGGGCTCCAAAATCACTGCAGATGGTGATTGCAGCCATGAAATTAAAAGACGCTTACTCCTTGGAAGGAAAGTTATCACCAACCTAGATAGCATATTGAAAAGCAGAGATATTACTCTGCCAACAAAGGTCCATCTAGTCAAGGCGATGGTTTTCCCGTGGTCATGTATGGATGTGAGAGTTGGACTGTGAAGAAAGCTGAGCACCGAAGAGTTGATGCTTTTGAACTGTGGTGTTGGAGAAGACTCTTGAGAGTCCCTTGGACTGCAAGGACATCCAACCAGTCCATTCTGAAGGAGATCAGTCCTGGGTGTTCTTTGGAAGGACTGATGCTAAAGTTGAAACTCCAGTACTTTGGCCACCTCATGCAAAGAGTTGACTCATTGGAAAAGACTGATGCTGGGAGGGATTGGGGGCCGGAGGAGAAGGGGATGACAGAGGATGAGATGGCTGGATGGCATCACTCGTTGGACATGAGTTTGAGTAAACTCCAGGAGTTGGTGATGGACAGGGAGGCCTGGTGTGCTGTGATTCATGGGGTTGCAAAGAGTTGGACACTACTGCGACTGAACTGAACTGAAGATAAGGAAGATTTATATACATTAAAGATTAACTGCAAGGAGAAAAGAACCATAAGAAAAACAAACAGAGGAATAAATGTAGAAAAAATAGTAATAGGTTTTAAAAAAAAGAAAAGAAGGGGGGGGAAAAAAAAAAAGGAAAACTCCACAGAACTGCAAAAGCCCAACATAGAGGCAGAGGTTTATAACAACATGTGACAGGAGGAAAAAAAATGTGACTGAGAAAAAATATTTCAAAAGTTTAATTAGATTTAATAGTGCCAACAAAATTGACAACTACAACAGAGGGAGGAAAAGGGGGTGGGGAAGAAAAATATCCAAAATAATCTACAGAACAAGTCAAAGCATAAGAATAATAAATGTTTTTCTTGAGTCATTGCTGTTAGAGTCCTTTCCCTTGCTGGGAGTCAAGTCCACCTCACCTCCCTAGGATGCCCTCCAACACTGTACTGGTGGTCTCTGTACCTGCTGTGGGAACAGCTCAGTTTCTAATCTGGTCCTACTCCTGTGTGTCCTTGCCTCCACATACAACTATCAGAACTAGTGTGTTTTCCTTTGTGGGAGCTCACGATGTGCTTTTATATATTCCATAGACACAGTCTGCCTAGTTGATAGTGTGGATTGAATCTGCAGCCTGAATAGCTTGTGGGAAGGTTTTGGGTCTTCTTCCTTAGCCACACTGCCCCTGGGTTTCAAGTGTGGTTTTATTTCCACCTCTGCATGTGGGTAGTCCACTGGAGTTTGCTCCTGAGGCTGCCCTGGAGGATTTGGGTCTGCCCCTGTGAGGGCCAGATGTGGAGGTGGTGCATCTGCTTGGGTCGCAGGGGTTCTGGTAGCACCAGGTACTCAGGGGAGTTGGCAGCTAGGGCAGCAGGAACTATAGTGCTCTAGAAGGGTATGGCAACCAGTATTTGCCAATACACTCCAGTATTCTTGCCTGGAGAACCCCCCTCCCTGACAGAGAAGCCTGGCAGGCCACAGTCTACAGGGTCTCAAAGAGTCAGATACTACCGAAGTGACCCTGTGAGTATAGATGCAAGACTTTTTTTGCCTGTGGCATCTCTGCCCTAGTGAGGATTGAGCTTGAAAGTGGCACAGCTGCTTGACTTGCCAGGACCCTGGCAGCACCAAGTATGCAGGGACACAGACTGCCTCCGCCGCAGGAGTTATGGCTTTATCAGAGTCTTTTTTCAACCCTCTTGTAGCTGGTGATAAGAAGGTCTCTTTGGCCAATCTTTCTCCATAGCTCCGCCTGTTCAGGCACTTAGAAGGCTCCCTTGCCTGGGGTCCTTCTCTGTTGTTCAATGCGTCAGACACTTAAAGGGGCACCCTGGGTGGGGTCCTACTTTGTAGTTCAGTACATCAGTCACTTAAAGAAGCACCCTTTCAGGGCAGACACTTGAAGGGCACCCTGGGTCAGACACTTAAAGGGCACCCTGGGTGGGGTCCTACTCTGTAGTTCAGTGCGGTCAGGCGTTTGATGGGCCAGCCTCTCTATTATTTGGCTGCAGATGCTGGTGTGTGGAGACAGAAAGACTGTGGTGATGGCTCCACCCACTACATGTGACTCAGCAATATTGCCTTGCTTCCATGGCTGCCTAACTTTCCTCTACAGGCATTTCCCACCACAATCTCCTCCCTCACATCCCCTCTATCCGTCTCTCCACAGTCAACAGCAGCCCTTGCCCTGGGATTGCTCCACAATCCCTAAACTCCAGCTCCCAGCTGCTGCGCCTTCCAGGGGACCTGTGTCCCTATATGGGGTATGTATAGCTGCGACAAGTACTGTCTGATTCTCATTCCATTTAGGCTGCCACAGATCAGCTGTTTCACTTTCAGCCTTAAATGTTTCTCCTCTGACTCAGACAATCGCCCCAGTGTTGGGATTGGACCCCTGCTTCAGTGCCCCCACCAGTGGAGGGCAGGTCCAGTCCTACTAACACTCCTGTTTTCCCCCTACTTCCTTCATCCTACTGAGTTTTGCATGATTCTATATATTCTTTTCCACTTGTCAGGTACTCCTGTCTGCTCTCATCTGGTATTCTGCATGCACTTCTGTGTCTGCAGGTGTATTCCTGTATTCCGTGTATCCGTGAAGAGAGATGTATTCCACGTCCAACTGCTCCTCTGCCATCTTGCTCTCTCTTCTTTATATTAATTTTGTATCCTACAACTTTACTGAATTCATTTGTAAGCTTTAATAGTTTTCTGGGGCATCTTTAGAATTTTCTATGTGTAGTATCAAATCATCTGCAAATAGTGACAATTTTACTTCTTTTCCAATTAGAATTCCATTTCTTTCTTTTTCTTCTCTGATTGCTATAGCTAGGACTTCCAATACTGCCTTGAATAAAAATGGCAAGAGTGAACATCCTAGTCTTATTCCTGATCTTAAAGGAAATGCCTTTAACTTTTCACCATTGAGTATCTTAACTGTGGGTTTCTCATGCATGGCCTTTATCTTGTTGAAGTATGTTCTCTCTATACCCACTTTCTGGACACTTTTTATCATAAATGGATGCTTAATTTTATCAAAAGCATTTTCTTTATCTATTGAGGTGATCATATGATTGCTATTCTTCAGTTTGTTAATGTGATCTGCTATTTGCAACAATGTCAATGGACTTGGAGGGTATGGTGTGAAGTGAAGTCAGGCAGAGAAAGACAGATACTGTATGATATCACTTACATGTGGAATACTCAGAAAGTACAATAAAATAGTGAATGTAACAAAAAAGACACAGACTCACAGATATAAAAAACAAATTAGTGTTTACCAGTGGGGAGAGCAAAGAGGGGAGGGACAACATGGAGCTAGGGGGTTAAAAGTACAAACTACGCTATTGCTAAGTCACTTCAGTCGTTTCCGACTCTGTGCGACCCCAAAGACGGCAGCCCACCAGGCTCCCTTGTCCCTGGGATTCTCCAGGCAAGAACACTGGAGTGGGTTGCCATTTCCTTCTCCAATGCATGAAAGTGAAAAGCGAAGGTGAAGTTGCTCAGTTGTGTCCGACTCTTAGTGACCCCACGGATTGCAGCCTAACAGGCTCCTCCATCCATGGGATTTTCCAGGCAAGAGTACTGGAGTGGGGTGCCATTGCCTTCTCCGAAAGTACAAACTACTAGGTACCAAATAACTTGCAAGGATATATTGTACAACACAGGAAATATAGGCAATATTTTATAATTATAAATGGAGTATAATCTTTAAAATTTGTGAGTCAATATATAATAACTATAATTATATAATATTGTACATTAACTATAGTTTTAAAAAGACAGGGAATAAAAGGAAAAAAAGATATAAGGACTGGAGAGTGAGAAACAAAATCATCTTTATTTGCAAATGATATAATTGAGTAGAAAACCTCAGTGAAATTACAGATAAGTTATTAGGACTAATGACAATTTTAAGAGGTGACTCAATAATCAAATAATATACAAAGTTAAGCTGAAATTCTAAGCATCAATACAAAGAACCAGAAAATGTGATGTTTTTCTAAAAAGGCTTTACAATATTATAAAAATTTTGGATACCTAGGAATAAACCTAACAAAAGATGTGTGGAGCCTTATAGCAAAAAATTATAAAGCTTTATTGAAAAAATTACAGAAAACACAAAGGTATATTTATGAATCATAAAATATAAATACTCCTAAAATTAATCTAATCCTATATAACTCTAATTTTAATAAAAATCTCAGTGGATTTTTTTGTTATATATATTTTTTATTTTTATAGTTATTAACTTAATAACTGTTTACTGATTACCTAGTCCTTGCTAGATGCTGTACTAGGCGTGATAGAATATAGCAATGAGCATGATGTATCCTTATCTTTATGGACCATCATCTAGAGGGAAAAACTGACTTAAAATGAGCCAACATTAGTATGTGATATTGATTATAGGCTGTGTGCATGACATTTTGCTGATGATAAAATTGAAGCTTAAGCACATCAGTTGCCTTGTTCAGGACTGTAGAGCTGATACCAGACCCTCTTCTCAAATCAAAGTCATGAAGTCTGACTTCAAAGATCCAGTTCTCCTCATGTCACCATACAGGTTTCCAAGATCCCTTTTGGCCAAAAGTTCAGCCACTGCATATTCTTCTGTATATCTTTATGGAGCCACAGATGCTTCTGAAACATCCACAGAGTATACATGACCTGGACACAAAGCTGCGTAAGTTAAGAGTTGCAGCAGTGAACAAATGCGTGCAGTGTTCACTATGCCGGCGCCACTGGGCTCTGTGTTTAGACATAGTTGGCAGCTGCTGGGATGTGATTTCAAGGATGTTTCTCTAAAAGCTCTCTTTCCTGGATTATCTCAGTTTTTGAAAAATTCCACAATTAGAGAGTCAGGCTCCAGGATTTCTAGGAAGATTGTGCAATAAGGGAAAATGTCAGCAACCTTCTTGTCTCCAATGCTGTTACTTTAGTGGGGCTTTTTTTTTTTTTTTTCCAGTGACTATGGCAATAATGACACAAAGGCTCAACCTTATATCATAACTAAGATTTTTCCACAGCCTGGCTTCATCTCCTGTAACTTGCCTAACCTTAGTACCCAAATGCATTGTGAAGGGAACATCCTTGCATAACCATGCTTCAGAAATGGGATCTGAGACCTGTTCCCCCAGTCCTAATGAATGAAACCCTACAACTCACCTGGCTGGAGTCCTGGGCTACTACCCCATCTCACCTTCTGCCTTGACCTTGCTGTAGGAAGCTTCAGTAGGTAATTTAAGGCAAGTGCTTAAAATTCTCTTTTCAGGTTTCTGAATGACAGTGAACACCAATAAGTCAAACTGATGGAGACTAAATAGAAAGGAGAAGAAATGCTTCTAATAAATAGGAATCAAGCCAAGAGCTGAGAAAAGCCTTTCTCTAGAGACTGTTTTAATTCATAAACCTGAAAAATCAGGAGATTATCTTAAACAACTGGTTGTTTATTATGTCCAGTGAGAAAAAAAGAGAATATGGCATCAGGGACAGGTGTGAGAAAAAAACAAGCTCAGCAATATGTGGTGGAGCAAAGAAAATAATGGCTGTAAACTGTAAAACTGTAAAAAGCAGAATTGTTACTGCAGAAAAGCAAATCCAAAGGGCAATGTCTATGTTGTAATGATCAAGAACTTGTCTCTTCAATCAGACGGGTTTGGCTTTAATTCAATTGCAATTTGGCTTTAATTGAATTACAATTCTGCCACTTGTCAGCTGTATGACCTTCTGAAATTTATTAGAGCTCCACACATCATTCATAAAATAACAATAATGGAGGATTAAATAAGATAATGCATTTAGAGTGCTTCATGTAGTACCCAGCACATAGCAAATGCTCGAAAAACTAATGCCTATTATTATTTTTATTCTAACTGGTAAAGTTGACATTTATTCTTTGGATTTAGGCATTCAGGATCCACTGCTCAAATGCTAATATCCCTGGGAAAGGTAGGTATTATTATTATTGTTGAGCATCTGCTTTGTACAAGGCAAGTTTATCAAATAACTAACTAAAAAAGAGGAAGAAACACCAGTATTTTGAAGACCTGTACCAGGCAGCCTGGGACTCCCACCAGGTGAGCTGCAGGGTTTCATTAGCCTGGAGTAGGGGTACCAGGGTAAGGTGTGTTTCCCTGATGTGACCATGGTAACATCAGGTCAAGGGAGATACAGGAAGAACACCAGTTTTCTGGCTCTTCCCATGACCATGCACGTGACTGACCTCACCATTGTGGAAGAATGCTGATGGTATTAGCAGACCACACTCTTTCGTGTGGAATTACAAATTTTTTTCCCATCGCCTATAGAAGATTCATAGTCTCACTAGGGTTTCCCTTATATTACTAGGTTTGCCAACTCATATTCCCCTCCTTGGTGCTGGTGGTTTAGTCACTTAGTCGTGTCTGACTCTTGTGACTCCATGGACTGTAGCCTGCCAGGCTCCTCTGTCCATGAGATTCTCCAGGCAAAAATACTGGAGTGGGTTGCCATTTCCTTCTCCAATCCTTCTCCTTAGGAGGTACTTAACCTCCAAGTATCTCTGACAGAAAGACACAATTTCCCAGGAAAGGTCATAGCATGGTCTGGGGAAATTGCCTTATTCATACTAGCTCTAAGATCCCAACTGGGTTGATAAGTGATGGAGAAATAGTGGGAAATGACTGAGTTAAGTCATTTTTAGGTGGTGTGTATCTACTGATAAAGAAGAGGGTCATGATCCCAGGCATCTCAGTGAGCAATAGGAGACTGCAGATGATGATAAGGAGACTGGGGCAGGACTAGAAGCCAATTTAAACCACGTCACACCTGGGCCTGGTTCCAACTTTCTTTGGAGCAGCGAGATGGCAGCATCTTTTCCTGTCTTCAAGTACCTAGGGACTTAAACAGGAAGTTAGTTACACTGGCCTGGCAATCTTGGATGACAAAGAGTGGATTTGCTGTGTTTTCCACACAATGTTGTATTTCCCCTGCTAACATCTCCCATTGTGGAAAACTCCAAACAAATGAAAATTAACGGGAATCCAACATTTTCCTTCCTATAGTGAAAAGTTTCCTTAATAATCTCCTTTAGGAAACTCTATGTCAAGGGGTTAGGGAATTGGAGAAAGACAGCCTGAACACCACTGCAAAATTATTTTTAGCTCTATGTGTTGAAAATGAATATATAACGAAAAACTGTTGTGCATACAACAGGTTGCCTATAAAGCAATGATGATAAGCAATCTGTACACCACAATATGGATGAGTCTCATAGATGAAATGCTGAGTGAAAGAAACCAACTGAAAAAGAGAACATAGTGAAAGATCCTATAGATAGAAATAAAAATCATGTTGGACCAATATGTGCTGTTAGAAGTTGGGAGAGGGCTTACCTTGAGGAGGTTACATTTGACTCTTAAGAGGTAATGAAGGGAAGATGCTCGGGTCTGGTAATGATGTTTCTTGATCTGGGTGCTAACTACACGGATGTGTTCAGTTGGTGAAAATTCACCAAGCAGTATATTCTTGGGTGTGCGTGTGTGCTAAGTTGCTTCAGTGGTGTCCTGAAGCAACCCTATGGGCTGGGGCCTGCCAGGCTCCTCTGTCCATGGGATTCTCCAGGAGGGTTGCTGTGCCCTCCTTGGTACATTCTTGACATGTACCCATTGTCATGTGTATTTTATACTTTGAAAAAGTTCAAACAGTAATTAGCAGTCAAAACTACCTACGTTAGCCTCAGCATTCTGGCTTGATCATGGTTTCATCTTTCTAAAAGAGAAGCCATCAATCACTTTAAGAATGGGCAAATTTAGGGGGATATCAGAAGAGGAAATTTTCAGAATTTAGGTTTATTGGATCATTTATTGAGTCATTAGGTTTATAGGTTTATTTTCCACAGATTATAGCAACATAGGCGTATTCCTCTATGCCAGCCCTTAAGGAATTAGAGCACTTTGTCTTTTTCTTCTGAAAAACAATCTCTGTTTCTATTATCTGAAAAAGCATTTAACCACAATTGGTAGACAGGTAAGGGCTTCCCTGGTAGCTCAGCTAGTAAAGAATCCTGGTAACTCAGCTGGTAAAGAATCCACCTGCAATGTGGGAGACCTGGGTTCAATCCCTGGGTTGGGAAGAAACCCTGGAGAAGGGAAAGGCTACCCACTTCAGTGTTCTGGCCTGAAGAATTCCATGTATAGTTCATGGGTTCACAGATTCAGACATGACTGAGCAATTTTTACTTCTGAATGGTTACAAGGCTTTGGCTTTTCCTTGTAACAAACCTCCCATGAAGATAGGTGTTTACTGCTGTTTATCTTATTCAATCTAAATCAAACTTTTTGAATTAAAAAATTTGAGTGTAATGTGAGATCTTCTGAAGCCAGAGGACTCATTCAATATTTAGTTGAAAAATTTAGTGGTTTTTATGTATTTTCACACAGAGGTGAATCATGGAAAAGTTTTTTCATTGTGAATTTTTTTCCCCCTTGGACATCAGGTTCTCCTCACTACTGCCCCCCAAAGCCCCACTGAAGGATAATTTCTTAATCAAAACCCAGTTTTTATAGTATTTTCCCAAGATTAAAAGGGTACTAGCATTTTTTATAATGATAAAATTAATAGATGATTCTTTTTTTAAATTATATATTACAAAAAATCACAATAATAAAAATTTTAAAGTTGCTTGAACTCCTAGAAAATAGTGGTTAAGAATTTGATATAAAATAAATATGCATACATATTCCTAAAATTCTTTCCCTTAAAAATGCATGTATGGATTTTAATAAAAAGTGAGGGTCTAATGCCATTTGAATAAAAATAAATACATTACGTGCTTTCACACCATGCCTTTCTTTTATACCCTTTATTATAGCAGTCATAAAATAGTGATTTACATCATCATTAGTGTTGCTGGTAGTTAAGTGCCCCTTAGAGCTAGACTCCCTGGTTGTTACTCCCACATCTGTCATTGACCAGAAATGTCATCGTGGACAAATTATTCTTGCGCCTCAGCTTCTTCATCTGTAAAACAGAAAAGTAATATATACCTCACAGAATTAGTGTGAGTGTACCAAGGGAATATTTCATGCAAAGATGGGCTTAATAAAGGACAGAAATGGTATGGACCTAAAAGAAGCAGAAGATATTAAGAAGAGATGGCAAGAATACACAGAAGAACTGTACAAAAAAGATCTTCATGACCCAGGGAATCGCAGTGGTGTGATCACTCTCCTAGAGTCAGACATCCTGGAATGTGAAGTCAAGTGGGCCTTAGAAAGCATCACTACAAACAAAGCTAGTGGAGGTGATGCAATTCCTGTTGAGCTATTTCAAATCCTGAAAGATGATGCTGTGAAAGTGCTGCACTCAATATGCCAGCAAATTTGGAAAACTCAGCAGTGGCCACAGGACTGGAAAAGGTCAGTTTTCATTCCAATCCCAAAGAAAGGCAATGTCAAAGAATGCTCAAACTACTGCACAGTTGCACTCATCTCACACGCTAGTAAAGTGATGCTCAAAATTCTCCAAGCCAGGCTTCAACAGTATGTGAACCATGAACTTCCAGATGTTCAAGCTGGTTTTAGAGAAGGCAGAGGAACCAGAGATCACATTGTCAACATCCAGTTGATCATCAAAAAAAAAAAACAAAAACAAGAGAGTTCCAGAAAAACATCTATTTCTGCTTTATTGACTCTGCCAAAGCCTTTGACTGTGTGGATCACAATAAACTGTGGAAAATTCTGAAAGAGATGGGAATACCAGACCACCTGACCTGCCTCTTGAGAAATCTGTATGCAGGTCAGGAAGCAACAGTTAGAACTGGATATGGAACAATAAATTGGTTCCAAATAGGAAAAGGAGTGCATCAAGGCTGTATATTGTCACCCTGTTTATTTAACTTATATGCAGAGTACATCATGAGAAACGCTGGGCTGGAAGAAGCACAAGCTGGAATCAAGACTGCCAGGAGAAATATCAATAACCTCAGATATGCAGATGCCACCACCCTTATGGCAGAAAGTGAAGAGGAACTAAAAAGCCTCTTGATGAAAGTGAAAGAGGAGAGTGAAAAAGTTGGCCTAAAGCTCAACATTCAGAAAACTAAGATCATGGCATCTGGTCCCATCACTTCATGGCAAATAGATGGGGAAACAGTGGAAACAGTGTCAGACTTTATTTTCTTGGGCTCCAAAATCACTGCAGATGGTGAATGCAGCCATGAAATTAAAAGACGCTTACTCCTTGGAAGGAAAGTTACGACGAACCTAGACAGCATATTCAAAATCAGAGACATTACTTTGCCAACAAAGGTCCATCTAGTCCAGGCTATGGTTTTTCCAGTAGTCATGTACGGATGTGAGAGTTGGTCTATAAAGAAAGCTGAGCGCTGAAGAATTGATGCTTTTAGACTGTGGTGTTGGAGAAGACTCTTGAGAGTCCCTTGGACTGCAAGGAGATCCAACCAGCCCATCCTAAAGGAAATCAGTCCTGAATGTTCATTGGAAGGACTGGTGTTGAAGCTGAAACTCCAATACTTTGGCCACCTGATGCAAAGAGCTGACTCATTTGAAAAGACCCTGATGCTCAGAAAGATTGAAGGCGGGAGGAGAAGGGGATGACAGAGGATGAGATGGCTGGATGGCATCACCGACTCAGTGGGCATGAGTTTGAGTAAACTCTGGGAGTTGGTGATGGACAGGGAGGCCTGGCGTCCTGTGGTCAATGGGGTCGCAAAGAGTGGGACATGACTGAGCAACTGAACTTAACTGAACTGAAAACACATAGAACAAGGTATGTCACATATGAAACCCAAATGTATTAGCTGTTGACTTCTTTGCCTAATGTTTCCTTTTCAAAAAGCTCCATGCATGCATGGACAACGTTGGTCTTGTTTCCCATTTTATCCTTAGCCTGGTACACCTAATGTGTGTCAATAATTCTTTACTGATATTTTTAATAGCATTCAATAAGCATCTGCTGAATGGATGAAGGATTACCCATTTACTGCCAAGATATTCAATATTCATAGAGTAGTGGGGAAAGCCCACATTTTAGAATCAAACAGATTTCAAAACCTTATTTCTGCATCCTTAACTATTGACTTTCTTACAGGGAGAGAGGGGTCGACATAATAAGCTTTACTAAAATCACTGCAGATGGTGATTGCAGCTATGAAATTAAAAGACGCTTACTCTTTGGAAGGAAAGTTATGACCAACCTAGATAGCATATTAAAAAGCAGAGACATTACTTTGCCAACAAAGGTCCATCTAGTTGAGGCTACGGTTTTTCCAGTGGTCATATATGGATGTGAGAGTTGGACTGTGAAGAAAGCTGAGTGCCAAAGAATTGATGCTTTTGAACTCTTGAGAGTCCCTTGGACTGCAAGGAGATCCAACCAGTCCATTCTAAAGGAGATCAGTCCTGGGTGTTCATTTGAAGGACTGATGCTGAAGCTGAAACTCCAATACTTTGGGCACCTGATGCAAAGAGCTGACTCATTTGAAAAGACCCTGATGCGAGGAAAGATTGAGGGCAGGAGGAGAAGGGGAAGACAGAGTATGAGATGGTTGGATGGCATCACCGACTCGATGGACATGGGTTTGGGTGGACTCTGGGAGTTGGTGATGGACAGGGAAGCCTGATATGCTGCAGTTCATGGGGTCTCAAAGAGTCAGACACAACGGAGTGACTGAACTGAACAGAACTGAACCCTGACTTCCCACTTGTAAAATGGAGATGGTAATTTCTTCTTGCAACATTGCTACGTGGATTTGAGACAATTGTGTTAACTTATCAACAAAGAGTAACTATTTCTTGTACAAATATCACATTTTAGTGTCCAAAGTATTACACTGCCTATAACCCAAAGGGGCACAATTCATGTTGAATATGTCGGAAATGGTGTTCTCTGGAATATGCACTGCAGGAGGTATCATAATATACTTTACAGTTGATAAGAATAACAAAATGGCCCTGTATTAGAGTTTCTCAGGGTAAGATATTTTGGGTGTCCAACAGCAATCCCACTGCTGGGCATATACCCCCAGGAAACCAGAACTGAAAAAGACCTATGTAGCCCAATGTTCATTGTAGCACTATTTACATTAGCTAGGACATGGAAACAACCTTGATGTCAAATCTGCAGATAAATGGATAAGGAAGTTGTGGTACATATACATGTGAAATATTACTGAGCTACAAAAAGGAACCCATTTAAGTCAGTTCTAATGAGGTAGATGAAACTGGAGACTATTATACAGAGTGAAGTAAGTCAGAAAGAGAAAGACAAATACTGCATATTAATGTGTATAATGGAATTTAGAAAGATGGTACCAACGATCCTACTTGTAGGGCAGCAAAGGAGACGTAGATATAAAGAACAGACTTTTGGACTCAGTGGGAGAAGGCAAGCGTGGGATGATTTGAGAGAATAGCATTGAAACATATACATTACCATATGTAAAACAGACGACTAGTGAAAGTTTGACGCATGAAGCAAGGCACTCAAAGCTGGTGCTCTGGGACAACCCAAGGGGTGAGGTGGAAAGAGAGGTGTGGGGGGTAGGGGTTCAGACTAGGAGAGACACATGTATACCTGTGGCCGATTCATGTTGATGTAAGGCAAAAGCTATCACAGTGTTATAAAATAATTATCTTCCAATTAAATTTAAAAAATTTAAAAACCCACAATTTACGGTTAACATTAGCTTCAGAGACCTTCTCTGACTATATATGCCCGCAATGCGGGAGACCCAGGTTCAATTCCTGGATCAGGAAGATCCCCTGGAGAAGGAAATGGCAATCCATTCTAGCACTCTTGCCTGGAAAATCCCATGGACGGAGGAGCCTGATAGGCTACAGTCCATGGGGTCGCAAAGAGTCGGACATGACTGAGCCACTTCACTTCACTTTAGAGACCATCTGAAGGTGATATTTTCATTTCCATGGAAAAAAAAAACATAGCTATAAATTCAGGTATACATGCATGCTCATTCGTATCCAACTCTTTGCAACCCATGAACCAAAGCCCACCAGACTCCTCTGTCCTTGGTATTTTCCCAGCAAGAATATTGGGGCAGGTTGCCATTTCCTCCTCCTCAAGGGGATCTTCCTGACCCAGGGATAGAACCTGCCTCTCCTGCTCTGGCAGGTGGGTTCTTTACCACTGAGCCACAAGGGAAGCCCAGGACCTGGCGTTAAGTTCAAACCCTTTAAATTCCAAGTTCACTATTTTCTAAAACCCAATAAATACAGAGACATTTAACACTCTGTAACAGAGAACAAAGGGGGAAAAAAAAAAAAAAAAAAACTGAATAGGGGTTTCCCTGGTGGCTCAGTGGTAAAGAATCCACCTAATAATGCAGGATTCAGGAGTTCGATCCCTGATCTGGAAAGATCCCCCATGCAGTGGAGCAACTAAGCTGGCGAGCAGCAACTACTCAAGCCTGCATGCCCAGAGCCCATGCTCTACAAGAGAAGCCACCACAGTGAGAAGCAACTGGAGTTCAGTTCAGTTCAGTCGCTCAGTCGTGTCCGACTCTTTGCGACCCCATGAATCACAGCACACCAGGCCTCCCTGTCCATCACCAACCCCCAGAGTTCACTCAAACTCATGTCCATTGAGTCGGTAATGCCATCCAGCCATCTCATTCTTTGTCGTCCCCTTCTCCTCCTGCCCCCAATCCCTCCCAGCATTAGACTCTTTTCCAATGAGTCAACTCTTCGCATGAGGTGGCCAAAGTATTGGAGTTTCAGCTTTAGCATCAGTCCTTCCAAAGAACACCCAGGACTGATCTCCTTTAGAATGGACTGGTTGGATCTTCTGGCAGTCCAAGGGACTCTCATGAGTCTTCTCCAAAACCACAGTTCAAAAGCAGTTCAAAATTTTTCGGTGCTCAGCTTTCTTCATAGTCCAACTCTCACATCCATACATGACCACTGGGAAAACCATAGCATTGACTAGACGGATCTTTGTTGACAAAGTAATGTCTCTGATTTTTAATATGCTATCTAGGTTGGTCATAACTTTCCTTCCAAGGAGTAAGCGTCTTTTAATTTCATGGCTGCAGTCACCATCTGCAGTGATTTTGAAGCCCAGAAAAATAAAGTCTGACACTGTTTCCACTGTTTCCCCATTTATTTCCCATGAAGTGATGGGACCGGATGCCATGATCTTAGTTTTCTGAATGTTGAGCTTTAGGCCAACTTTTTCACTCTCCCCTTTCACTTTCATCAAGAGGCTTTTTAGTTCCTCTTCACTTTCTGCCATAAGGGTGGTGGCATCTGCATATCTGAGGTTATTGATAATTCTCCAGGCAATCTTGATTCCAGCTTGTGCTTCTTCCAGCCCAGAGTTTCTCATGATGTACTCTGCATATAAGTTAAATAAGCAGGGTGACAATATACAGCCTTGATGTACTCCTTTTCCTATTTGGAACCAGTCTGTCGTTCCATGTCCAGTTCTAACTGTTGCTTTCTGACCTGCATACAGGTTTCTCAAAAGGCAGGTCAGGTGGTCTGGTATTCCCATCTCTTTCAGAATTTTCCACAGTTTATTGTGATCCACACAGGCAAAGGCTTTGGCATGTCAATAAAGCAGAAATAGATGTTTTTCTGGAACTCTCTTGCTTTTTCCATGATCCAGCAGATGTTGGCAATTTAATCTCTGGTTCCTCCGCCTTTTCTAAAACCAGCTTGAACATCTGGAAGTTCACAGTTCACGTATTGTTGAAGCCTGGCTTGGAGAATTTTGAGCATTATTTTAGTAGCGTGTGAGATGAGTGCAATCGTGCGGTAGTTTGAGCATTCTTTGGCATTGCCTTTCTTTGGGATTGGAATGAAAACTGACCTTTTCCAGTCCTGTGGCCACTGCTGAGTTTTCCAAATTTGCTGGCATATTGAGTGCAGCACTTTCACAGCATCATCTTTCAGGATTTGGAACAGCTCAACTGGAATTCCATCACCTCCACTAGCTTTGTTCATAGTGATGCTTTCTAAGGCCCACTTGGCTTCACATTCCAGAATATCTGGCTCTAGATGAGTGATCACACCATCGTGATTATCTGGGTCCTGAAGATCTTTTTTGTACAGTTCTTCTGTGTATTCTTGCCATCTCTTCTTAATATCTTCTGCTTCTTTTAGGTCCATACCATTTCTGTCCTTTATCGAGCTCATCTTTGCATGAAATGTTCACTTGATATCTCTAATTTTCTCGAAGAGATCTCTAATCTTCCCCATTCTATTGTTTTCCTCTATTTCTTTGCATTGGTCGCTGAGGAAGGCTTTCTTATCTCTTCTCGGTATTCTTTGGAACTCTGCATTCAGATGCTTATATCTTTCCTTTTCTCCTTTGCTTTTCACTTCTCTTCCTTCCACAGCTATTTGTAAGGCCTCCCCAGACAGCCATTTTGCTTTTTTGCATTTCTTTTCCATGGGGATGGTCTTGATCCCTGTCTCCTGAAAATGTCATGAACCTCCTTCCATAGTTCATCATGCACTCTATCTATCAAATCTAGTCCCTTAAATCTCTTTCTCACTTCCACTGTGTAATCATAAGGGATTTGACTAGGTCCTACCTGAATGGTCTAGTGGTTTTCCCTACTTTCTTCAATTTCAGTCTGAATTTGGCAATAAGGAGTTCATGATCTAAGCCACAGTCAGCTCCCGGTCTTGTTTTTGCTGATTGTATAGAGCTTCTCCATCTTTGGCTGCAAAGAATATAATCAGTCTGATTTTGGTGTTGACCATCTGGTGATGTCCATGTGTAGAGTCTTCTCTTGTGTTGTTGGAAGAAGGTGTTTGCTATGACCAGTGCATTCTCTTGGCAAAACTCTATTAGCCTTTGCCCTGTTTCATTCGGTACTCCAAGGCCAAATTTGCCTGTTACCCCAGGTGTTTCTTGACTTCCTACTTTTGCATTCCAGTCCCCTATAATGAAAAGGACATCTTTTTTGGGTGTTAGTTCTGAAAGGTCTTGTAGGTCTTCAGAGAACCGTTCAACTCCAGCTTCTTCAGTGTTACTGGTTGGGGCATAGACTTGGATTACTGTAATATTGAATGGTTTGCCTTGGAAATGAACAGAGATCATTCTGTCGTTTTTGAGATTGCATCCAAGTACTGCATTTCGGACTCTTTTGTTGACCATGATGGCTATTCCATTTCTTCTAAAGGATTCCTGCCCACAATAGTACATATAATGGTCATCTAAGTTAAATTCACCCATTCCAGTCCATTTTAGTTAGCTGATTCCTAGAATATCGACGTTCACTCTTACCATCTCCTGTTTGACCACTTCCAATTTGCCTTGATTCATGGACCTAACATTCCAGGTTCCTATGCAATATTGCTCTTTACAGCATTGGACCTTGCTTCTATCACCAGTCACATCCACAACTGGATACTGTTTTTGCTTTGGCTCCATCCCTTCATTCTTTCTGGAGTATTTCTCCACTGATCTCCAGTAGCATATTGGGCACCTACCGACCTGGGGTACCAACCTCTTTCAGTATCCTATCATTTTGCCTTTTCATACTGTTCATGGGGTTCTCAAGGCAAGAATACTGAAGTGGTTTGCCATTCCCTTCTCCAGTGGACCACATTCTTTCAGACCTCTCCACCATGACCCACCTGTCTTGGGTGGCCCCACATGGCATGGCTCAGTTGCATTGAGTTAGACAAGGCTGTGGTACATGTGAGTAGATTGACTAGTTTTCTGTAATTATGGTTTAAGTGTGTCTGCCCTCTGATGCCCTCTCACAACACCTACCATCTTACTTGGGTTTCTCTTACCTTGGACGAGGGGTATGTCTTCACTGCCACCCCTCCTGACCTTGAACGTGGAGCAGCTCCTCTCGGCCCTCCTGCACCAGAGAGTAGCCCCCATTTGCCACAAGTAGAGAAAAGCCTGTGCAGCAATGAATAGGTTGTCCAGCACAGCCAAAAATAAATTAATTTTTAAAATTATTTTAAATCCCACATTTGTCTTTTTAAAAATCAAAATGAATAAAGTAGTGTCAATGTTTGTGCTAACTGCTGGTTTATCATTTAACATCGATCAGATGCTCCAGAGCAAAAGAACATCAACTCAATTCTACACCCCCATCTCTGTCCTGCATCCTGGGGTAGATTCTGTTCAACTGATATCCGCAGTCAGGACAGAGTCTCAGAATACAAAGAGAATCTCCTCTTTAATCAGATGAATAGGATATTTGGCAATAACAAGCTGCTTCTGAGGAAAAGTGAGTTTCTTGGCATGTTCCTTGTCAGTATTACAAAGCTGAAAGTTAAATTTCTCTTCACTTATAGCAGCACACCCTGTTGCCTCAACATCTTGGTCATTTGCCTCTGCTATTGTTGCTGGGGGGGTGGGGGGCATGAATCAGGACTTCAGCCCCCAGGTTTTCCCAGGACTTTCTTACAGGCAAAATCTAAAACTGAGGAGTAGTCACAGGCTGACACACAAAAGGGCCAGCCTGGGGGCTGGAGAGCACTTGCTCAGGGAGTCCTCAGCAGAGCCCCAGGAATTCCATTTCAATAGAGCAGGAAGGGGAAGTGGTGGCCTATAACCTCAGGGAATATTTCCAGATGATCCACCCATAGTTTCTCCTGCTTTGAGGAAGTGGCTTAGCCCAGAACAGCACCACCCATGAGAGAAATGCAAATCCTAACTAGGAGAAGCAGACCCTTACTAGGGTGGGAATAATTCAGGGTCATCACCAGATGCTGTTACAATTTTTAAAAGCACTCAAGTGTTGGCAAGAATAAATGATCTTGGGTTAACTGTAACTACAATATTGGCTTCCTCTGTGTCGAAGTTTCAGTTCCCCCAAAGAACAGAAATATACTGAGGTTACAACAAGAGGAATTTAAGCAAGATATAAAGGAGAGCTTCCTGAATACTAGTTTAATTACATTTGGAACTTTTTTTTTTTCCAGAGAAGAACTGTTCAGAGTCCTTCCTGAAGAAGGAATGTTAGAATGATCTTGTAGTTAACCAGACCTCTGCAAGGATTGGATCTGTTAGATAGTTAGAATAGGAAACAAGAGTCCAAAATGGCGTAGGCTAAAAGACAAGGAAGAGAAAAGCCTGCAAAAATAGAACAAACGAAGATCAAAGAAAGGTCCGAGGACCAGAGTGAGGACTTCAGGTAGAACAAACAGCACTCCTGGCTGGCCCAATTTGCATAGGGCAGGCCCAGGGGGAGGAAAAAACATATAAAAGGAGGAGCCAAACGCTCTCTCTTTCTCTCTTCCCCGCCGCATATGTGCGCTCTTTCTCTCCACCCACCCCCGACGTGCGTGCGCTGTTTCTCTTTCTCTCTCTCTCTCTCTCTCCCCCACGTGCTGGGGCACTCTTCCTGTCTTTGGGTCGACATGCCCTCACACCTGGAGGATGGATTCTCTTGCCATTTTCTAAATAAAATAGAGCTGTAACACTGACTTGTCTAAGAGCTATAATACGGTTTGTCCAAGACCCGAGAGCTGTGATGTGCTGATAGCTTTAATGTCCGTCGCTCCAAATCTTTGTTGTGATGAGACAGAACCAAGGAGCATACACTCGCCTGACAGATCCATGCTGATATGTACTCTGTTATTCCTGTAATCAGGACTTTTCTGATGGCTCAGTGGTAAAAAATTTGAATGTGATGCAGGAGACCACCTGCAGTTCAGGAGCTGTGGGTTCCTTCTCCAGGGATCTTCCCCACACAGGGACTTTCAATGAATATCCAGGACTGATTTTCTTTAGGATTGACTGCTTTGATCTCCTTGCTGTCCGAGGAGAATCTCCAAGGGATTCTCAAGAGTCTTCTCCAGCATCACAGTTCAAAAGCATCAATTCGTCAGCACTCAGCCTTCTTTATAGTCCAACTCTCATATCCATACATGACTACTGGAAAAACCATAGCTTTGACTGGCCAGACCTTTGTCAGCAAAGTGATGTCTCTACTTTTTAATACACTGTCTAGGTTTGTCATGGAGAAGGCAATGGCACCCCACTCCAGTACTCTTACTTGGAAAATCCCATGGACAGAGGAGCCTGTTAGGTTGCAGTCCATGGGGTCACTAAGAGTCGGACACGACTGAGCGACTTCACTTGCACTTTTCACTTTCCTGCATTGGAGAAGGAAATGGCAACCCACTCCAGTGTTCTTGCCTGGAGAATCCCAGGGACGGAGGAGCCTAGTGGGCTGCCGTCTATGGGGTCGCACAGAGTCGGACACGACTGAAGTGACTTAGCATAGGTTTGTCATAGCTTTTCTTCCGAGGAAGAAAAGCCTTTCTTCCATCTTTTAATTTCATGGCTGCAGTCACCATCTGCAGTGATTTTGGAACCCAAGAAAATGAAATCTGACAATGTTTCCACTTTTTCCCCATCTATTTGCCATGAAGTGATGGGACCAGCTGCCATGATCTTAGTTTTCTGAATGTTGAGCTTTAAGCCAACTTTTTCACTCTCCTCTTTCACTTTTATCAAGAGGCTGTTTAGTTCCTCTTCACTTTCTGTCTTAAGGGTGGTGTCATCACATATCTGAAGTTATCAATATTTTTCCCAGCAGTCTTGATTCCAGCCTGTGCTTCATCTAGTCCAGCATTTGTCATGATATACTCTACATATAGGCTAAATAAGCAGGGTGACAATATACAGCCTTGACGTACTTCTTTCCCAATTTTGAACTAGTCAGTTGTTCCTTATCCAGTTCTATTCATCTGGTTTTTAAATCAAGGATATTTGGGGGATAGCTCTTCTTGTCGTCTCCCTAGAAAAGGTTGAATATATTTGGAAAAAGTCTGATTTTTTTTTTAATTGATAGAACACACCTGTAAAACTATCTGAGCCTGATATTTACTTTGTGGGAAAAGTTTTAACTCCAGATTCAAATTCTTTATTGATTATAGGAGACCATTCAGGTTTTTTAATTCTTTAGGAGTAAATAGAAACTCTGGCAAGTATATTTTTTCCAGCAAATTTGTTAGACTCTTACAAAATATATTTTTATTATTGAGTGGTTTAGTGTCACAAAGAAAATCATCCTTGATGCCACTATATATATATATCTTTTTGCTACTCCTAATTTTATGTATTTGTACCATTTTTCTTTTTTCTTTCTTTCTTTCTTTTTTTTTTTTTTTTTTGTTTGATCAGTTTGTCTACTTTTGGATCCTCTTTGTTTCTCTACTTCAGTGCTGTGAAAGTGCCGCACTCAATATGCCAGCAAATTTGGGAAACTCAGCAGTGGCCACGGGACTCGAAAAGGTCAGTTTTCATTCCAGTCCCAAAGAAAAGCAATGTCAAAGAATGTTCAAACTATGGCACAGTTTCACTCATCTCCCACACTAGCAAAGTAATGCTCAAAATTCTTCACGCTAGGCTTCAAAGGTACGTGAACTGAGAGCTTCAGATGTTCAAGCTGGATTTAGAAAAGCCAGAGGAACCAGAGATCAAGTTGCCAACATCCATTGGATCATAGAAAAAGCAAGAGAGTTCCAGAAAAATATCTACATCTGCTTTATTGACTATGCTAAAGCCTTTAACTATGTGGATCACAACAAACTGGAAAATTCTTAAAGAGATGGGAATGCCAGTCCACCTTACCTGCCTCCTGAGAAATCTAAATGCAGGTCAAGAAGCTACAGTTAGAACCAGACATGGAACAACATTGTTCACATGTTGCATTCAGGAATGAAAAGCTGCCACCACCAAAACAACCCCTAACCCATGACAAGGGACAGGAAAATTTTTAAGATAAGTAATGAGATTTTCACTTTCCTTTGGCCCTAGTCTTGTCTATCTAGTGACATTTGACATTTCATGAGATACAGCCTTCCCTGTGTGACTCTGAAAGGTTTCAATGGAACTATGGTTTATTCCTAGACAGTATATTAAAAGGCCGAGACATTACTTTGCTTACAAAGGTCTGCATAGTCAAAGCTGTGATTTTTCCAGTAGTCATGTATAGATGTGAGAGTTGGACCATAAAGAAGGCTGAGGGCTAAAGAATTGATACTTTTTGAACTGTTGGAGAACTCTTGAGAGTCCCTTGGACTGTAAGGAGATCCAACCAGTCAATCCCAAAGGAAATCAGTCCTCCTGAATGTTCACTGGAAGGACTGATGCTGAAGCTGAAGCTCCAATACTTTGGCCACCTGATGTGAAGAGCCGACTGATTAGAAAAGACCCTGATGCTGGGAAAGATTGACCTCAGGGGAGAAGAGGATGACAGAGGATGAGATGGTTAGATGGCATCACTGACTCAATGGACATGAGTTTGAGCCAGCTCTGGGAGATGGTGAGGGACAGGGAAGCCTGGTGTGCTGCAATCCACGGGGTCGAAAAGAGTTGGACACAACTGAGTGACTGAATAGCAATAACAAAGGTTTACTCAACATCTTGGTATGAAGCTTATTCCAAGTATCAGATCAAGTTGTAGTGTGTCCAATACAAACAGTTCCAACAGCAAAAGTAGTCATGATGGTGATATTAGCAGAATAACAGATTCTTTTCTTTAAGTTTATCATTTTAAACTTATTTTACTTGCATCCAATTATCTTATGTGGCATCCAAATCAAAATTGGGGAAAAAAAACTTTCTTTTCTTAGGAATCCTCTAAGGCTGAAGGTGAGACCCTTCAGATTCAGACTCAGTATTGGCAGAAACTTGAGCAGTAGTAATATGTAATGAGGCTGCCATGCATAAAAAACAATGCAGGGAAGTTAGTTTTCTTTGCTCCTGCGAGGGTGTGACAAGGCAAAAGAGAAAGGTAATGAAGACAGAGAAGAATGAAAACAGAAAAGTTGTGAGAAGCAAGAACTCTGTAGGAGCATCCCAGCCTGTTAAGATCAATATGAATATTAAATGGTATGATTCCCCCAGCATTACACAAACCTGTAATCATGCTGGGGCTTCCCTGGTGGCTCATATGGTGAAGAATCCACTTGCAATGAGGGAGACCCAGTTTCAATCCCTATGTTGGGAAGATCCCCTGAAGAAGGAAATGGCAACCCACTCCAGTATTCTTGCCTGGAGAATCCCATGGATTCTGGAGCCTGGTGGGCTATAGTCAATGGAGTAGCAGAATCAGACACGACTGAGTGACTCTCACTGTCACTGTCACTGCAAACATTCTACTGCTAGAACCATATTCAGGTTGCTTTGAAGGAGGGGTTTAAGGTGAAGGGGCTACTTCCTTAGTTTGGGAAAATAGCAGTTATGAAAAAATAGCCACAAAAAGCAAAGCTGGATCAAATATTTTGGCAGGGACTTCACTGGCAGTCTAGTTGTTGAGACTTCATCTTCCAATGCAGGGGATTCATGTTTGACTCCTGGTTGGTGAGCTAAGATCTCACATGCCTCGTGGCCAAAAATCCAAAACATAAAATGGGAGCAATTTGTAACAAATTAAATAAAGACTTTTTAATTTGATGGCCCACATTTAAAAATCTTTTAAAAAATTACTTTGGCAGAAGCAAAATATTTAGAAGAAAATTAGTACCACGGTAAACATGAAAATTAAGGGAATTTTGAGAAGTTTCAGAGAGGGTTTTGGGCTTCCACAGTAAGTATTTTAATGCATTGTATAATCTATTAATGATAATCCATAAAATCCATTAATAATTGGGATTTTCAGGGGCAGAGAGACCCTACTTGACAACTGGGTTACACTCCTCATAGAATTTAGTCCTCGGCCACAGCTTTTATTATGACTATTTCAAATTTTAGGAAACTGAGACTCAAAGATGTTAAATAACTTTAGTCCACACGACTAGTGTCTGTTTAACAGGTAAGGAAAGGTGATATTAAAAAGAGCTGTGTGGGACTTTGCTGCTGGTCCAGTGGTTAAGAATCCACCTGCCAATGCAGGGAACATGAGTTCAGTCTCTGGTCCTGGAAGATCCCACATGCCATGGTGCAACTAAGCCCATGCACCACAACTACTGAAGCCCACGAGCCCTAGAGCCTGTGCTCCACAATAAGAGAAGCCACTTCAATGAGAAGCCTGCGCATCGCAACGAGAGAGTAGCCCCAGTCACCCCAACTAAAGAAAGCCCATGCTCAGCAGTGAAGACCCAGCACAACCAAAAATAAATACATATATATTTTTTAAAAAATAGCTGTGTGTAACAAGGACTTAATTTCCAAAATATACAAATAGCTCAAACAACTCAATACCAAAAACAAACAACACAATTTTAAAAATGGACAGAAGACCTAAATAGACATTTCTCCAAAGACATACCAATGTCTAATAGCCACCTGAAAAGATGCTCAACACTACTAATTATCAGAGAAATACAAATCAAAACTACAATGAGGTATCTCCCCATACCAGTCAGAAGGGCCATCACTAAAAAGTCCACAAACAATAAATGCTGGAGATGGTGTGAAGAACCGGAACACCCCTCCACTGTTGGTGGGAATGTAAATCGGTGCAGTCACTATGGAAAACAGAATGGAGGTTCCTTAAAAACACTAAAAATAGAAGTACCATATGATCCTGAGCATACATCCAGAGAAAACTCTAATTTGAAAAGATACGTGCACCCCAGAGTTCATAGAAGTACTATTTACAATAGCCAAGGCATCAACCTGAATGTACATTGACAGAATGGACAAAGAAGATGTGATATATATATATATATATATATATATATATATATATATACACACACATATATACTCAGTAGAATATTACTCAGCCACAAAAAGAATGAAATAATGCCATTTGCAGCAACATGGATAGAACTAGAGATTATATTAAGTAAAGTAAATCAGGCAGAGAAAGACAAATATCATATATCACTTACACATGAAATTTAAAGTATGATACAAATGGATTTATTTACAAAACAGAAACAGACTCACAGACACAGAAGACAAAGGGGGAAGGATAAATTAGGTTTTTGGGATTAGCAGATACAAACTACTATATAAAAAATAAACAACAAGGTCCTACTGTATAGCACAGGGAGCTATATTCAATATCTTATAATGAAAAAGAATATATATACATACATATATATGTATAACTGAATCACTTGGCTGTACAGCAGAAACTAACACATTTAAAATAAATAATATAAAAAATAACACATTAAACTAACATTTAAAATAAATAAAATAAATTTTAAAATAAATAAAAGGAGCTATGTGTCCAATGTTGAAGAAAAAAGGTAATAAAAATTACTTAAAATAGATTTAATTTGAAGTACTAATGCTGAGCTGCTTGGGTAGGCTGAAAGAATGTGGCCATTCCCCAGTTCATGCCAAAATCACCCAAGAAAGTGACCTTGAGAGGCCAGGCTGTGTCTCTTTATCTCAGCATCCTTAGAACACACCCCTATATATGGAGGATGACAGATGCTCAAAGTGGTTGCTTTTTTAATTTTAGTTACACGGGCATGTTTAGGGTAAAGAGCAGCCAGCAGCATAAGACTGTGGTCTTTAGTTAACTGATAAATGTCTACTGAAAAGTCACTATTGTAAAAAATGTTACCAGGGGCCAAGTCCTGCCCTGAGGAACCCAGCATCTGGAGGGGAGGGAGAAGAACATCTCTAACTGCTTGTGGAGGCAGTGTGAACTCTGGCATGCCAAGTGTGCAAGCCCAGAGGTACTGCAGTCCAGAAGAGAGAGGGGCCACTTGACAAAGGGCAGCAGAATTTACAGATAAAATAAATCTTGAGTGAGGTCTAGTTAGGAACCAGAAGGTGAGTTAACTATCTAAGACATAGATATGGAAGTCAGGGATATCAGACAGGCATACGGGCTTAGCAGAGAATCAGCAATGAATAGGCACAGAATATCTTTAAACTCCAGACTAACACATGTGAAGTTTACTTGGTAGTTTCTGGGAAAGCTTGAGCAAGAGAGGATAGAATTACAGTGATATTCTGGGAAGATTAGCGCTCCTAGGGGTTAAGGAGTGGAAAGAAACGGAAGCAGGGAGACAGGTCAATAGATGTAATCACTCAAGCATGATAATGAGGGTGGAGCCAGGAAGATTCCAAAGTGAAACAGAATTAGATTTTGGTCTCTGACTAGCTGGGGTCCAGGGACAGAAAGGGAAATGCAAGGGAGTATAACAAAGCATTCAGAAAAGAAAGACACAAAGACGCTGGTTAAAAATGGTTTATGCAAATATTCTTTTTTTTTTTCAAAGATCTTGTAGGAAAGTCCCTCCTTTGTTATATTTCCTCTACATGAACATTTCTCCTTTATTCTTAATTTAGGACTAAGTCAAGGATATGACAAAATGACTTTGGATTCACTACGACAAGTGGTGGAGTCTGAGAATGGAAAAAGTCCCCAGACTAAAGAGCTCTTAGAGAGAGAGACGTGGGTTTGAATCAATTCTGAACCCTTAAGGGAAGTGAAGTCACTCCGTCGTGTCCAACTCTTTGAGACCCCATGTACTGTAGCCTGCCAAGCTCCTCCATCCATGGGATTTTTCCAGGCAAGAATACTAGAGTGGGTTGCCATTTCCTTCTCCAAGGGATCTTCCTAACCCAGGGATCAAAACCAGGTCTCCTTCATTCCAGGCAGACTCTTTACCCTCTAAGCCACCAGGGAATCCTTAATTGAAATCAATCTGTGTTTAGTTTCCACAAAGCAGTTTTGACAGAAACCCTCTTGCAGACTGGCCTCCTGTCTTGGTGTGCTGGGACCTGTCCATTGGGTTCACCTTTGATTACACAGTCAGTTTCATATGGATTTAGAGTTAACAGGCAGGAGGCAAGTTTGATGATACACATGAGACATGCACAGTTGTGCTAATTACTTCTGAAGCACTGTGTGAATGTTCTCGAGAAATCAGTGTATCTTTAGAAAGCGTATACCTGAGGAGTAGTTTCCAAACTTTTTTGTTATGAGGAACATTCATTAATGTTTAAAAACTGCAGGATGGTAGTTATTTTCACTATCCACTAATTGAAAAAAATACAGATGTATATATGGATGTAAAAAATAAAGGTTCCTTACTCAGAAGGAATTTAAGGCCCAGAAGTTAGAAACTACTATTTGTTCCTACACAGCAATGTGTTTAAAGAGCCCCACTTTATAGATATCAGGCCTCTCATCTTCATCAAAGAGTATATTCAACCACAGTCCTCATGCAAAAACACCTATGTATGATTTCATGGACCTGTATAGAATACAATTAATCAGTTCTATTACACATGGAACATGTATAGAAATAGATCATAGAATACAAAGCAAGTGTTAATAAGTTTTGAAAAATCAGAATTATACAGAAAAAAAGCCTTTTCAAAGTTAAGAAGACAAACTTTTAAAATCCCAGTATGCTTAATAATGTGAAAGTATTTAAACAACTCTTAAGTCAAAAAAATCTCAGAGAATTTTGAATTGTTATTAATTGAATAATATTTAAGATACTACATATTGATATTTCTGGGTATAGCAAAAGAAATGTCAAGGAAATTTTATCATTTTATTGTTTATTTATTTGTTTTTTTTAAACCTTGAATGCATTTTATTTTTATATATATATATTTTTTTTACTTTACAATATTGTATTGGTTCTGCCACACATCAACATGAATCTGCCACGGGCATACACGTGTTCCCCATCCTGAACCCCCCTCCCACTTTCCTCTCTGTACTCTCCCTCCGGGTCATCCCAGTGCACCAGCCCCAAGGATCCTGTATCGAACCTGGACTGGCAATTCATTTCTTATATGATATTATACATGTTTCCATGCCATTCCCCCAAATCATCCTACCCTCTCCCTCTCTCACAGAGTCCAAAAGACTGTTCTATACATCTGTGTCTCTTTTGCTGTCTCGCATACAGGGTTATTGTTACCATCTTTCTAAATTCCATATATATGCGTTAGTATACTGTATTGGTGTTTTTCTTTCTGGCTTACTTCACTCTGCATAATAGGCTCCAGTTTCATCCACCTCATTAGAACTGATTCAAATGTATTCTTTTTAATGGCTGAGTAATACTCCATTGTGTATATGTACCACAGCTTTCTTATCCATTCATCTGCTGATGGACATATACATTGCTTCCATGTCCTGGCTATTATAAACAGTGCTGCAATGAACATTGGGGTACATGGGTCTCTTTCAATTCTGGTTTCCTCAGTGTGTATGCCCAGCAGTGGGATTGCTGGGTCATAAGACAGTTCTATTTCCAGTTTTTTAAGGAATCTCCACACTGTTCTCCATAGTGGCTGTACTAGTTTGCATTCCCACCAACAGTGTAAGAGGGTTCCCTTTTCTCCACACCCTCTCCAGCATTTATTGCTTATAGACTTTTGGATAGCAGTCATTGTGACTGGTGTGAACTAATCTCAAAAAAATACAAGCAACTCCTGCAGCTCAATTCCAGAAAAATAAATGACCCAATCAAAAAATGAGCCAAAGAACTAAACAGACATTTCTCCAAAGAAGACATACAGATGGCTAACAAACACATGAAAAGATGCTCAACATCACTCATTATCAGAGAAATGCAAATCAAAACCACAATGAGGTACCATTTCACACCAGTCAGAATGACTGCTATCCAAAAGTCTATTGTTTATTTTAGAAAAGTAAAATGACAAAAATTAAACACTTAAGAGTTAGAGGGAAAAAATTATATTCAATAGAATAAACCATAAGAAAGTAAAAAAGGAAAGTAATAAATTTGAGAAAAAATTAACATATAGAAAAAAGAACAATAGAGAATCAGTTCAGTTCAGCTGCTCAGTCACATCCAAGTCTTTGCAACCCCATGGACTGCAGCACACCAGCCTTCCCTGTCCCTTACCAACTCCCAGAGCTCACTCAAACTCATGTCTTTTGAGTCAGTGATGCCATCCAACCATCTCGTCCTCTGTCATCCCATTCTCCTCCCGCCTTCAGTCTTTCCCAGCATCAAGGTCTTTTCCAATGAGTCAGTTCTTCATATCAGGTTGCCAAAGTATTGGAGCTTCAGCATCAGTCCTTCCAGTGAACATTCAGGACTGATTTCCTTTGGGATTGACTGGTTGGATCTCCTTGCAGTCCAAGGAACTCTCAAGAGTCTTCTCCAACACCACAATTCAAAAAGCATCAATTCTTCAGCCCTCAGTCTTCTTTATGGTCCAACTCTCACATCTATACATAAGAATAACTAAAGAGCCTCTTGATGAAAGTGAAAGAGGAGAGTGAAAAAGTTGGCTTAAAGCTCAACATTCAGAAAACTAAGATCATGGCTTCCTTCCCATCACTTCATGGCAAATAGATGGGGAAACAGTGGATGACTTTATTTTGGGGGGCTCCAAAATCACTGCAGATGGTGATTGCAGCCATGAAATTAAAAGACGCTTACTCCTTGGAAGGAAAGTTATGACCAACCTAGACAGCATATTAAAAAGCAGACACATTAAAGTCCGTCTAGTCAAGGCTGTGGTTTTTCCTGTGATCGTGTATGGATGTGAGAGTTGGACTATAAGGAAAGCTGAGTGCCGAAGAATTGATGCTTTTGAACTGTGGTATTGGAGAAGACTCTTGAGAGTCCCTTGGACTGCAAGGAGATCCAACCAGTCCTTCCTAAAGGAGATCAGTCCTGGATGTTCATTGGAAGGACTGATGTTGAAGCTGAAACTCCAATACTTTGGCCTCCTAATGCAAAGAGCTGACTCATTTGAAAAGACCCTGATGCTGGGAAAGATTGAGGGCAGGAGGAGAAGGGGACGACAGAGGATGAGATGGCTGGATGGCATCACCGACTCAATGGACATGAGTTTGGGTAAACTCCGGGAGCTGGTGATGGACAGGAAGGCCTGGCATGCTGCGGTTCATGGGGTTGCAAAGAGTCAGACACGATTGAGAGACTGAACTGGAACTGGAATTGGAAAAACCACAGCTTTGACTATACGAACATTTGTCGGCAAAGTAATGTCTTCGCTTTTTAATACACTGTCTAGGAATAAACCTTAGTTCCATTGAAACCTTTCAGAGTCACACAGGGAAGGCTCTTTATCATGAAATACCAAATGTCACTAGATAGACGAGACTATGGGCAAAGGAAAGTGAAAATCTCATTACTTACCCTAAAAATTTTCGTATCCCTTGTCGTGGGTTAGGGGTTGTTTTGGTGGTGATTCTTTCCTGAATGCAACATGTGAACAGAAGGAAGAACCAAATTGCTAGAGTCAAGAGAAGGGTAATTGCAGAACTTTGCACAAAAGGGGAAGTAAAGAGTTGAGTCAGCTGGCAGAGAATAGGAACCTTGATGGGGAAGAACATAGATGTCTAGAGGATAACTTTATTAATTTTCCACAGTATGACTTCAATATAAAACCTTTTCCTTGCCTCATCTCTTTCTCATTAACTTATTATGGAGTTAGGTCTGTTTCAGATGTGTGGCAAAGAACACAGCACAGTCTTAGGGAGGCCAAGGGGTGGTGGGTAACACTCAGGGGACAGATTTATCAGAGCTAAAGTCATAAGATTAAACCTTAGTTTAATAAAATATTTCTTGAGGAAACTAAAATAGTATAGCACAGGTCCTTCAAGCTGTGGCAAACAAATCCAGAGGAATGGATCATTCTATGTACCTTGGATTCTATCAGTTTCATGAAGGCTGGTATTCTGGGTTATGGGAGAAATGGGTTATTTCATTTAATCTGGAGCATAACTGTGTGAGGAAGATGATGATATCCCTATTTCAAACTAAATCTGAAATTCAGAGAGGTTAATGACTTACAGGGTCACCCAATAGAGGTAGAGACCGGATCCCAACCAAGAGGGTCTGTTCTCCAACCCATCCCCTCCCATCTGACCCCAGCAAAGGCACAGGAAGTAGAGCTGACCTGTGGGGAAAATCTGAGCACTGGGTTGTGAGTGGGGCACAAGTGAAGGATCCCCTCTGGTTTCTAATCTCAGGAGAAGACCTCAGATCTGCTTGTGTTCAAGCCCTTGCCTAAGGCCAGAATCCTACACTACTGAATGCATGTAAGACAAGATTTGGGTGGAAAAAAAAGTCTACATTTAAGGTTCAGTTCACAGAGCAATTTCATACCCAATCAGTGCAATAACCCTGTGAGGTAAGCAAGGCATACTTCATTCTTATGACCAAGTCTTAGGGAGGTTAAACCCAAGGTCTTTGAGGAATTTATTTAGTGAATCTTTATTTATGAATCTTCATGAAATGTCATGTGACATAATTCCTAAGATCATATAGTAGCCTCAGGGCTTAAACATAGGACTGTGTTTTTAAGTCTATATATCTTACCCCTAAGTAGCCACCTCTACTTGTGTTCTTTGATCTTGATATCTTAGTTGAATAAGCTCTTGCAATCAGGACTGCCCTGTGAGTCTGTGCAGGCTGTACTCTGCACAACTTTGAAGGATTTATTCTAAGCTACATGAATGTGAATGGCACATCCTCAATCTATGGTGCACATCATGGAGAATTGTTTGCAACAGCCCTGACATAATGCAGAATCTGAGGTGGGTTTGACAAAGGAAAATGTAATCATTATGAAAAAATGATTCTCATAACGTGTACAAGTTTGTATGAAAGTTGTATAGGCCATGGTGCAAGGAGTATTTCCAATGAGTTTTTACACAGGAGCCCATTCTCTTATAAGAATTAAGCCCTTGACATTAGATGAGTATCTGTATGGGTCATAACATGCCATGGAGAAAGAGTTTGCTGCAACTGATTTTCACAGTACACTGTATTCTCTTTCTGATTTATTTGAATGCACATTTACTAAGCATCAAGTTATGAATTAGACATTCCAGGGACATGGCACAGTGTCTGCCTAAAAGGGGGTTAGAAATTCCCTGGGGAGAAAACACACTTAGGATTTAATTTAAAAAATAACAAACCAGGTAATATTTTATTTTAAAAAATTATATTTAAGTACAAAAAATGCATGTTACTAATCTTGCAGTAGGAGGCCAGGAAGGGGAAATTTCCAGTTTGGACTAGTTAAGGATTAGTTATGAAAACAGTGGCAAGGGTAGGGGATGCCTGAGATGAATCAGAAAGAGTAGATAGAATCAAGGCGGATACGTTAAGAGGATTGAGGGTGAGGAAGAAGGGACATTTCAACCATGAGTCAAGACATCTCTTTCCACTTGCTTTAGCTCTTCTGTATGACATCAAAGAGATGCCTGCAGCTGCCATTCTAGTGATGAGTGGTCATAAGAGAAACATCTGGATGGGGCTAATAAAAAAGAAACACTAAAACCCCAATCCAAAAATAATTAAAAAAATAAAACCAACAGTGCAGGCTTTTTCTTCTCTTCTTTTGTTTGGTGCTCATGAGCTGCTATATGTGGAAATGAGCCAACTGAGGAGAGATGGCTGAAGAAGGCAGGCGACTGGAGGCAGTTAAATGGGATGGCATCTAATTATAGAGGCTAATTATACTTGCTACTGCTGCTAAGTCGCTTCAGTCGTGTCTGACTCTGTGCGACCCCAGAGACCACAGCCCACCCGGCTCCCCTGTCCCTGGGATTCTCCAGGCAAGAACACTGGAGTGGGTTGCCATTTCCTTCTCCAATGCATGAAAGTGAAAACTGAAAGTGAAGTCGCTCAGTCATGTCCGACTCTTAGCGACCCCAAGGACTGCAGCCCACCAGGCTCCTCCATCCATGGGATTTTCCAGACAAGAGTACTGGAGTGAGGTGCCATTGCCTTCTCCGATAGAGGCTGGGGCTACACTGCAAATAGGACTTTTCCTAGTTGGAGCAGATCCCCAGTACCACTTGAGCTGGAAAGCAAGGATAACATCATTTTATGAATTGCCCCCACAGTACACTGGAAGGACTAGGGAGATAAAGTGTGTTCTGTAACAAAAGTGAGCCTATAGTTGCATATGTATCAAATTTTCACTATATTTAAAAGTATATGTCATCAGGTAGAGCATGGAATTGAAGCTGGAAGCCAGAATCAAGAGAGAGAATGAAATCAGTGCATTTACATTCCATAGTAATCCTTTTTTCCCGTGGTCTTGGTAGTCCATGGAAAAAAAGAATGAAAGGCTGAGCTATTAAACTCCCTGCTGCAGGCTGAAAGTTGAGGGATGGGAGATGGAGCAAAGCGGGAACAGAAGGAGCAGCTGGTCATGTTGAAAACTCTTCAGATATGCTGGGAGAGACACACTTCCTCTTCAGTGTAGAAGATGCCACCAGCAAAACTTCATGAGGGGATTTGAAGGATCCACTGACACTTTCATATCCGAAGAATTTTCTTTCAGAGCAGGTTGTTTAATATGCATCAACCATGCTGAATGAAAAACCAGAGAAAATAAACTCAGAAACTGGAAAAACTGCAAAACTTAAAGTGTTGGTGGTAAAGATAAATTGTCACTAAAGGTCAGAAGTAAAGGAACCCCATATTTCAGATGAGTTACAAGATGCAAGACATTCAATGAGGCACAGGAACGAGAAGTCAACCCCAAAGCCACGCTTCTCACCATTTCAGGTGCTTACCACCCAGACATGGTGCTAAAACACAGACCCTGTTCAGGTCTGGGGGGACCGAGATTCTGCATTTCTAACAAGTTCTTGGGTAATGCTCAAAGCAGCCAGACCTCAGAACCCACACGGAGAGAAATTTCGACAATACAGACTTTGTCTTCAGATCTAATGAATATGAAGGGCATTTTGATAGAATTTGAACAGTGGGAAGTCAGAAACGTAGAATAAGACATATTTCAATGGAAAGAAAAATCAGAGAGAATCAAAACTCATGAAAGGTAGTACAATAGTGATTCTGAGGTCCTGATGCTGGTGGGATATGATTTGAGGAGGTGATCAGTTTTGTGAGAAAAAAAGTTGACACTTGTGTACATGTGAAACAATTGTCTTATTCTTGGAAAGAACAAGGGAGAACCAAATAGGGTATATCTTAATAACACCCTTCAAAAGAAGAACCAGATTCCGAGACTCTGCTCTCATGATGAACTGCCAGGGTAAACCACAGTTCAGCAGCTGCAAGCACGCTTGCCAATTACAGAGATAAAAATGTTTCTGAAAACAAAATTTCACGTATTCCCCCCCCACCCCAACCCCCCACCTCTGAGGTTGGCATCGTATCTTCCTGTGTATCTTGGGTGTAGCTTTTACCAGGCAGAATTTAGACACTAGAAACCAAATGAGGTGATAAACAGAGCCAGTTTGCAGAAGAGTCAAAATAACCCAGCAAGAATTGAAACCACAAATGCCCTAAGAGTCAGTCATTCACCAACCAAATGCTAATAGGGATTGGCACAAAGGACTATGCAGGTCAGTTCAAGGACTTAAAACTGATATGCGGTGTTGTGTGTGATAGTGTTCACTTCACCTTTGGCTTGTTTTAGAAACACATCCTACCTCTGCCACCCCACCCTTCCTCAGTGTCATCACAAAATGGTTTCAGTGCAAAAAACTTACAACACTGGGGGAGGAGGGTATCTGGGACTTATTGTGTTGGTCATAAAGTTCGCTTAGGTTTTTCCGTAAGACCTTATGGAAAAACCCAAACGAACTTTTTGGCCAACCCAATACAACTCCAACCTGGGTGTCAAGAGACCTGAGTTCTAGAAGCACAGATGTTAAGATCTTCGGATCATGATGGGTGACCTAGATCATGGTCTTTAGATCTAGATGGGTGCAAATCTCAGCTCTGCCATTTATTCAGTGACCTCAGGTAGTTAAGTTCATTGGCCCACCACTTTAAAGTGGAAATATTAATAGTACCTACATTCACAGGCTTGTAGGCAATCTTTAATGATGTAAGACATGTAAGACACTCAGAACAATGCACAGCATGGAATTAATGGTTGATAAATGTCTGTTATTATTGTAACTAACTCTGTCACTAATTCAGGCACTGTAAGAAAGATATTTAATAAAAAGGGAAATAAAAAATTCTAGAAACAAATGACAATGAAAACATGATGACCCAAAGCCTCTGGAATGCAGCAAAAGCAGTTCTAAGGGGGAAGTTTATAGCAATACAACCCTACCTCAAGAAACAAACAACAACAACAACAAAAAAAATGTCAAACAGACAACCTAACTTAACACCTAAAACAACTGGATAAAGAACAAAGAAACCCCAAAGTTAGTAGAAGGACAGAAATCATAAAGATCAGAGCAGAAATAAATGAAAAAGAAAGTTAATTAGCTCAATTATCAAGAGAGTATGAACATCAAAATCCTTTCCATAACTAAAATTCTATGATTGTATGGTCACTCCGGGAGTTGGTGATGGACAGGGAGGCCTGGCATGCTGCGATTCATGGGGTTGCAAAGAGTCGGACACGACTGAGCGACTGAACTGAACTGAACTGATGGTCACTTTGGCCAATAAATTTGAAACATCCCAAGGCATCTGGGCAAATAATTCTTCTCTGCTAGGTCCTTCTGGAATGTCTGGTAAAGCATTCAAGACCTGTGTTGATGGAGCAAACCTTTCCTTCCAACTTCTGTTCACTGCTCCTGTTCACAGCCCATACTGCGGGCTCCAGGTAGCTCTACTCACTGGCCCTTGAAGGTGCTTTCAGAGTCCCAGGACCATGCCATCTACATCAGTTCCTCTCCAGACTGCCTTCCCTGCTTTCTGTCCATACCCCTAAATCCTATCTATCGTTCAAAAACTAACCCAGGTTCCAGCTTCTCTATAAGGTTTTCTGCAATCACCATACTTCTGTATTGAAGAAGTCTTCAATATACAGTTAATTGACTATTACCATATTCTGCCTTCATTCTTCTGATTTTTTTCCCCCTATATTTGTTAACTTTCTCAACCCACTCCAGTATTTTTGCCTGGAGAGTTCGATGAACAGAGGAACCTGGCAAGCTACAGTACATGGGGTGGCAAAGTCAGACACGACTGAGCTGTCACTCCTTTGCGTTTCAACTGGATAATAAACTCCCTGAGGTCATGCATAAGGATTTACTCCTCTTGGTACCTCAGTCAAACCTAGTATTTCCCCAACACACAGGTGTTTTAATGAACAGCTATTGATTGGTTCGTTGTAAAAACCTGTGAAGCACTTAATAAGGCAATTAGCTTAACATGGAACTTCACTTAATGCTAATACTCTTTCTGCCAGCATCTCTTTCTGCCCCTCAAAGATATCTGAAAAATTGATCTGCTTCCATCTAGTGGCAATTAAAACACAGGTAGTTCCTGTGGCCAGAAAAGACTTTCACTCAGTGGGTGTGAGCATGAAAAAAATCTTTCTATCTTGTGGATTTCCTGCCCACAGAGAGGTCAGCCTAGAGAAGGGTCAAGGGCTCCCATCTACATTATCTAATGGGAGACAGGGAGGGCAATAAAAGAAACTTCATGGACCCTATGTCCCCATCCAGTTACCCCTCCTGACTCTCTCATCTCCTTCCAGCCAAGTTTTATAAAAGAGATGATGTATATATTCTGCCTCTACATTTTCATCCCCACTGATTCCTCAACCCCTGGCTATAGGACTTGCGTCATGAGCTCAACATTGAAAACAATTTCCCCACTGATACCCTTATATTATATCTAGTAGAAACTTACTGGTTCTCCTTGCAGTATTTGAAATCATTTTCATTTCCTGCTTTCCTTAGGATCATGACCCCATACTCTCCTCATTTTTCTTCTACCTTTCTGGGAACCTCTCCCTGTTCTCCTTTACCTTAGCTGACATGTTGATATTGACCTTCCTCTGGCTCCTATCCTCTCTCCCACATCCTCTTCCATCTCACACTGTACATATTCCCTTCCATTCTCACACTGTACATACTCCTTTGGTGACTACGTGTTCCTAAGATATGGTTACCTCCTATAATGTGAGGACCTCCAGATCCATTTCTTCTGCCCCAAGGTAGCCCCTTTGGGGCAGATAGAACCAACGGACTGTGGTTGAACCACAGACACCTAAACCTTAACAGGTACAAAACTGAACTTGTGATCATCACCTCCAAAACTTCTCATTCTTTTGTGTACCCATCTCAGTAAATAATAAAACAGAGATGGTAACCATCCACCAGATCCCAGGTCAGAACCATGGCAACTTATTTGAGTCTTCTCTCTCTCTCTTAGTTAATAATCATAGTCAGTTGCTTCTACCACCAGTTATCTCACAAACTCATCCTCATTGCTATTGCCCTAGACAGGCATCATTGGCTTTAACCTAATAACTTCAAATGCCTCCAAAACAGTTCTTTGCCCTCAGACTCACTCAACTCCCATGTTTACAAACTTTTATGGATAGTGATCCTCCCAAGATGCAAATTTCAGCATGACATTCACCTGCTTCAACCCCTGTTAGTAACAAGTCAATGACCTCAGGATTAAGTCCATACTCCTTTGTATGGCTTATAAATTACTTTATAATAGCCTCTGTTGCCTTCTGTCTCCCCAGGTTTTCTTTTGTACCCTAAGCTACAGCTCAGTAAACTACTAAGAACTTCTCAATAACAATCTGTGGTTCGTAGGGTGGTTGCCTGAACAAGAAACCAGCCTCCTCAGGGACCATCTTGCTTCATTTCCTCCAGCATTTGAAAAGGAGCCCAGTTGTCTGGGTGGGCACCTAGTCTGTCACCAAAGTCTCATCTCTGTTGTTCGTTTGACTTATACTTTCCCTCCTAAAATTTCAAAGCAAGTCACCAAACCCTGAAACTGAGAAATGTTTTGTTGTCTTCATTTCTGCCAGGTGGGGCCTTGTATTTTCATGTGTGTGTTTTTGCAATTGAAGAAATCTGAGATTCAAGGCCAAATCAAACAACTTCCCCTTCTTTGGGGGAAGCTGTAGGTAGAATTAATGCTCCCCACCTTTCCCACATTTCTGAGGTCAGTGCTTATCAGAGGTCTTTTACCCTCTTGTGCTAGGTGCTGTAGGCTCAGGGTCTGGAATTATACCATTTTCTTAGAACCTGGGATTCATTAGTTTTTCAATAAATAAATCCTTGTTGACGTGATTGTTCACTGAATACTATATTTACCATTGCCCTCATGTTCAGTTGGGATAAGAAGAAAAAAACCATAATGCTTCCAATCTGCAAAGAAAATTCTGAAGCAATCAGAAAAGGCTGTCTTTACATAAACTGTCACTTCTTAATAGGTTATTACTTGTTCATTCATTCAGCTCCAGTAGCACTGAAAAACCTGACAGCTATTAAGGAAGGTTAGCAGATTTATTACTTTGTCTGGAAACTTCATTTGGATGAGATCCCATGTAAATAACTGTGTGCTTGCGTGCTCAGTTGCTCAGTCATATCCAACTCTTTGCAAAGCCACAGACTGCAGTCCATCCGGCTCCTCTATGTTAGTCTTCAGACAAGAATACTAGAATGGGTTGCCATTTCCTCCTCCAGCGGCTCTTCCTTACCCAGGGATCAAACCCACGTCTCTTGCGTCCACGTCTCTCACATTGGCAAGAGCATTCATTACCACTGAGCCACCTGTGAAACCCATGTGAATAACTACTAAGGAGTTAATGTTTCTAGCTATAACAGGAAGTATCTTACAGAGGTAGAGAACAGATCAACAGATGTAGAAACTTCTTTCTGATCAAACTTACCTTCTCCGAGACTTTTTGCCTAAAAATAGAAGAGAAAAATGGTATCAGCAGAAATAGGCAATTTCACTATTTTTCACTTAGAAGAGAAGGGAGATTCCCTGTCTCAAAACAGTTTTTTGAAGAGTCTTATGTTAGGTGGACCTCATCGGTATCTAAGGGGATTTGAGGTCCTGGCTTAATGTTCTCATTTGAGCTTTGGTAGTTACTCATTCGGAACAGACCCATTAATGCAGATGCTTCTTAGAGCACCATTTCATCCTTGGTGCTGCTCATAAAGACAGAAGGCTAGTCTGAACTGTCTGATGATCAAGGCCCCATGTACCCATTCTTGTGTTTACCCATTCTGATCTGCCATCTCATCCTACCTACACAGTTTTCCCTAAGAAAGACAGCTGCAAATACTGTAAGAATATGTATTGTTACACCTCATGTCATCTTCTCTGTGAGAATATGCAAGAGAAATTTCACTCAGGTCTCAGTAGTACGAACTACATACCTCATCTGTGTAACCATTGTGTTCTTATCTTACAAACATACTGAATAGCATTACTGCTTATGTGTCCTTCTTTGGCTGGCTGCAGGAAAACAGGTGTATCTGAAACCTCTTTGTCCCTGGCTCTGACTTATTTGTGGTATTCTAAACCTTGACCTCCTTTTTCTTATTTTTAAACTAATTTTAATTTGCTGTGTTGAATGCATTTGAGAAATTATCTTACATTCTTTTTGAAAAAAGTAGAGTATAAATAAGTGAATGAAACTGCAGGGTTAGGCTCCAGAGGAGACAAAAGCAAAAAATGCTTTTTGAGGAGGAAAAATATCACTAGGAGGCAATGTATTTCTGTGGCTGTTAAGCTGGAGCATGATGAAATCTGGGTCCAGGTCCCTTTTTGCCAACTTAAGCGTGTCTTTGAATAACTACTTATTCTCTCTAAGTTACCATTTATCTGTGAAAGAGGCCGATAATTGTTTTCCTCACTGAGTTGATAAAATGTACTCAAAATATTTAAGCCAGGGCCTACAGCATAGACAGTGCTCAATTCTTGTTTTAAACTTTTAATTAATTCTTCCAAAATTTAGCCTGCCAGTGACATGAGCCAAAAGCATTTGAGCAGGGAGAAATAAATGAGTGAATTTCAGATTCTGTTCATTTTCATACAAATATATTTTTCTCTCAGGAACAATGAAACACATAACAATACATGAGCAAGAAGCTGTTCCTATTGAGAGAGTTTCTTTTTCAAGAAAAAGGGAACTAAGGGGCATCTGTTCAGTTTTGTGCCCAGTTCTCAGCCTGTGTGTTGGTTCGGGTGGAAATTTCTTCTGGGGGGGGCGGGGGTGGGCGGAGGAGGAGAAAAATAGAGCCTCATTAATCTGAAGACCAGTGGTTTTAAGGGGCATATTTTGATGGAAGTCTGATCTCTGACCCTGGCCCCTGCTGATATGAAATTTTAGAGATATGGCCTAAAACAGCATTGCCTCAGTTTCCTCATTTACTGAATAGGGCCAGTGATGCTGACTAATCAGAATTTGATGATGCTAGGAGAAAAATATATATATTTCTAGACAAGCGCATACACAGGGAAGCATGTTTCTGGAGCCCACCCTTACTCCTTTCTTAGGAAAAAAAATAAAGGAGCTGAAGTCTGGATATTAAGAAAATTCAGGCAGGGGCCAAAGTACAGGTTCAGAAGATCTATCTGACGACAGTATAGGGGTCAAGACTCTGGTCATTTTATTGGCTACTCTGCTCAAAATATTCACTTGTCCCTTTTTTGCAGCTTTCAGAACCCCGAAAGCCTATATACAATTCTCAGATTGATGAATACTGGATGCAGGCAGATTTATTGGCTTTGATGTTTCTTCTTAAACAGGCATCAGCTCTATTGTATTAGAAAAGCTCTAGGGGCTTAACCTGGAAATCTATCCATCATTTCTAATCATTGTCTCTAGAGGAAAAACATTTCTTTTTCCAAGAACTAACAGCTAAAAATTTTTAGAAGATAAAGTCCCTTGAGAGTTAGCGATATCAGAAGGCATTTCACCAATGAGGACGACTGAGTGTGAGACTAAAGATGCCCTGACTTCCCTACAAAGTCAGTGATCTCACAGGGCTTCTGTTCGCTTATGCTTTTCGTTGGCATAACTGTAACTAGCCTAACTGCCCGTTATCTATTTCCTGTTTGCCCCACACTGATTCCCACAGTGGGGGCACGAAGTTTTCAAGGTATCAGTTTGAGATCTTGTACAGAAATGACTCCAAGGTTAAAAAAAAAAAAAATTAAAAACAACCCCACTGCTTTTCTCACCACTGGTTAGAACACAGCCTTAGGTAGAACCTGCCTCCTGCACCCCACTACTAAATACACACTTCAATTCTGGGTTTTTTTTATTCCACTAGCACTTATTGAAATATTTAGTCATTTGGGAATATCTCCTTCCTAAGGAACCTTCCAGCCCCACTGTCCTTAGTGGTTATTTAAATAATAGCCCTCTTATCCCAGAGGGCAGAGCTTAACTACCCCATCTCTTCTCTACCACCTCATTTCTGCCAATGTCACCCAAGGAAGGAGGAAAGAAAGGATGTTTGTGAGACTGGCTTTCAGTCTTAAGGGAAAGGATAATCAACAGTAGGAGAAAAATCTCATTCTTCTCTTGCCTTAGGTAATATTTAAGTAAATATCATAGTACTATAAGATGATGGGATACAGTCTCAGCTGAAGTTGCAAAAGCAGGAGCAGAGACCCTTTAACTGCTCAGGACTCTTCACTTTACAGTTAATGAAGTTCTTGCACATCAGGAGCACCCCCTTCCATTATGTTTCTGGGTTGGTTATAAAACTGATCTAGTACCCTTGGTCTGGGCTTCCCAGGTGGTGCTAGTGGTAAAGAACCCACCTGTCAATGCAGGGGATGCAGGAAATGCAGGTTTGATCCCTGAGTTGGGAAGGTCCCCCAGATAAGGGCATGGCAACCCACTCCAGTATTCTTGCCTGGAGAATCCAGTGGACAGAGGAGCCTGGCGGGCTACAGTCCATGGCGTCACAAGGAGTCAGACACGGCTGAAGCAACTTAGCACGCAGGCACCCTTGGTCTTCAATTTTGAATGAAAGATCAGATCATACCAGAGGACCACTAGGGATTGGCAGATAATATTCCTGCAATTTCCAGTGAGAATGGGTGGTGTAGCAGTCTTTACATACTATATTCATGGAATATAATATATACTAATTAATTTGATGGTAGTGAAATTAAAATGTCACTCAATTGACCCCGTAGAGGTAACACAGAGAAGTTGGTTAGCCATTGTTCTGAGGTCCTTGATGGCCCCTGAAGTTGAAGCAAGGTTATCTTTAAATCTGCCTAATGTCTATACTCGTCATAATCTTGAATGTTTCTGCCTGATGACTTTGGCCAAATGTGTGAGCACATACCCAAGGCTTGCCTGACTATGGCCCTATAACCAGCAGGTTGGTTCCACTTGAGGATTTGGACACACTCAGAAGGACAGTGAGGGGAATGATGCTTCTGTTCTTCAGTGATGGTGTTTTGCCTACTATGCTAAGCAACAGACACTAACTTCTTGAGGCAGTCCTCCTTATTATCTTTTCTTTTCCAGTCCAGAGTGGAGGGGAAGTGTAAGTATGGGGTGCATTTGGTTAAACCTGTGACCTTGGTGAATAGACACAGGGAAGAAAATGTGGGGATTTCCCTAAGGGACAATGCAACAACTCCCACACATTAGGAGCCAGACAGGTGTCTGACTCTTGACAAAGTTACGTATTTGGGAGCAGTGCTTTGAAAACTGCGTGCATGCTCAGTCGTGTCCGACTCTTTGCAACCGCATGCACTGTATCCCACCGGGCTCCTCTGTCCATGAGATTTTCCAGGCAAGAATACTGGAGTGCATTGCCATTGCCTACCTCAGGGGATCTTCCCTATCTAGAGATCAAACCTGCATCTGCTCCATCTTTGGTGGATTCTTTACCACTGCGCCACCTGGGAAACCCTATGGGACATTAAATTCACTTCCTAGTAGAACTGCACTGAAATCAAAAGCGTGTGGGCTCTTATAGGACCAGATCACACATTCCTTTTTTTTAAGAATTAAATAATAGCAAAGAACCATTACAATTTCTCATTTGTCTGTTAATACCCTAGCAAGACGTTCAGGTAGTAACAGGTGCTTGAAGATAGTAGGCATTTTAAAAAGACTTGTCAGATGAAAAGAAAAAATTAGCCAACTTATCGTAATGAAAGTGTATACTGGGCTGCTTCATGCATATCTAGGGACTGATGTTTATAGAACCCAGAACTTGGTATTCTGTTTTAGTCAAAGCTCTCATTCTTAATTTTCTGTGATTTTGCACATTTTCTTCCACTTGAAAGTTGCATTATTTTTACATGAAGGTAAACTCACGTACTTTTTCTTTTTAATCTCCTTGCCAGCCAAATGATAAATGCCAACCCAGAGAATGCAGTAACCATAACTGCCACCGGGATGAAGAGGGGGTTATAATCACTCTCTTCATTTATTGAGATAGTCCTGTTTATTTCTGAAAGAGAAATCAATAAAACATTTAGATGAGGCCACAAGCATTATTTCCGTAGTGCCTTTTCAAAACATTAAACTTTCTTCCTCCTTACATCTTCTAATAATTGTCCATTTGACACTATTAGACAAATGAGGAAACTGGCCTAGGAAAACCCATGATGAGTGTATCGCAGAAGCAAAGACTAAACTAGCTTTTCTGGCTCAATGCCTACAGAATCTCAATCCTCAGATTTGTGAGTCATAGAATTCCTGGGAGATGTACCTAAATATTTTGGTAAAAAGTGGTCATCATTGTATTTAGCTCCATGATCTTGTTCACTGCCTAGGACTCAAACATAGAGAGGAACTAAAAAGTCTAGTATGACTACAGAAAAAATAAAAGCCAGTGATCTGAACCAGGTAACTTTTCAATCAAAGCAAAGTGTTAAGGCTTTGAAGCAGCTGTGCAAACACAGGCACATAAAATTACATGCCAAGGACTTGCACTAATTTGTCTTTCAAATGCTGTAGTCCTACCATTTCCCTCTACTTTCTTCACAAATAAATAAAAGGATACATCTATATATCCTCTCATAAGGGTGAACTAAGTTTATGTGGGGAACTTTATTGAAAAAATACTGATATAAAAAAATTTATCTTCTGATACCACCAGTTGAAGAAACTTACTTTTGCATATTGGCACAGGGTCTGACTGTCCCTTATTCTTCACATCACTTTGATGAATCCTTTCAAGGTGTTTTCATCCCCGCACCCAAATGTATAATGGAAAGGAGGTGCAATTCCCAGAGGGCTGTACCTATGGACTGTAGGAGGTTAAGGAGGCAGACACTAGCCCAGCCCTTAAAGGTAATGCCCCATAAGCCTGATGTACAGTCCTCCTCTAAAGACCCCATGCCACCTCCCCAGCTCCCTACCCCACTTCCTGGCCCCAGACCACAGAGAGATCAGCTTCTCTGTGAGCTTCTACAGATCCTGCCACTTAAGGACTGCTGCCATGGGATGAATTGGGAGAGTAGCACTGACATATTTACACTACCACGTGTGAGTAGATAGCTAGTGGGAAGCTGCTGTGTAGCATAGGGAGCTTAGCTCAGTGCTCCGTGATGGCCTAGAGGGTGGGATGGGGGTGGTTCAAGCGAGGCTGAGAGGGAGGGCATATGTGTATACTTAGAGCTGATTCATGTTGTTGTACAGCAGAAGCTAACACAACATTGTAAAACATTTACACTCCAATAAAAATAGAGCCTTTAAAAAAGACAAAAATAAAGAGTTCTTTCATTGGTGTAGTCTTGGGGCAGGCGTGGGTAACTATTCTGTCAAATGCTAATTGAACATGGGTTAATACAGCACCTATTGCCAGGCGCTGTGTCAGGTGGAGGGTATACAGGGATGAGGAAGACACAGTTCTTCTTACGCACAGACAGATTTGGGAGGAATCAATCTTGTGATCATGGAGAAGTGTCCATTACTTTGGGAATTAGGTGATCATTGGTGACTTTTGTGGAGACATTTTAGTAGACTAACAGAGAAGTGAGATTGTACTGGAATAGAAAAATGGATAAGAAATAAGTCAGTAGAGACAGTGAGTTTAGATGTTAAGGGAGGAGGAGTTGAGAACTGGCTGGAAAAAAAAAGCAATCACTGTCATTGAAGGAAGAGGAAAGAGCAGCCAAGGATTTTATGGTAAATCAATGTGTATGAATTTATTTTTAAGCTACATATGTCTTAGCAACAAAACTTAAAAGTTTAATTTTTTTCCCACCATCTGCTTATTCATCAAATACCTCTTTAAGTCTTGAACATATTGGACCAGACTTACTCACTTTGACATCTTGGACTAGGGCTGGACCAATTTCCAGACAATCCACAGATAGTTTTTTTCTCCCCAATTAACTCAGCTTCCTCTGAACAACTGAAGGTGCATGTGGAGGAAAAGCCAAAGTCGACAAGGGGGTGATTACAGTCCATGGTTCCCAAATCGGGTTCTGTTAGAGACTCACATTGAATCACTTCAATGAAAAAGAAAAAAAAAAAAATCAGTATTTCTGAGCAGAGACCCTCTGTGAGGAACAGCTTTTAGCCAAACTGCCTAACTTAACTGGGGAACCATTGACATGAATCTGCTGCTGCTGCTGCTGCTGTTAAGTTGCATCAGTCGTGTCCAACTCTGTGCGACCCCATAGACAGCAGCCCAACAGGTTCCTCTCCCTGTCCCTGGGATTCTCCAGGCAAGAACACTGGAGTGGGTTGCCATTTCCTTCTCCAATGCATGAAAGGGAAAAGTGAAAGTGAAGTCGCTCAGTCGTGTCTGACTCTTAGCGACCCCATGGACTGCAGCCTACCAGGCTCCTCCGTCCATGGGATTTTCCAGGCGAGAGTACTGGAGTGGGGTGCCATTGCCTTCTCCGGACATGAATCTAGACATTTCTAATTTCTAGAAATTACTTCTGATGATGCTTCCAGGCTTTCTTGTCTTGAGAATGATGGAGAGTGGTGAGTCAGAGGTAGAATGAGGAGAACCCAGAACGCCCATGGTGGGAGGGGAGCAGTGGGATTGGGGAGAGGAGGGGAGAGCTGGCTGTTCCATGTTGCTTCCCCAGCCCTGGTAACTCTCTAGCTCTTCTAGAAGCACCATGCTACGTGGCCTTGGCCTCAAGAGCTCTTACGGTGTGTTATCAACGAAGACAGAGAATTTCCTGCCTTTTACCTGTTCTAACATCAACCCAAGAAGTTTTGAAAAACACCCCCATTCTCTGAAGCAAGTCCCTCAAATTTTGTGAAATTTAGCAGGTTGGTCAGTTAGTTCTGATTTCAAAAATGATTGAATAGTGCTTTTGGGAATTAAACCACTTAAACTAGTGAGTCAAAAGCATAAAGGTTGAATATGTAACCAAAACTTCACAAGTTTAGATACCACCAGTTTTTTTCCCCTAAAGAGATGATCTTGACAGTAAATAAGGAAAAAAAAAAAAAAAAAACCACCATGTTTCAAATGCAAAAAAAAAAAAAAATCAAGAGATTGTATGTTTGTTTTTCACAGAATTTGGTATTGTCCTGAGAGTTCATGGAGTAGGAAAGGTAAAACATGATTCTAAGAATAAACCAAATAAAACAATCAATAAAGACCTCTAACCCCACCACCCTGCAATAAGGAAATTGTTTGGTGTCAAGTGGGACACCACACAGAGAAGGCAATGGCACCCCACTCCAGTACTCTTGCCTGGCAAATCCCATGGACAGAGGAGCCTGGTCACTGCAGTCCATGGGGTCGCACAGAGTCAGACACGACTGAGCGACTTCACTTTCACTTTTCACTTTCCTGCATTGGAGAAGGAAATGACAACCCACTCCAGTGTTCTTGCCTGGAGAATCCCAGGGACAGGGGAGCCTGGTGGGCTGCGGTCTCTGGGGTCGCACAGAGTTGGACACGACTGAAGCGACTTAGCAGCAGCAGCAGCAGCAGCAGGACACCACATAAAATCAGTGTTATTGAAAGGGGAGAACAACCAAAATTCAACAGCAGTTCAGCAAGACTGATTATTCCATAGCAATGAGAAAAAATAAAAATAAAATAAAAAATACAGTATAACCACACTGTTCTGTTGAAAATTGTATGTGCATATATATATATATATATATATATATATATATATTTATAGTGATGTAGTCACTGAGATAGTTGGTTGTTATTTTTTTTTTGTGGTTTTTCTTTTAAATTAGAAAAAATAACACCTTTGAAAAGTATCATGGTAAAATCTAAGTTAGGTTAAATTATGTTTCAAAAGAGGATATAGAATTCTTAGTAAGGCTCCACCACATTTTCTTGGTTTATAAATCCAGGATTCCCACGATAAAGCCTCTGGTACGAACATAGGCTCACCTCGACAGGTTGGTTCTGGAGATGACCAATTTCCAAATGGTGCACAAGTGGTTTCTTCAACCCCAATCATGTCTGTTCCCTTGGAGCAGTTGAAGGCACACTGCGACATGAAGCTGAAGTTCCCCAAAGGGTGAGTGCAGGCCATGGTACCCAGCTTTGGGGCCTCCAAAGGCACACATTGAGTCACTTCAATGAGAAAAGAAACAACACTCAACAGAGTTAAGAGGACCTGATGACCGGGTTTGAATTTTAGCTCTGATACTTGATAACCAAGTATCTTTAAGCAAGGTGATTTAATCCTTCCAGCTTTAGGTTCTTTATCTATAAAAGAGGAATAATGATAAATGTATTGACTTCTCAGAGTTTGGTACTTAAATAATTTAATGCAAGTCAAGGATTTAAAGTCTGGTTCAGGGGAAGCTTTTAATGAAATATTAGCTAATCTGCATGTAAACAATCTTATTATCTTTGGCATTACCTGGACAAAGAACTTTCAAACGTAGACAGGTTTAAGTGGGAATGACCAGCTCAGTTTGGAAACAGTTGCCACATTAGAGACCCTAAGTATGCTAGAGTGTTGGAAGTAGGAGGTTCAGAGAAAGACTGGGTATCCATAACTGTCTTCTTTACAATGGGAGAAGATAAAAGCTTTCAGTTCAGTTCAATTCAGTTCAGTCGCTCAGTTGTGTCCGACTCTTTGCGGACACATGAATCGCAGCACGCCAGGCCTCCCTGTCCATCATCAACTCCCGGAGTTCACTCAGACTCACGTCCATAGAGTCAGTGATGCCATCCAGCCATCTCATTCTTTGTCATCCCCTTCTCCTCCTGCCCCCAATCCCTCCCAGCATCAGGGTCTTTTCCAATGAGTCAACTCTTTGCATGAGGTGGCCAAAGTATTAGAGTTGCAGCTTCAGCATCAGTCCTTCCAATGAACACCCAGGACTGATCTCCTTTAGGATGGACTGGTTGGATCTCCTTGCAGTCCAAGGGACTCTCAAGAGTCTTCTCCAACACCACAGTTTAAAAGCATCAATTCTTTGGCGCTCAGCTTTCTTCACAGTCCAACTCTCACATCCATACATGACCACTGGAAAAACCGTAGTCTTGACTAGATGGACCTTTGTTGGCAAAGTAATGTCTCTGCTTTTGAATATGCTATCTAGGTTGGTCATAACTTTCCTTCCAAGGAGTAAGTGTCTTTTAATTTCATGGCTGCAGTCACCATCTGCAGTGATTTTGGAGCCCCCAAAAATAAAGTCTGACACTGTTTCCACTGTTTCCCCATCTATTTCCCATGAAATGACAGGACCAGATGCCATGATCTTAGTTTTCTGAATGTTGAGCTTTAGGCCAACTTTTTCACTCTCCTCTTTCATTTTCATCAAGAGGCTTTTGAGTTCCTCTTCACTTTCTGCCACAAGGGTGGTGGAATCTGCATATCTGAGGTTATTGATATTTCTTCTGGCAATCTTGATTCCAGATTGTGTTTCTTCCAGTCCAGCGTTTCTCATGATGTACTCTGCATAGAAGTTAAATAAGCAGGGTGGCAATATACAGCCTTGACATTCTCCTTTTCCTATTTGGAACCAGTCTGTTGTTCCATGTCCAGTTCTAACTGTTGCTTCCTGACCTACATATAGGTTTCTCAAGAGGCAGGTCAGGTGGTCTGGTATTCCCATCTCTTTCAGAATTTTCCACAGTTTATTGTGATCCACACAGTCGAAGGCTTTGGCATAGTCAATAAAGCAGAAATAGATGTTTTCCTGGAACTCTCTTGCTTTTTCCATGATCCAGCGGATGTTGGCAATTTGATCTCTGGTTCCTCTGCCTTTTCTAAAACCAGCTTGAACATCAGGAAGTTCACGGTTCACATATTGCTGAAGCCTGGCTTGGAGAATTTTGAGCATCACTTTACTAGTGTGTGAGATGAGTGCAATTGTGCAGTAGTTTGAGCACTCTTTGGCATTGCCTTTCTTTGGAATTGGAATGAAAACTGACCTTTTCCAGTCCCATGGCCACTGCTGAGTTTTCCAAATTTGCTGGCATATTGAGTGCAGCACTTTCACAGCATCATCTTTCAGGATTTGAAATAGCTCCACTGGAATTCCATCACGTCCACTAGCTTTGTTCGTAGTGATGCTTTCTAAGGCCCACTTGACTTCACATTCCAGGATGTCTGGCTCTAGGTGAGTGATCACACCATCGTGATTATCTGGGTCATGAAGATCTTTTTTGTACAGTTCTTCTGTGTATTCTTGCCACCTCTTCTTAATATCTTCTGCTTCTGTTAGGTCCATACCATTTCTGTCCTTTATCAAGCCCATCTTTGCATGAAATGTTCCCTTGGTATCTCTATTTTCTTGAAGAAATCTCTAGTCTTTCCCATTCTGTCGTTTTCCTCTATTTCTTTGCACTGATAGCTGAGGAAGGCTTTCTTATCTCTCCTTGCTATTCTTTGGAACTCTGCATTCAGATGCTTATATCTTTCCTTTTCTCCTTTGCTTTTTGCTTCTCTTCTTTTCACAGCTATTTGTAAGGCATCTCCAGACAGTCTTTGCTTTTTTGCATTTCTTTTCCATGGGGATGGTCTTGATCCCTGTCTCCTGTACAATGTCATGAACCTCCATCCATAGTTCATCAAGTACTCTATCAGATCTAGTCCCTTAAATCTATTTCTCACTTCCACTGTATAAGGGATTTGATTTAGGTCATACCTGAATGGTCTAGTGGTTTTCCTTATTTTCTTCATTTTCAGTCTGAATTTGGCAATAAGGAGTTCATGATCTGAGCCACAGTCAGCTCCCAGTCTTGTTTTTGCTGACTGTATAGAGCTTCTCCATCTTTGGCTGCAAAGAATATAATCAATCTGATTTCGATGTTGACCATCTGGTGATGTCCATATGTAGAGTCTTCTCTTGTGTTGTTGGAAGAGGGTGTTTGCTATGACCAGTGCCTTCTCTTGGCAAAACTCTATTAGTCTTTGCCCTGCTTCATTCCATACTCCAAGGCCAAATTTGCCTGTTACTCCAGGTGTTTCTTGACATTCTAATTTTGCATTCCAGTCCTCTATAATGAAAAGGACATCTTTTTTAGGTCTTAGTTCTAAAAGGTCTTGTAGATCTTCATAGAACTGTTCAATTTCGGCTTCTTCAGCATTACTGATGGGGCATAGCCTTTAGGAAGCATCTAAGCCTGGATTCTGTCTTCACTATCTCTAGCTCAGTTCCAGAACTTTAGTTCTTCTGATTTTGACAGTCCTCTGCAGAAAGTATGTCTACTTCCTTTCTCTGACCAGTGGCATAATAGATTAAATTAAGATTTGGAATTCAGTCTTCATGTTTTAAGTCCTGCCACATCATTTAGGCAAATATTGAAACTCTTGTGTCTTATTCCTTATCAAATGTGAGCCATCATTTTAACCTTGTTCTTAAGAGATCAATGAAGAATTGAAGGATGAATTCAAGAAATTAGAAGAATTTTAATATTTTCCATCTACAGTACAAGTCCAAATGAAAGTCACTTATGTTGTCCAATTCAGTTCATGCCCACAAGCAGGTGCCTAAGTCTCAATCTTACAGATACAGTGATAAATAAAATACTGACTGATCTCAAGTTGCTGTCAGTTTGCTGAGGCATACAGACAACTAAACGGATGATTTCAACAAATGTCAGATAAATAAGAAACAAATATGTGGAGCTATTGGAACACAGAATAGGGATGCTTAGCCTGTCTTGGCATCCAAATAAAACTTCCAGAAAGAAATGGTCCCTGAACTGTTATCTTCCAGTTGAATAGGTATTTTATCCATATGCAAAATGTGGAAGCCATGAGCACGTCAATGAGCTATAAAGAAATATGGTAAGTGTGGAAGACTACAAGCATTTTGATGTTAAAACTAGAAGGAAAGAGGAGGCAGGGGATGATGTGAGATGAGATTAGATAGAAAGACAGGTGCTAAGGCAAAAGGTCCCTATCTTTTCATCAATTTAATGAGTATCTACTATATATCAAGCATTATTCTATGCCTTGAGGATTTCAAAGTTCAAATTTCATCCTATAGGACAAATGATAGGTAGAAATTAAACGGTGGGTGGCCACATATGTGTGATGTTTACTTGATTTTTTAAATTTATCAGACTGCCTATAGTATGAATAATATATTTGAGGGGAGCTAATTTAAAGATGTGGAACTCAGCTCAGAAATTATTGCAAGAATCTAGGAGGAAGATAATGAAGGCAATAGTGTAGAGTTAACAAGAAGACAAGTTGGAGAAACATTAAGTTATAAAAATGAGTAGTGTGTTACTTTGCATAAATGTAGGAGGAGGTGAGAGAGTTTTATACCAGGGTACCCATATAAATGGTGGTACCACACACTGAGATAAGGAATACAAAAAGGAAAGCTGGCTGGGGAAAATTGATTTTTCAATATTTGGGGCATCGCAAAGATTATGCTTAGCATATTTGGAGTTCAGGGCTGGAAACAGATTTATCTGTCCAAAACTCATATAGGTGTGTGCTTCCACAGAAGTTTCTAGGTTTGACCAAAGGGGACATGTAAAGTGAGAAGAGCAATGGATGAAAGATGGAAGATAAGAAATAACAATAAATATATGGGCTTGAGTAAGTGCCCATGAAGAAACCCAAGAAGAAACAATCATAGGTAGAAAAAAAACCAGGGAAGAGTTGTATGATGGAAACCAAGACAGAAAAAAAAAAAAAAAGAATAAAATGTTCAAAAAGGAGTGAAATAGGCATGCTGATGATAAAATAATTTTTAAAAATTTAGAAATGGAGTGAGTATAAAGTATTGGATAGAAGTCAGGGCTTAGGAATTGAGTGAAATGAGCCAGAGCTGTTCCAGTCGGTTGATCATTTAAATTTGTTTGGCTTTAATTCCTTATTCATTGCAAACACTGCTCTTTTCTTATTATAATTTTCTATTTTATTCACCAGATACTTCAAATGTAGTTTTGAAACTCCACCAATATCAATCAAAGGACTTGAAGTTTTCTTTCAGTAGTGAGTTGACTAGGTCAAAGACTCCATGTCTTTCAATCTATGTATTCTTTCCTTTCTGTTTCTACCACCACAACTCAGAATGATTTCAGTGGACTCCTAATGATGCTCTCCATCATCTCATCTTCTCTCTTTTTTGTTCTCCGGTCCATCTTATGCACTGCTTCTAAGATAATTGCCCTAAATGCTGGTGTTCAGATACTAAGTGGTTTCTCACTATCAAATAAAGGCTAGAGACTTTTATTAGGCAGTTTTCAGTCTTCACAGGCTTCCTCCAGCATGTCTGGCTTTCCATCAGATTAAATTATAAGCATGTGTAATTTCCACTGTGTGCATGCTCAGTCACTAAGTCATATTTGACTCTCTACGACCCCATGGACTCTAGCCTGCCAGGCTCCCCTGTCCATGGGATTTCCCAGAGAAGAATACAGGAGTGCGTTGCCATTTTCTCTTCCAGGGTATCAAACCCTCGTCTCATTTCCTGCATTGGCAGGCAGATTCTCTACTGCTGAGCCATCAGGGAAACCCATAATTTCCACTAGTTAACTGTAAATCCTTTAAGGTAAGAATCTGTAATAGATTTATCCTCATCCCCTAAAATGCCAGCCAATGTATTGAATTTATTATTATATTTTCTGACAGATACTATATATCATTATGTGAATTTTTCTTTTTGGTCTTGCCTTTGTCATGATCTTGAGGATAATGTAAAACATAAGATGGGTGACTCAGCCTCCTAATGATAAACGGTATTGTTTCTTTCAGATTCAGAGTTCTAATGAATCCAACAAGCTCACTAGCTTATCCATTCCTTAACAGCCGGAATCTATCAGGTCTGATTCATTATTATAATCCTTACAGCTTTTATTCCAATGCCAATGCTCTTGTGGCACTCAAAAGGACTTGTTGAGAAGTGAATTGAAACTTCATGCTGACTTATGAAATCTTTACGGAAAAGTAACAATATTGTGCAAGCATGGCCTACTGATCAAAACTTCTCATTTCTCAGAATGGCTAGTATCATTTTCCCCCAACCAACTTCCATAAACTATAATACTTTACATAGGAAGAAACAAAGAAACAGAAGCAGCTTACCGAATTGACACTCGGGCCCGTAGTACCCCAAATCACAGTTGCAGGTGTAATTATTGATGACTTCCACACATTGTCCATGGCCGCTGCATGACCAGGGTTTACAAGAAGCTTTAAAGGGGTCAGAAATTATTTTTAGATGGATACTTTTTTAGTACTCCTAGTCATTTCTTTAGATAGAAACAACTTTTTGGCTGTGATTATTTTAACAAACAGGGAAAAGTATATTCGTACATTCATACCATTTTTGCATAAAAACCATATCCTAAAATTTTTATTTATACAATATAGTTGTCATACAGCCATAGACATTTGTTTTTAGAATGAACTTACTGAAGCTGATACTCTATAACATTTAGGGGAAACAGTGATATACATTGAAACTCTTAAAATTTCTTTTTGTTTTGTTTTTGATGCAGTAAGTGGATTAAATGATAACCTGACCCCAATCACTTCTGTAGTATGCTTGACAATCCCTTTCATTATAGAAAGTACTGAACAAAAATTAGAGAGTCTGAACTTACTGAATTAGTACGCACATGCGTGCTCAGTAGTATTCAACTCTGTCACCCTACGGACTCTAGCCCATGAGGCTCTTCTGTCCATGGAATTTTCCAGGCAAGAATACTGGAGTGGGTTGCCATTACCTACTCCAGGGGATCTTCTCGACCCAAGGATTGAACCCAAGTCTCCTGTGTATTCTCCATTGGCAGGCAGATTCTTTACCACTGAACCTCCTGGGAAGAAGCCCTGCTAAATTGGTAGAGAGTCCAAGTGAACAAGAGATTGAATGAATGTTTCACTGTTAAAAATAACTTGGAAAAATACTGATTATTTTTGAACTGTCACCATTGTCTCTACAGAAATTTTCACATACCACAGATAATGAAATACTGCAAAGTTTCATTACATAGAATTCTATAAGATTAGGACTCCCCAGATGACTCAGTGGTAAAGAATCTACCTGCCAATGCAAGAGATGCCAGAGACGAGGGTTCGATCCTTGGGTCAGGAAGATCCCTTGGAGGAGGAAATGGTAACCACTCCAATATTCTTGCTTGGATAAGCCCATGGACAGAGGAACCTAATGGGCTATATAGTCCATAGGGTCACAAAGAATGGGACGTGACTGAACACTATAAGATTAGGCCAAAAATGAAACATGTAGCATCAAGTCGCCTACTTCATGAGGGAGGAAACAAGTGATGTGAGCATCAGCTCTTGGCCCTCTGCTTCCGCTTCCCTGCCTTATTATCAGGGACACTCACTGTCTAGCTCTTCCTCTTTACTTTCCACATGGATTTGTCATCTTAATGTAAACTGATTCAGGCATAAGGATTTTGGGCATAGGGCCTAGTCTCACCCACCAAAAATGCTTAGAAGTGACATGATTCAAGCTTGTTTAGAGGACTGGCCTATTTCAGAATGCCCTAGCAGCTGCTCTGTGGTCCCAGGTTCCCACGGGGTTAGCGCGTTCGTTCCCAGCACTCTGCCCTCCCTGAGCAGTGCAGCAGTCTGGTCGGTCCCTACCTGTGTAGCAGAGGGCTGTCTTTGCTTTGTGGCAGGCATCATCATTCCATTTCCCCGAGTCTTTGTTCCTCTTGATATAGATTTCCACACAGTCCTCCTTACTCTTCCTGTTGTTGGGCTCCCCTGCACCCCAGTTCTTTGCTTCTTCAGTGAGAGATTTGTTGGTTCCCACCCAAGTCCACACCCCTTCTACTTTCCGGATTCCAATCCAGTAGTAAGTACGGCTGAAGGGAAGTGTCTTATTCAGGTATTCGATCTCTCCCTTGTTTTGTATGGCAACTAAATCTGTGTAATTTTCCCTGCAGAATGCTCTAGCCTTTTCCCAGGGCATGGGTCTTTTAGAATAATGGTAAGTCCAGCAATCGGTGCCACGATGAGCAAAGAAATCTGAAAGACATCAGTGTGAATTGTGTAGCTGCATGGTTATAGCTGAAAAGACCCTAGAACTAATCCAAGCTGAGCCTGACATTTAGAGACGAGGAAGCTGACACCTCAGAAGGGTAAGTTACCTGCTTGAGGCCTTGGAGTTAGTCATCTGCATATCTGAAGTAGAACCTAGAACTTCTAGTCCTAATCACTTTTCAACATAATATGGAATACTTTTGCTCATAGTTCTATTTTAGATGAATTTGGTGGCTTTCTAGATTTATTTTCATAAACTAGTTTTTTCTCAAAAATTATTTCCAGTAAAATTTAACCAACATATTTTAGAAATTCATATTTCTTAGTGGCTCTCGTCATTTAATTTAATTATAATATATATGACTCTAAAATTTACTGCCCACTCTTTTATTCTGGGATAATTTCCTAAAGACCAATATTTATGTTCCTAAAGGAGAAGTAAAATAAGAACAGAAATAATGGCACACTTTGAAGTAATCTCTTTTATATAAAAAAGATAATGTTTTACCATAAAAGAGCTGCTTCTGACAGTCCAAGCCTTATATACAAAATAGAAAAAGGACAATTTACAAAACCAGATGAGGTAGGATTATGAAACTGATTTTAGATTTTGTTACACACACAAAGATACTCAACTGATGGTGTTTAATAATCACATGGGTGCTTCAAATATGAGGGCTTTGAAGAAATCAAAACAAACACATAATTACACAATGACACTATAATAATACATGCCATTCTAAGCATGGTATGATCTAAGTGAAATGCTATTATAGCATAAGGTTAAAGTTTTCACAGCCATCACCATTTGCTGAGTTTTCACTGTGTAGGGCAAATACTATGGAGAAATACCAAAGAAAACACAGATTCAATTTTTACAGTTTTCTAAGGACTCTGAGCAAGGAATAACAGATGCAAAGAATACATAATTAATCTTGATCAAATTAAACATATATAAAATGTACAGAGAACTGGGAAACAGTTATGATTAAGGAATAATGTCATAAAATAAACCCTGCAGCAAAGGTTGGGTCAAGGCTAGGAGTTCTCTGGGGAAGGAAATATTAAACGTGAAAGGAAGAAAAGAGATGTTTGCAGAAAGGGTAGAATTAGCAGCTATCTACCTAATACTTTTACCTGCCACTTTTACCTATGTACACTCAGTAGATATGTACCCAAAACTGACCATATGTTTTTAAAAAAGCTTAGCAATTTATAAAAATCATAACATACCACAACAGAGCATAATCCAGACCCACAGTTTAAAGACATTCCATAAGCCCCTCTGAGCATTTTGACATTTCCATGGACATAGCTGCAAATAGAATACAAAATTTTACTCAGATTTATACTCTAAATCACCATTTTATAGGTACCTTGAAGAAGTACTTATAACTTTCTCAAAGTTCAAAGTATAACACATATGCCTACTAACCTTGTCTGAGGTAAGAGATTTCCCAGACATGGGTGAACAGGTAGAATTAAATTTGCCTCAAAACTGGTGTATAGTTGATTTTTTTTTTTCTCCTATTTTAGCCTCAAGTTGCTATTGCTGCTGTTCTGATTTTTTTTTCTATATTTCAGTAACTTTTTGCATCTACTTATCTGCTGAGCTATCAGATAAAGCTATGTGATAGTACATATATTTTTTAAGTGTTCTTTGGTCCTTAATTGGAGAAGAAAATAGCAACCCACTCCAGTATTCTTGCCTGGAGAATCCCATGGACAGAGGAGCCTGGCAGGCTGCAGTCCATGGGGTTGCAAAGAGTTGCACACGATTGAGCAGCTAACACTTACTTACTTAGTCCTTAATGAACTATTAGTGTCTAGATTTAATATTAAAATCTCAAACTTAACTATGATGGGTCAGTACTCCAAATTCCTAAAAGAATTAGGTAACCAAACAGACACTACTGAAAGAAAGGAGTTCTTTCTTTCTCAACTAAACAGAAATACATTTTGAGCAACTCAAGTGACAAGACCATAAAGTTTCTTCACACCTTTACATCATATTTTCTGAAATGTTTCAATTCTCAGATAGTGCCAGTGTTCAGTCACAAGAGTGCTAATTTCCGCGAGATAGTGGTACTTCTTCAGGAACCCTCAGTAGAGACAAGTCAAGGAGAAGAAATCAGCACACGTGAGAAGAGAGATTCTAGGAACACTTTTTAATTTAGACTCAGCAATTTTAGTTTTGGCTTTTTTAAACCAAAAAGTAAATGGGCTGCTTCTTGTCCTTTGCCACCTGCCTCTGCATCCCAAGACGAGGTTCTGTCTGAGCATCTGGACATATTTTAGGCTGAAAAGCTTACCATGGCTTTGCTCCGTCCTTTCGTAGCCCTTCAGCCTCTCAGCTCAGCACCACAGGTCTCTGGATCCTTGCCCAAGGCTGGGTGTGCAGGGAGACTGCACTCACTGTCCCCAGAAAGGCTTACTTTCTTTCATATCTCTAACCAAGGCTCACACCCTCCCCTTCCCCTTCTTCCTCCCCTTACCCCACCTCTCTGCACCTCTTTCTCCACCCCTTTCCTAGTCTGCACTCTAACACCAGCCCTAAGAGAAAAAGAACTGCTGACCCAAGACATGAGTGCTGGATTTTCCCTTCTTCCCTCCTTTGCTCCTTCCCTCTTTCCTTTCTCCCTTCCTTCCAACCTTCTTCTCCCCCTTCTTCTTCCTCTCCTCCTCCTTTCTCTGTCTCTCTCTCCTTTCTTTTTATAAGCATTAGACTAGCTCCTGGCTATCCATGGTAGAGAGCCCTGATAGTTTCAAGCACCACACACTCAAAACATTATTATTATTTTGGCCAGATTTATAGTCTCAAACCTCAGCGTTTGTGTGCTCAATTGTATCCGACTCTTTTCGACCCCATGGACTGTAGCCCGCTAGGCTCCTCTGTCCATGGAATTTTACCAGCAAGCATGTCCTTGCATTGGCAGATGGATTCTTTACCCCTGAGGTACTACATGCGGTGAAGTGAGTGAAGTTGCTCAGTCGTGTCCGACTCTGCGACCCCATGGACTGTAGCCTATCACGCTCCTTCGTTCATGAGATTTTCCAGGCAAGGGGAGTACTGGAGTGGGTTGCCATTTCCTTCTCCAGAGGATCTTCCCAACCGCGGAGGCCCTGTTAAACTCCAGTAGAGCTAACCCAACAGACTGGATTAATGGTAGCTCTTTCTCCTCCCTCTTTCCTTGCTCACCCCCTAGTGGACGTTCTTATTAATGGCACCTCCTGAAGATAGGCGACTCTAGCTTTTTGCCCCGGAGAAGGCAATGGCACCCCACTCCAGTACTCTTGCTTGGAAAATCCCATGGACGGAGGAGCCTGGTGGGTTGCAGTCCATGGGATCGCTAAGAGTCGGACACGACTGAGCGACTTCACTTTCACTTTTCACTCTCATGCATTGGAAGGAAATGGCAACCCACTCCAGTGTTCTTGCCTGGAGAATCCCAGGGACGAGGGAGCCTGGTGGGCTTCCGTCTATGGGGTCACACAGAGTCGGACACGATTGAAGCGACTTAACAGCAGCAGCAGCAGCTTTTTGCCCTAGCAGGTATCAGGGCCTACAGGTACCTTTGTATTTCTAGACCTAAGATGTAAAGGAGATAGACTGAATATAAAATTAGGACCCATATGGTGGAAAGCAATGTAAAGGAAGAGCTACTGACATAGTCAGATTAACATTTTTAAAAAAACAGTACAAAAATTGTGTAGCGCTCAACACTCCATATTTATCACCTTATTTAACCTTTATAAAGCTTAATATCACTGCTCTCCAATAATTATATTAATATATTACTTCTTTAATATTGTAATTATATTAAATAGTACTGCTTAAAAATTATTATATTTAAGCAGTAATATTAAAACAATAATCCAGTAATTATATTAAATATTACTGCTCTCCAGTGAATGTAATTATTATCCCCAATTTTAAAAGTCTCAGAGAGGTTAAAAAAGTTGCTTTAGTCACAATGGTAGTAAGAGACAGGGCTGGGGTTTTGAACCAGGGTCAGTCAGTTCTGGAAACCATGCTGTTGATAGTTAAGCTGCAATTCTGGAAGGAACCCAGAAGACATGTTGAAGTGGGAACCAACCTGGGAGCTAAGAAGACCAAGAAGTGCCAGTGCTCCTGCTATATATACCCCAAAGACATGTCTAGACCTGCGTTTCTAAGTCCTTCCTTTTAATTCTCTCAACCCTTGTCCATCCAACCGGGCTTCCAACCACACACATCCCCAGATACTGCTCTTGCCAAGGTCCTTCACTTCACTGAAGCCAAAAGCCAGTTATCTGTCCTTATCTTATTTGATCAATCAGCTCCGGGATTTCACTTCCCTAGTGACTCAGCAGTAAAGAATCCACCTGCCAATGGAGGAAACTCAGGTTTGATCCCAGATTTGGGAAGATCCGCTGGAGGAGGAAATGGCAAGCCATTCCAATATTCTTACCTGGGAAGTCCCATGGACAGAGGACCCTGGTGTGCTACAGTTCATGGGGTCGCAGAGTCAGACGTGACTGACCAATGGTGCACGCGTGCACGCCTGAGTTTCCTCCTGCTTCCCTGACTAGTCCTTCTCTACTTCATTTGTTGATTCTCCCTCATCTCTCCAACCACCAGACCTTTGGAGTGCTCCACTGCTCACTGCTTTCTCTCTTCTTATTTACCTTCATGGACTTGACAACACAATCCAATCTCTACACTTTGATGACCAGCTAGATGCTGATGACTTTCAAATTTATATTTCCAGCCAGGCCATCCTTGTGCCCTAGGAATGTTCTCCATTCCTAACCAAATGCCTCCTTGATATTGCCATTTAGTTCCTCAATAAGCCTCTCAAATTGTGCATGTACTGAATTGAACTTCTGAACTTCCTCCATACCTGGTGGGTTCTTCCCACAGCCTTTCCCATTTCAGTAAATTATAACCCCATCCTTCCAATTACTTAAGCCAAAGCTTTGGAGTTAACTGGGACACCTCTCTTTTTCTCACGACTCATATCCAATATGTCACCATCTTTTGTCTTTCTCATGAAAATATTTTCAGCATTCAATCACTTCTATTTTATTATGAATCCAAACCATCATCATCTCTCACCTATATTATTGTTGCAAAAGCCTCCCATCTGGACTCCATTTTTCTGCTCTTTTCCTCTTATGGCCTGTTTTCAACAAAATAGTTTAAGTGATTCAGTTAAAATGAGTTTCATTCAGGGGCCCATCTGGAAACAAAGCTGACCCCAGATGAGTGAATTCTTCCCCCACTGAAGAGCCTTTAATGGAGGGGCCACTTGCAACAGGTAAACAACAAGGTTAAGGAAACAAACAAGAGAAAATGAGTATCCGGAGCCTGGCAATACAGGAAGCTATTGCATCCTTGGGACTGAAAACTCAAGGAGAAGACATAGTGTATCAGTGAGGACTGGGACCCTGGGGAGAAGTCCCCCATCAGAAGATGTAGTAGAGGAAGGAGGCAGCTGCTTCCAGAAATAGCACCAAAAAGGGAAAAGAGTGAGTACGAAATAACCTGACCACTCTCTCTTCTCATTTTCTGGTCTCCTTTTGTTGTTGTTTAGTCATTCAATTATGTCCAACTCTTTGCAAACCCATGGACTGTAGCCCGCCAGGCTCTTCTGTCCATGGAAAATTCTCCAGGCAAGAAAAGTAGAGTGGGTTGCCAGTTCTTTCTCCAAGGGATCTTCCCCAACCCAGGGATTGAACCTTCATCTCCTCCATTGACAGGTGGGTTCTTTACCACTGAGCCACCAGGGAAGCCACTGCATTGCCTCTTAATCCTACCTTATGGAATCTCTAGGATATTACCTAGTTCCTTTATTTCTAGCCATCAGCTTTCTCTTTATTTCCATTTTATGCTGTACTGTTGCCAAATATATTTTGCTGCATAACTGGATTTAAAATTTTTGCCTTCTGAGACAACTCATTCCATTTGTGAAAAGCAGTCCTGCTTCTTAGGATGAGCCCAAATCTGCTTTCGTTCATCCATTTATTTATTCATTCATTCAATAAGTATTTGTTGAGTATCTACCATGTTTCAGGAATAGGCCAGGTTCTAAGATTATAGCAATGAATAAGGTAATAAGTTCCTACTCCTAAGAAACATAGAATCTAGTGGGGAAGACAGATGTTAAACAAATAATTATTTAATACCAATCAAAGAAAAGAAGAATATGGGCTATGAGAACATTAAAGAGGGGACCTGGTCTAAGGCGTCAATTGTCATGAAGGGAAATTTAAGCAGAGAACCTGAAAGATGAGGAGGAATCAGGGACACAAAGAGTAGGGGCTTTCTAGATGGGGAAGGGGAGTAACTGCAGACAGAAGAAGCTGATGTCTCCAAGGCAGGCAGAAAAACTTCTCCACTGTGGATGGAGTACAATTCCTGAAGTGCTGGTGTGAAATGTGGTTGGGAAGTGAGCAAAGACTAGATTTGTGTGCTGGTTGTGTCAATGACTTGAAACCACAGTGCATCTTAACAGCCAACTGAGAACCTAGAAACTAATGAGTTTGTGGGGATTTTATCAAGTAGTCCAGGGGTGGTAATAAAGACCCATTCTGAGGGCTCTCAGCGGGAATCAGTTGATGAAAGTTTTTAAAATAGCTATTGATAGGATTTTGCACTATTGGGAGATCAAGGAAAAGAAAACATCTCCTTGATTTTAGACTTTAATCTTATAAACCAGCAGCCTGACTACATATGTGCATAACTGAAGAGAGCAATATTTTAATTTCTTTTGGCTTAGAATCTTTTGGGAGAAGGCAGTTAAAGTTTTAAGGTACAAACTATATTTTTTCGAACTGAAAGAGGACCATGAGCTCTTCCTGTTTAGGTAGATTTTTGTGTTCTTTCGTTAAAAACTTCTTTTCTAATCTTTTAATCTGCTGACACCAAGAATTGTTCCACTTTGCACTACTGTATGCGCTCTACTTGTCTATGTCCGTTTGACTTGGGTATCTTCTGAATACATTTAATTTGTTCAGTCTTCTCTTTGGGGGAACCTGGGAAAGCTAATATTCCTGCTTCCTCTGCATTTCTAACTGATGTTTCAAGTGTGTATCCATTTCAGTCCTACATGAAAACATCCCTAATTAGCAGGATCTATACTGGTTTTCGCCTTTTCTTTAACTTTAGTACTTTGAGCTAAGAAGAAGTATAGAATCAAAGTGAAAAAAACTTTAGCCTGTACCAATGTTATAGCCTTTTTTTTTTTTTTTAAGTCTGGCTAACCAAGCCAAACATTAAACCCTGTTTTCTTAGGAATTTCAGATATTCCAATTCTTTGATAACAATGAGATTCACAAGGTGGTTTTTAGCTGGGTACACACAAGGCATTTTGCATTGACACTATTTTAGCAAAGAGAAGGCACACGTTCTCTGTAGGAAAAACTACTGTCTCTAACCCTGGAGAATAACTGAGTCTGGAGGATAAAACAAGGTGAATTGGTTGACTTGAGTAACCTAGAATTGAAGCTAGCATGATGCACAGACTCCAGAAGTCTTTGTTTCATCATGCTTAATGATTGTTTTTAGATTATTAATATTTTTCCAACAACTGTACAGTCTTGAAGCCAAAACCCATATGTATACTATTTCATACACACTAGGGTGGTGATAATCAAAATGACAGGCAATAACAAGTATTGAAAAGAATGTAGAGAAATAGGAACCTTCACACATTGCAGATGGGATTGTGAAAGGGTACTGCCCTTTTGGGAAACAATTTGGCAATTCCACAAAACGTGAAGCATTAAGTTACCATATGACCCAACAATTCCTCTTCTGGGTATATGACCAAGACAACTGAAAATATAAGTCTACTCTAAAACTTGAACATGAATGTTCATAGCAGTGTTAGTCACTATAGTCAAGAAGCAGAAACAATCCAAATGTCCATCATTTGATGAATGGAAAAAGAACATGAAGCATATTCAAACAGTAGAGTATTATTCAGTAATGAAAAGGAATGGAGTACTGATACATGATAGAAAAAAATGGCTGAATCTTGAAAGTTCAGTTCAGTTCAGTTGCTCAGTCGTGTCCGACTCTTTGCGACCCCATGAATTGCAGCACGCCAGGCCTCCCTGTCCATCACCAACTCCCAGAGTTCACCCAAACTCATATCCATCAAGTCAGTGATGCCATCCAGCCATCTCATCCTCTGTCGTCCCCTTCTCCTCCTGCCCCCAATCCCTCCCAGCATCAGGGTCTTTTCCAATGAGTCAACTCTTCGCATAAGGTGGCCAAATATTGGAGTTTCAGCTTTAGCATCATTCCTTCCAAAGAAATCCCAGTCTGAAGGACTGATCTCCTTCAGAATGGACTGGCTGGATCTCCTCACAGTCCAAGGGACTCTCAAGAGTCTTCTCCAACACCACAGTTCAAAAGCATCAATTCTTCAGCGCTCAGCTTTCTTCACAGTCCAACTTTCACATCCATACACGACCACTGGAAAAACTATAGCCTTGACTAGATGGACCTTTGTTGGCAAAGTAATGTCTCTGCTTTTGAATATGCTATCTAGGTTGGTCATAACTTTCCTTCCAAGGAGTAAGCGTCTTTTAATTTCATGGCTGCAATCACCATCTGCAGTGATTTTGGAGCCCAAAAAATATTATGCTAAACACAAGATGCTGGACGTAACAGGCCACATATTGTAGGATGATTCTATTTTTATGAAATGTCCAGAAAGGTAATTTATAGAAGGAAAAAGTAGGTAAGTAGTTATCAGGGACTGGAAAGATGGAGAGTGACTACTGTTGGGTCCTGTGTTTCTTTTGAGGGGTGATAGAAATGTTCCAGAATTAGATAGCAGTGATGGTCACAGGATCTTGTGAATATACCGAAATCCATTGGATTTTATATTTATAAACAGTGAATTTTATGGTATGTGATTTTTACCTAAGTAAAATAGATTTTTAAGAGCCATTACACAGGATAAATATAAACATGTTTATTATCAAACTTTACAGAGCCATGTTACGTACAATAGCTGTGATTGTAGACATTTGTTGTTCAGTCACTAAGTTATGTCCGACTGTTTTACAACCCCATGGACTATATATAGCCCAGCAGGCTTATCTGTCCATGGGATTCTCCATGCAAGAATTCTAGAGTGGGTTGCCATTTGCTTTTCCAGGGGATCTTCCTATCTCAGGGATCGAACCCACATCTCCTGCTTGGGAGATGGATTCTTTACCACTGAGCCACCTGGTAAAGCCCAGGTATGACATTAGCTTAATAAATATGTACATAAAACATTTAAAATAATAACTTAAAATACTTGTACTGAATTAAGACTTAAGGCATTTATACTATATTCAATGCAAGCAAAAAAGAACACAACCTCTAAAAGCACTTTAGTGCTTAGTCGCTCAGTCGTGTCTGACTCTGACCCCATGGACTGTAGCCCGCCAGGCTCCTCTGTCTATGGGATTTCCCAGGCAAGAATACTGGAGTGGGTTGCCATTTCCTTCTCCAAGGAATCTTCCCTACAAAGGTATTGAACCCACGTCTCTTGCATCTCCTGCAGTGGAGGCAGATTCTTTACCACTGTGCCACCTGGGAAGGTAAAAATACTTTAAAAAACACTGAATCCCACAAGGATCAAAGTGACTGAGACTGTACTTGCTGCGCTAAATAGAATTTTCACTATTAACAACTTTTCACATGTCATCACCATGTGGCATGAAACTTTTGTCATTTTCCCCCGTCTATTAATAGAATACCTACAACCAATTAGTTTCCTCTAAATTCTTGACAATTACTCATCCCCATAACAGCAACTACAGAGTCAGCAGCTGAAACACCATGAGGGACAAAAGAAAGAAACAGTGCCACTAAATATTGTATTACCCCCACAAGATTTCAAAGTGAGTGAAGGGTGAGTTAGGAAAGGAATCCTGAGATTCTAGAGCCTTAGTCTCTTTGCTTTTGCATGGACAAGAATATCCTTCCCTTCCAGTAGCCATCCTTCCCTTCCAGAGCCAGCGCTGGAAAGGAGAGAATTGAGTCTTTTTTGGTGGCAGACTGGACTTGTTCGTTGGATTTTGTCCACTGAAGTCCTCATGGGTACCATGGCCCCACCTGTAAATGTAGCCGGTGGATGCAGTAGGAGAGAAGAGCTGGAGACATAAGCAGACCTCTCTGTCTCTGCCATCTTCAGGGTATTGCTCTAGTTCCCTAATTTGCTTGTGCTCCTGCAATGAGAGTGCATGACATCAGGATCCTTAATATTTTGCATACTAACAGCAACAACAAAATTCCCCTTCTAGCACAGACAGCTGTGTGTACTCTCACGAGGCTAGTCCAAATATGAACAGCAAATAGGAACGCTATCCTATTCAGTTGGGATAGTGAAACGATTCTGTATGATACTGTAATGATGGATACATGTCATTATATATTTGTCAAAACCCACAGAATGTACAGAACCAGGACTGAACCCTAATGTAAACTTTGGGATTTAGTTAATAGTGATGTATCAAAACTGGCCCATCAATTTTAACAAAATACCATACTAATGTAAGATGTCAATGATAGAGGAAATCAGAGGGTATGAGGAAGGTATGTTGGAACTCTGTTCTTTCTACTGATTTTTTTCTGTAAACCTAAAACTGCATACATAAAAATGTCTATTAATTAAAAAAAAATCTATTCAGAGGCAACTTGAACCTTCCAAATTCTCACAAAGCAAAGCAGAGTGTTTTTAAGAATACAGATTTTAGAGCCAGACCGCCTGAGTATGATTCCTGACTATATAACTTAATAGTTTTGAGATTTTAGGCATTACTCAACTTCCCTGTGCCTCATTTTCTTCATATATATAATAATAAATACAATAGCCCTTATCTCATAGAATTCCTAGCTTAGAGTGGTTCCTAGACTATAGTAAGTGCCATAGCATGGTTAACTATCATTATTATCATTAATGTTCATAAATGAAATGATTCATTGAAGGCAAGATTCTTGTTCCTTTCTTCTCCTACAAAAAAAAAAAAGAAACAACTTTCCATAAAATAACACCAAGGTGGTGATATCCCCCCTAGAAACTAGCAGGTTTGGAGGGTTCAAGAAACAGTAGAATATGTGGAGAAGATGTCTTTTTTCAAAACCATATGTGATTTTCAAATCTTACCTGATTCCTTTGGACTTAAATTAACTTGGAAGGTGTTGAGTAGCATCCATTGGATTTCAGGCTTGAGCAGCTGCTGTGGAACACATGAGAACACCAAGGTAAAGCACTGGTTTCCAACATGAAGAGAAAAATGTGTAAAATGTTCAAGGGCATGCTTTACAATTAGGTTGGTACAAAAGTATTTGTAGTTTCAGACTGTGAATTTTAAATCATAACTAGGCTTCACACACATCGTTAGCAATCAAAATAGGAACGTTACAATCAACACGTTTTTACCAATGAGAAATAAGTTGCTCTATCCCTGTAGCATAAACGTGTGTGCTTTGGTACTCAGTGAACTCTTGGCAAGGATTTTCTGCCTCAGGCTGGTTGTAGAAGCATTTTCCCTGCAAAAAGTTGTAAAGCTGCTTAACGAAGTGCTAGTTGGTTGGCAAGAGGTCAGCTGAATATGGTGAATGAGGCAAAACTTCATAGCCCAATGTGTTCAACTTTTTAAGCATTGGTTGTGTGCTGCGTGGCCCAGCATCGTGGAGAAGAACTGGGCCCGTTCTGTTGACTGATGCTGGCTGCAGACGTTGCAGTTTTGGATGCGTCTCATCAATTTGCTGAGTATACTTCTCAGATGTAATGGTTTCACTGGGATTCAGAAAGTTGTAGTGGATCAGACAGGCAGCAGACCACCAAACAGTGACCATGACCTTTTTTTGTGCAAGTTTGGCTTTTGGAAGTGCTTTGGAGCTTCTTCCTTGGTCCAGCCACTGAGCTGGTTGTCATATAAAATCCACTTTTCATTGCATGTCATAATCTGATTGAGAAATGGTTTGTTGTTGTTGTGTAGAATAAGAGAAGGCAACAGTTCAAATTGATGTGTTTTTTTGATTTGTGGTCAGCTCACTTATTGAGCCTTTTCACCTTTCCAATTTGCTTCAAATGCCAAATGACCATAGAATGGTTGACATTGAGTTCTTTGGCAGCTTCTCATGTAGTTAGTTGTTAGAGGATCAGCTTTGGTGACGCTGTCAATTGGTCATTGTCAACTTCCGATGGCAGGCCACTATGCTCCTCATCTTCAAGGCTGCCTTCTTTGCAAAACGTCTTGAACCACCACCGCACTGTGCGTTCATTAGCAGTTTCTGGGCCAAATGTGTTGATGTTGCAAGTTGTCTCCATTGCTTTACAACCCATTTTGAACTTGAATTAAAAAATTGCTTTAATTTGAGTTTTGCCTAACATCATTTCTGTAGTCCAAAATAGCAAGTTTGATGCATGAAGCAGGGCACTCAAAGCTGGTGCTCTGAATAGGGGGATTCAGGATGGGGGGACACATGTGCACCTGTGGGTGATTCATGTTGATATATGGCAAAAACCACCACAATATTGTAGAGAAATTATCCTCTAATTAAAATAAATTAATTAATTTTTTAAAAAAAGAGCAAATAGCAACAGAGTAGGAAACTATTGCTCTTCATTATAAATAAATAAATAAATAGCAAGTAATGCCATTAGCAGGGCTTTCCTAGGGGGCACTAGTGGTAAAGAACCTGTCTGTCAATGCAGGAGACATAAGAGACTCAGGTTCGATCCCTGGGTTGGAAATATCCCCTCCAGTATTTTTGCCTGGAGAATCCCATGGATAGAGGAGCCTGGTGGACTATTGTCCATAGGGTTCCAAAGAGTCAGACACAATAGTGGTGACTTAGCACATACAACGTCATTAGCAAAAACACATAAATGAGAGAAATGTGCATTAAAATAATGTATAACATAACCACATTTATTTAAGAATGTATTCCAATATCAAACAGCAAATTTCAACAGTGCAAAACCACAATTACTTTTGCACCAACCTAAATTCAAGAATGCAGCTTACCTGGCAGGAGAAAATTTTTTTGCTGCAAGAGAAAGAGAACTATTAATTTGGGCTAAGTGACTTTCAAGGACATTTTAAATCCTGAAGCAATATGACTCTATTTATCAGGGATTGCAAACTCAAGGCCTTCAAGGCCCCTATAATTATCAGAACACAAACATATCTTGGTGACAACAGGGCAGGGTGAATGCAAAGTGTACATTCATGCAAAGAGGACAGCAGCTTCCTAAGGCAGGCAGATAGTCTATAGACTCCACCTGCCAAGTCTGTGTGTCTTCCAGTTGGTCATGAGAAATCTCAAATCAGATTTGATATGAAATTTCCTATTTCATAAATGTCAGAGTTTAGTTCAAAAAAATTTAAAGACTCTGTAGGTCAAACAGATCAAGAGTGTGGTGAGATGTGTTTGCATATTCTCTGTGTGTGCTTAGTTGCTCCATCATATCCAACTGTTTGTGACCCTGTGGACTGTGGCCCACCAGGCTCCTCTATCTATGATTTTTTCCTGGCAAGAATACTGCATATTTCCTGAGATGCTCCCAAATTTAAGCCTGTATCCCAAATACAATTTTTGGAAACATTTTCTTCATTTTCCCAGGAACACTAATTATGGCAGCCTCAGTGCAGCAACTCCTCGGACCACAGAGTTCAAAGTGAATAGCACCCCCTGGAGCTGTACAATGTTAGCACACTAACGTTTGTATTAAAACTTTTCCTAAGATTTCTGCTTATTTATCCTGCAGTTTATTCATGTTTATCATTAAATGACTAGTGATTTGATTCTGATTACATTTTAATCTATGAGAGACAATATGACTCATCAATGAGAAAAAATTTTTTTTCAAAAAACCTTTTTGGAGTACATTCATAAATGCCCTCACCTTTCTTTTGAAGGCGTTTCAGAAGCCAGAAGAGAAATGATGGTATTGTCACAAGGGAGACTCCAGCAGTAGAAAGTCCAACTGCCAAGGGAGTTTGGGACACAGTGGGAGCTAAGGAAACAGGGGGTAGACAGTCATGAGAAGAAATTAAATTTAAAGTCTTCCTGTTGTGTCCATTTGCCCTTTTCTTTGTACACTGGTTATAATGTGCAAAGAAGAAGAGTCATCTAGTCCAATACATGAGGCAGAGACATGGTACTAAAGGCCTTTGAGATCAGCCCAAACCTCTTTGTGAGCTTATCTCCCAGCACAGTCAGACAGAGCTCTAACTTGCCAAGCTTTTACAGCACACCTTGGTTAACCTCTGTCTCTCTTTCTCTGTTTTTCACTCATTTTCCTTTCCCCTCCAATTTCTCCCACTAGCTCTCCTTTCTCCAATTATCAAAATTCCATCAGCATGTCACTCCTGTTTTCTCTCTTCCCTATAGAATGAAATATCCATCCCTTAAATGTTAACCTGGGTAACCTTTCTGACCTTCCTGGTTTGGATATACTGGATAGTTCATTATTGTAGCCAGATAGCTTCCTTTCTTTGCTCGCTTTCTTCTCTCTGATTCCCCCGCCCCAGACAACCACCATCACTCAGTGCTTCACCTTCACAGGTTGGCAGCATCCCAGACCAGTGTCCTGTAGCACCGCAGGTCAGCACTACAGAGCCATTGAGTGTCCATCTTTCAGGACATGCAAACGTACACTCAGTGCCAAGCACGGGCTCCCCACTGCAGTTCATGTTGAGCTTTCCAGAAACGTCCAAACGTGAACATCGTACCACTGAAAATGAGAGCATATGGGTAGCAGTTAAGAAAAATCGCCTGGAAGACTTCTGAAACTGACAGAAAGTCACCAATAAGCTTAAGTACTACATAGTTTTCAGCATGTAGGAAATTAGAATCAAGTCCTTTGGGGCAATCTGCAAAGCAGATAAATTGTATGTGGCTGCCTCTTCATTGGGCTTCCCTAGTGACTCGGTTGGTAAAGAAACTGCCCTCAGTGCAGGAGATCCAGGTTCAATCCCCGGGTCAGGAAGATCCCCTGGAGAAGGAAAAGGCAACCCACTCCAGTACTCTTGCCTGGAGAATTCCATGGACAGAGGAGCAAGGCAGGCTTCAGTCCATGGGATTGCAAAGAGTCAGACACAATTGTGCCTCTTCAGTCCCTGGACAAATGGGAAAACGGCTGTTGTTTTTTTTTTTAATTCCAGTGCCTCTGTTGATAATGGTACTAGAAAGCCTTTTACAGGACCAATGGCTCCTGAGCTCTGTTCTGACATGTGATGAAGTTAGGGTCAGGAGAAATATTTTAGGTAGCCAGAGAGCAACTTATGAGTCTTGAGTACTTACAGATGAGGCCAAAAAGAAAGGAAGATAAGAAGGCAGCCACATCAAATTTATCTGCTTTACAGTTTGGTTTTTGTCTTGTGGTTTTTTGCAACTAGAAATAACTCTGTGCTGTATTTGGCTACAAAAATGTTAGTACCTGATAGTGAACCTTGCTTGTTTTCAGTATCCTCGCTCTTGCTTTATTAAACTAAATTTTAGTGCTTATGTATGTTTTAAGGCTGTCCCTTTAGCTGAGACCATACTTGAAACGTTTTCCTCACTGCTAGTTATAAGCAGTTTCAGAAGAAGGGCATGACAAGAGTTTTAGAGTCAAATCATAAGGAGAAGGGGGTGGCAGAGGATGAGTTGGTTAGATAGCATCACCAACTCAATGGACATGAATTTGAGCAAACTCCGGGAGATAGTGAAGGACAGGGAAGCCTGGAGTACTGCAGTCCATGGGGTCTCAAAGAGTCAGACACAACTTAGCAGCTGAACAACAACAGCAACAACATGTTCTCATAATTCTATTTTGTAAATTTTCTAATGTGATTTCCTTTTAGATTAAGCTTTCTGCTTACTGATGCCAGTTTATAAAGTTATACATATTTATATATTTGCGTATGTGCTCAGTTGTGTCAGACTCTTTGCAATCCTATGGACTGTAGCCCCTTGGTGACTCAACAATAAAGAATCCACCTGCCAGTGCCAGAGCCCATGAGATGTGGGTTCAGTCCCTGTGTTTGGAAGATCCCCAGGAGGAGGGCATGGCAACCCACCTCAGTATTCTTGCCTGGGAAATCCCATGGACAGAAGAGCCTGGTGGGCTACAGTCCGTGGAGTTGCAAAGTTATATTAGCCCAGGACAATTAAAAAACCAGCAAAGCATCCACTCTTATTCCACACAGTCCTTTCCCTGGATAAGCATCAGTTCTTTTATATGCATCTCAAAAACATAAGATGATTGTTGCCCATCAGATCTGGTTATTATAGTTAATGTAGGCAGCTGGTTTCATTTTAAGTGCCCACATGTGCAGACTGCTGTTCTTTGAGAAAGGAGACTCTCAGGCTTACCTTCACAAACTGGGACCCGCTGTGTCCATTGTCCCTGGGCAGTGCATTCAACCTGGGTTGGCCCCTGCAACGTGAAGCCCTCTGCACAGGTGAAGTGGCAGGATGACTTGAAGGCAAAGTCTCCAACCACGGAGTGGCTACAGTTCACAGTGCCGTTCTGAGGATGGCTGATGGCTGCACAGCTTACAGCTGCAACACATGTCCCAGTTTATATTAGCAGATCAGACTTGCCCATTTGGAGAATAGGTTGAGATGTTACAGTAAATCTTGATGCGGAGCCACCTTACCTTTACATGTTGGCTGCTTGTTGTCCCAAATCCCAGAGGAGGTACACTGTAGGTGCTGGGGTCCAGTGAGTTTATATCCTTCCTGACACTCAAACGTACAGGTGGTGTTCCATGGGAGGCTTCCATGGTTTGGGGAACAGTTTACAACTCCATTGTCCAGATTTGACAAAGCATCACACTTAACCACTAGGGATTTGAAAGAACACCATGAAATTTTAAAGAAGAGTGAGATATTCACTTCTTCTTGAACTGGAGTTTATAACACAGTAAGGAAACTACCTTCAGAGGGTAGAACTCAAAGCCCGAGGTTAACTTCTGAGGACATGCACACCCACAATAAAGTTGTTATGTTTTTTTCTTGATATTTTCATCCTCTCTGATTGACTTTAACTATGCTAAGTAGTTCCTGATCGTTTTACCTGGCTTATTTTACAACAGGCAAAAACAAAGGAAAATAGCAGATTCTAGATCAGGATTTATGACTAGTTGTGATTTAAAAAAACAAATCCCAGCATACACAGAACATTCATTTATTTTAGCCCAGCAAGACCTGGAGAATGGAGAAGGAAATGGCAACCCACTCCAGTATTCTTGCCTGGGAAATCCCACAGACAGAGGAGCTACAGTCCATGGGGTCACAAAAGAGTCGGACATGACTTGGCAACTAAACAATAAGACCTGGAGGAAAGAATTTTTTTGTCTTTGACCTAGGAAGATAAAACAGAGAAAAGGATATACTGAGGGTACTTGGTTATCATGATCTTCAATGGTCCAATTGCATGGATGAAATTAAACAGAGAAAGGAGAGAGGAAGTCATTCAGATTTTGACGGGGCAGTTCCACAGTTCTGTGTTCCCTTACATATCATGAGAGCCTCAGAAACACTCATGTCAAATACAGGATCAAAATTTTTCTCAAAGCCAGCTGGTACCATATTGGGCCTATATTCACTGGCTGAGAGAACAAGTTGAATTAGAACTTGTTTAATTAGGATAAGTTTAGAAGGAACTTTCCCTGAAGTGCTGAAAATGGCACAGTGAAGTGAAGTGGTTCAGTCATGTCTGACTCTTTGCGATCCTATGGACTATAGCCTACAAAGCTCCTCTGTCCATGGAATTTTCCAAGCAAGAGTACTGGAGTGGGTTGCCATTTCCTTCTCCAGGGATCTTCCCCACCCAGGGATCAAACCTGGGTCTCCTGCATTGCAGGTGGACGCTTTACCGTCTGAGCCACCAGGGAACCAAGGGGGTGAGAGATGAATTGGAGAATGCTCTATGCTTTCTGAGAGAGACTTACCATTGCATTTTGGGAGAGGAGTGCTCCATTCTCCAGAGGACATGCACCGAGTGGCCTCTGTGCTGCTTGGGAGGTAGCCCTCTGCACAGCTGATGGAGCAGGAAGAGTTGTAGGTGAATTTCCCCAAAGGGTTGCAAACCAGATGTCCATGCTCAGGATGTTTCTGTGCTGGACAGGTCACAACTGAAAAAGGAAAACAAATCAGTTCTGCTCCTCTCTCACCCTGTAGCATGTGGGAAGAACCCTGGAAACCAGAACTACTATTTATCAAACGTCAGGCACCAGGCTTCCCAGGAGGCACTAGTGGTAAAGAACCTGCCTGCCAATGCAGGAGACAAAAGAGACCTGGGTTCGATCCCTGGGTTGGGAAGTTCCCCCGGAGGAAGACACAGCAACCCATTCCAGTATTCTTGCCTGGAGAACCCCATGGACAGAGGAACCTGGCAGGCTACAGTCCATGGAGTCACAGAGAGTCGTACATGGCTAAAGGGATTCGGCAAAGAACAGGCACCATGAAAATGTGTCTGCATTTGTTCACATCATCCAAACCATAAGCCTATGAAGTTGGTACTCTACTGTCCTTGTTTTACAATGAGAAACCTGGGACTTGAGAGTTTTCCTCCCTGTTGTCAAGGTGCCATAACTACTAAGTGGTGGATCTGGGATTCAAACGCAGGAGAATCTGATTTCACAGCTTCAGCTCTTAACCTCCTTCTGACTCAATATGCTCCAGGGAAGGCAAAGCATGCAGACCTGACACCAAAACCAGCTGGGACATAAAGTGCTCCTACAATCTCAAGTGAAGGAAAAGCTGAGACCACGCCTTACCTTGCTCACATTTGAGGCCCTTGAAGCCAGGGTGGCACTGACAAGTGTAGTTGTTGATGGTCTCTACACATTCACCATGGCTGCCGCAGGGTGTGGGGTTACAGGCAGCTGTGGAAAAGACAATCCGCGATAACTATTGTTGTTATGCTTCAACGGAGTTTCTTTGAATTTAGGATCAATGATGTGTAACAGGGATGTCACCAATGATACAGAGTGTCAGAGATTTTAATGGAGGTGCTTGATGAAATGCCCAAGCTGAGTTTTAAGCTCAAAAATTTCAAACCCTGATGTTAATATCAGAGGTAGAGCTGTAACTGGCACCCGAAATAGAAAATTCACTTTATCACAAATTCTAAAGAGAATTATCCTACTGCAAATAAATAACAAGTAACTAAAAAGTGTGTTATACATGTGCATACACACTATATATAAGTATGTGGCGGTTTAGTCGCTAAGTCATGTCTGACTCTTTGAGACTCCATGGACTGTAGCCTGCCAGGCTCCTCTGTCCATGGGATTCTCTAGGCAAGAATACTTGAGTGGGTTGCCATTTCCTTCTCCAGGGGATCTTTCGCACCCAGAGATTGAACCTGAGTCTCTTGCATTGCAGGCAGATTCTTTACCTACTGAGCCACCAGGGAAGCCATATATAAGTATAGACCTAAATATATGCATATATGTATATATAAATATAGGCTTCCCCAGTGACTCAGTTGGTAAAGAAACCACCTGCAATGCAGGAGACTCAGGTTCAATCTCTGGGTGCGAAAGATCCCCTGGAGAAGGAAATGGCAACCCACTCCAGTATTCTTGCCTGGGAAATCCCATGAACAGAGAAGTCTTGTGGGCTACAGTCCATGGGGCACAAGAGTCAGACACAACTTAGCAACTAAATCACCACCATACATAAATAAATACATTCTTAACTACATTCACACAAAGAAACAAAAAGAGGCAAATTTCAGGTGTTTAAACATTTCAAATAGAATGTTTAAAAACTGTATCTTTTTAGAACATAAAATCCACGCAATAGAGATTAGTTTTTGTATACAGTCAACAATCTGTCAAGATGCTCACACACAACATCTCCCTCCCACTGCTGCCACAGACTCCCTACCTTTGTAACACAAGGCGAGTTTCTGTTTGGTGCATTTCTCATCATTCCACTTGCCTGAGTCTTTTTCTCTCTTAATATAGATCTCTACACAGTCCTCATCACTTTGCTTATTGTTTGGTTCACCTGGAGCCCAGTTTGTGGCTTCTTTGGTCAAGGACTTATTGGTCCCTATCCAGGTCCATGTACCGTTGATCTTTCTGATTCCAATCCAGTAGTAACTTGGTGAATAGCTGAATGTGGAGTTTAGGTATTCAATCTCTTCCTGGTTTTGAATTGCAACTAGAGCTGTGTAAGTTTTCTGGCAATAATCTCTGGCCTCCTCAAAAGTCATGATTTTCGTGGATGCATGGTAAGACCAGGTTCTACTTTCTTTAAACAGGAGAAGCACTAAGGGGGAAAACATGAAAGGAATGGGAAAGTTTAGCCCTGCTGTGGTTTGAGTCTGTTATCTGAATCTTTTGTTGTCATATTTTTGGCATCTAGTGGCCTTTGTGTGCATGCTGCTCAGAGGCTTCAGTCGTGTCTGACTCTTTGCGGCCCCATGGACGTAGCCCGCCAGTCTCCTGTCCATGAGATTCTCCAGGCAAGAATACCGGAGTGGGTTGCCATGCGCTTCTCCAGGGGATCTTCCTGACCCAGGGATCGAATCCACGTCTCCTGCATTGCAGGTGGATTCTTTATTGCTGAGCCACCAGGGAAGTCCCCTAGTGGCCTTTGGGATGATTCAATTGTTTTTCCAAAGTAAGAATTTCTTGGAAAAACTTTTTCCAAAGTAAAAATGGGTATGAATGGAGACACTACCATCTACTGCGTTTCTCTTTTGTAATTGACCTTCCACTTGGTGCTTACCCACTATAACCTATCAATACACCTACCTAATAGTAGAATAATAGAATAACTAAGCTTTTTTGAGCACTAAATATGCACCATCAAGCACTGTCTGAGGCACTTTACATGAGCCATGATATTGAATCCTCAAAAGGCCTCTGGGAAATAGATTACTTTTGATCACTCTTTATACCTAAGGGATCTGAGACACAAAGAGGTAAATGGCTCCTAGCCCAGGGCACAACACATTATGAGGAGGAGCCCAGGATGCTGCTAAACAACCTACATTACACTTGGAAGCCCACCCCAAGGAAGACTTATCTGGTCCAAAATGCCAGTAGTGCTAAGGATAAGAAATTTTAGTCTATCAACTGACATTGACTTACCGAAAGTGAGAGCAGAGAGATACTGTGACACAATCATGACTTCAAGAGTTCTTTTGATCCAAAGATTAGACTTGAAAATGCTTTTCTGGGGGGGAGGGAGGGAGGTACAAAATTAATTATAGAATGAACTCCCAGGCTACCAGATACCCAGATCATTCTACAATGATGTGTAAAGTGGCATCATAAGATGTTTAGATTAAAGGATTATAATCTTTTGCCACAAGGTTTATTTCAAAGAAGTTTGCCCAAAGGAATAAATACAGAAGTTAAGATTTTCATCATTTCAGTCAAAAAGAAAAGCCAGGTTTTAAGCAGTCTGAATACAATAAGAGCTTGCACAGATCTTCTATGGAAGGAGTTTTGCATATCTGTTCATATTCATGATCTGTGCTTCATGGTCAAGACTGCTCTTGTAAAGATTTCTTGCACTTACTGTTCAGTATTAGATTCCTCCCGTGTTGCTGCTGCTTCTGTGTTGTGCCACTCCTGCAGGTTTGACGTGAGGTCAGCCAAGAACAGTGGAGCCCTGCTCCTGCTGGAACCATTCTTTATAAGATGCTCGCTTCCTGTGAGTAATACAAAGATATGTCCAATCCCAGTAAAGAGGAATTCCCAGCAATTCCACAGTGCTAAAAATTACAAGGATTCATTACAAAATGAATTCTCCTTTTTAATGTGCCTTTTTATTTTAGATGAATTCTATTAATATGACACAAATGCACGGTTTTAATTCTATTAACATAAAATCCATGTCTTTAGAAAGTTTTAAAACGTGGCTTATTAGCAGTCCCTTTCCTGAAATTGTGGTAGTAATCAGAATTTTATCAACTGAAGTGAACTAAGAATAGTTTTGTCATCTATGGGCTATTACTCTTGATTTTCTTACTACATACCAGTCAATAATGGGTTTTCTCTTTCTCACCTTCCAACTCAACTCATTTTAAGGTACACTGTCTCACAGAGGTAATGTTAATCATGAAAAAATGTTAATCCTCAGATTCTATGCATAGTTTTGACTAAATTACTAGAAATAGTATCTCCCGCTTACATGTCTGAAATAATTCCTTGTTTCTTAAATATAAGAAAAATGAGAAACAGATATTCCATCTGGAAAGTGTTCATGATTTATTCAGTGAGAAAATAAAGATGAAAACTATACATATTTGTATTTAATTGAACCAAATTTGGTTTGAAAAAATTTAAATGTGAATTGCAAAAAAAAAAAAAAAAAAATTTTTTTTTAAATGTATCAAAATGTCAACAGTAATTTCTAGAGGACAGAATTTAGGGGTTATTTTTATAAGCTTCATGATTATTTTCAGCATTTTGCAGTTTTTGCAATGACCCTCTATTACTTTTATAGTAAAATGAACACAGTTTAAAGATTTCTGTATCAAATATAACTATATATATAGTTATCACTTTCATATATGTATATATAATATCACTGATTCCTGCTCTTTATATTGGCATTTCTTTGGGGGGATTATATACAATATAATCACCATTCCCCATCTCTGCATCCCATCTAATTCAAATGGTAGCGACAGTAAATGGGAATCTTTTAATTTCCATATTCTGTAGAGATCAAGTGAAGCTAATATTCTATAGTTACAGCTTTTAAAAATAAGACAGCTAACAATGTACTCTCAGCAGACATGAAGTAGTCATGAGGGGATTGAGGGGGATATAACAGGTTTGTTTCTCGCACTACTTGTTAGTGCCCTGGTTCTGTGTACATAAAGACCCAAACAGAAAAAGAGAAGAAAAATTCCAATAAATACAACTGACTTAAAAAGTAAATGTATAATCCAGTTAGCTAATTTAATTCTTAAATATGCCCAAATTTAACAGAGAATATATACCATCCACCCTCCCACTGTCCTATATTTTCCAGATATTAGCATTATTTTAACTTTTTATCAAACTTTACTTTTGTAAATGTGGTTGCTGTTGCTCAGTAAATGTGGAAAGTAATCAGCCACAAGTGTTTGTTTAGATTTTAGAGAAAGATGTGAAGCTGGGTTAATATTAATATTGTTAATCTATATGTATATTAATTTTCAATAAGTTGTAAACACATGATTTGTCACTTAAAAATGTGTACTGTAGGCAGATCTTTATCTGACACAATAATAAAGTACCTAATAATTATTTTGAAAATAGTAGTTAGTCATAACAGCCCAAGATAACTACATTTACTATTATGATTTTTTCATAACTAAATTAAGTTTGTCTTTTTCCTTTCTCATTAGTTCACAAATATCTAAAAATACCTCCAATGGTGGTACAGTCCCTATTTCATTGACTATATATGTCCTGGATGCCCCAGTTATGATCTGTAACATATATTGAACCTTCATCTTGTGCCAGGCCCTGTTCTAAGTTTTTTACATATTCATCTACATATGTATTTAATTCTTACAATAGCCTATGAAATAGGTGCTCTTATGATCCCTACAACACAGATGAAGAACTGAGGAACCAAGGATTTTACGGGTCTCAACTAAAAGCACAGAGCTAAGGAGTTGAAACCTGGGCAGTCAGTCTCTGGAGCCAGCTTCCTTAACTGCTATATTCCAGTCTGTGGTTTCTCTTGTTATTTTGCCCCACAATGAGCCTCCCTATTCTTCCAAAGTCTCCAGTCTTCTCTTGCCCTCTTTTTCCCAAGCCTCCAATCTCTTTCTTCTTCCCAAGAGCAGTGTGATAGTCCCAGCTCTCCCTCAGAGTGGCTGTGTCCTGCGTTCTGAGACATGAAGGCAGGAAGGGAACTAGGGGGCAGTAAGCAGTAGACAGAAGATATAGTGTAAGTAGACTCTAGGTTCTCCGCTGTGGTGGGAAAGTGGATGAAGAGACAAGCAAGGCAGGCTGAGCTACACCAGGGAAAGTTTTGATCCCTGTATCACACTTTCCAGGAGATCCTGATTTTAAAGCAGATTCTCTCTATGGCTAAAGGGTGCAGGGACATACCCCAATACGAAAAAAGAGGCATATGAAAAATAAGGAATAGAAGCGACTGTGAGTAAAGGTAACTTATTGTTATTACCACCAGAAGTATAATATTCCAAACTCACTCACCCTTACAGTTATCCTGCATTCTCCCAGAATATTTTCCACACGCCTGTCATCTGAGGTTGGGACCACAAATCAAGTACCTGGCCACTAAGAGTGGAGGGGCTTTCTTTTGACTGTAGAGTTGCTGAAAGAGGCCATAGACAGACCTCATTTGCCTCTCATAGAGAGATGCCAGCATAGTGAGGGCCAGGAGTGGGTTGACAGCTGGACTGTAGCTTCTTCACCTGCTTTTTTTGTATCAGAATCTGATGAGGGGGGCACCCTCACTTGGAGGATAGAAGAATGAGTTGAAGAGAAAATCAGGTGAGCACTGAACAGCTGGGGGTGTTGAACATTATCTCCCCTTCCCCAAATGAACCTAATGCCCCCACATAGCAGGCTGATTAGAGGTGCCTCGAGGCCACATGGAATCTCCCAAGCTCAGAAGATGCAGCTGGCTATCCCTGGATAGCTCCATTTTCAACGCTGGCCTCATATGGACACCCCCTCACAATCTCCAGCTTGAGGAGGCCAGGAGAAAAGGAAAGAAGATAATCCAAACACGGGCACCCCTCGGGCTCCGTCCACCACCAGGGCTATTTTGTCTGAGGTGCCGCCCTTCCTGGCGTCATCATCAGTTTCCTGAAAGTGCCCTGCCTGGCGTCTCCACATCCTGTCATGGGGCACCAAGGACTTTAAACATTTTTGCTGCTGCCCCCAGGCAAACTCATTCTCATCTTTATGGTAAAGGGACATCCCTGAGGAAGTGAGGGAGAGCTGGAAAGAGGATGTCAAGGTTCCCAAGGCAAATGTTACAGTTTTACTCAAGGCCATCCAGTTCATCTTCCATAGCGAGGGACAATAAAAGCTATGGACAGGAGATTGTTGGGTTGAATGGGAAGTAGCATGGGCCGTAAGTACACATGGCAAGACCACCTGTTAAAGTGTGAATTTAGCTTTGGTTCCTCAGTTCCCTCAGCTGAAAGGAACTATGACCCATGGGCAGTAGCCTTCCTGAGGTTCTGGGTTCCCTCACCTCTAGGCAGTGTTGCAAGATGTTTCTTTTTGAAAGCCTTGGTAACTTGCCCCCAGATTTGACTCTGCTAAGATCTAAAGTACTTCTGTAGAGTCTAAGGTAGGGAGTGCGTGTGTGCAAAGTTGTTTCAGTCGTGTCCAGTTCTTTGCGACCCTTTGGACTATAGCTCACCAGGCTTCCCTGCCCTTGGGATTCTCCAGGCAAGAATACTGGAGTGGGTTTCCATGCCCTCCTCCAAGGGATCTTCCCGACCCAGGGATCGAACCTGGGTTCGATGTCACCTGCTTTGGCAGGCAGGTTCTTTACCACTAGTGCCACCTGGGAAGCCCAAGGTAGGGAGGGGAAATCCTAATAAAGATTCAATCCTACTTGGAGTATACAAATATGATATTTCTTGCACACTCAAAATTGTGAAGTTAAATTAATCAACAATGCTCCATCATGGTGTAGAATGGCATTTCTTGCATGACTGAAACATGAGTATATTTGATAGAAAATGAGTCTGGTTCCCTCTAAATTCATTCTGCAGAAAGGCATGTTCACTTTTTTGGGATGTGTAGCCACCTCAAAACACCTGGGTCAGGTGGGAGCCTTGGGCTCTCAATCTGCACTCCCAATCCTAGGGAGAAGTGGAGTTTTCAGACCTCTCATATGAAGAAGACTCACCTGAGCAGCTCATTTAAAATGTGTATGTGGGGTTTCCCTGGTGGGTCAGTGGTAAACACCTCTTCTGCCAATGCAAGAGACAGGGGTTTGGTCCCTGCTCTGGGAAGATCCCATGTGCCACTGAGCAGCTGAGCCTGTGTACCACAACTACCGGGGCTGTGCTCTAGGACCTGGGAGCTGCTACTGTTGAGCCCACATGCTGCAACTACTGAAGCCTGCACACCTACAGCCTGTGCTCTGCAACAAGAGAAATCACCTCAATGAGAAGCCAATGCACCATAACCAGAGAGAAGCTCCACTCATCACAGCTAGAGAAAGCCTGAATGCAGCAATGAAGACCCAGTGCAACAACAACAACAACAAAAAACTAATGTCTTTTAAAAAATAAAATGTGTGTCTTGGGCTTCCCTGGTGGTCCAGTGGTTAAAAGTCTGCCTTACAATACTGGACACATGGGTTCAATCCCTAGACTGGGAAGATCCCACATGCCATGGAGCAGCTAAGCTTATGTACCGCAAATATTGAAGCCTGCAACCCTAGCAACCAGAGCTGGTGCTCTGCAACAAGAGAAACCATGGTAGAGAGAAGCCCGTACACTGAAACTAGAGAGTAGCCTCCACTCACCGCAACTAGAGAAAGCCCAGGAGCAGCAATGAACACCCAGGGCAACCAAAAAATAAATAAGCAAAATAAAATAAAGTGCTTTATCTTCAAGCCCAACACTTAGAGACTCTGACTCAGTAGGTCTAGGGTTGGGACCAGGAATCTGTAGTTTAAATGAATATTCAGGTGATTCTGATACAAATCCCCCAGTTCTACCACACTTTGAGATATGTTGGTCCAGGGTCACCTGATTTGGGAAAGAATACCAAGAAGACCCTGTGGCTGGTGCTCAGCTCTCAGTAGAATTTTGACCCAAATGTCAGTACAGTTACTGACACCCTCTCTACTGGAAGACTAGAGGCACCATTGGTAACAGTGCTGGTCAAATACAGAAAATAAGTAGGATGAGTTGTTGTTTTGATTTCTCATACATGTAAAGTAATTTTTTTAAATTTTTAATTGGAAGATAATTGCGTGATAATGTTGTGTTGGTTTTTGCCATACAATAGCATTAATCAGCCATAAGTATATATGTATCCCCTCTCTCTTAAACCTCCCTCCTACCCCTCACCCCATCCCACCCCTCTAGATTGTCACAGAGCACGGGGTTGAGCTCTCTGTGTTATACAGCAACTTTCCACTAGCTATCTATTTTACATATGGTAATGTATATGTTTCAACGCTACTCTCTCCATTTCCCCTGCTATGTCTACAAGTCTGTTCTCTATGTCTGCTTCTCTATTCCTGCCCTACAAATAAACTACTTAGGAGTAAACCTACCTAAGGAGACAAAAAAAACCTGTATACAGAAAACTATAAGACACTCATGAAACAAATCAAAGATGACATAAACAGATGGAGAGATATATCATGTTCTTGGGTTGGAAGAATCAATATTGTAAAAATGACTATACTACTTAAAGGTATATACAGATTCAGTGCAATCCCTATCAAATTACCAATGGCATTTTTCACAGAACTTGAACAAAACATTTCACAATTTGCATGGAAACACAAAAGACCCCAAATAGCCAAAGCAATATTGAGAAAGAAAAAAGGAGCTGGAGGAATCAACCTTGCTGACTTCAAACTATACTACAAAGCTATAGTCATCAAGACAGTATGTTACTGGCACAAAAACAGAAATATTGACCAATGGAACAAGATACAAAACCGAGAGATAAACCCATGCACCTATGGGCACCTTATCTTTGACAAAGGAGGCAAGCGTATACAATGGAGAATAGACAGTCTCTTCAGTAAGTGGTGCTGGACAGCTATGTGTAAAAGAATGAAATTAGAACACTTCTTAACACCATACACAAAAGTAAAATCAAAATGGAATAAAGACCTAAATGTAAGGCCAGAAACTATAAAACTCTTAGAGGAAAACATAGGCAGAACACTCTGACATAAACCACAGCAAGATCTTCTATGACCCATCTCCTAGAGTAATAGAAATAAAAATAAACAAATGGGACCTTATTAAAGTTAAAAGCTTTTGCACGGCAAAGGAAACCATAAACAAGATGAAAAAACAACCCGCAGAATGGAAGAAAATAATTGCAAGTGAAGAAACTGACAAAGGATTAAGCTCCAGAATATATAAGCAGCTCATGCAGTTCAATATTAGGAAAACAAACTGCCCCATCAAAAAATGGGCAGAAGACCTAAACAGACATTTCTCCAAAGAAGTAAATGGTTTTTAACCAAAGAAAGCAAGTTGCTTTAAAGAAGTACCATAAGTATGTATATATTTATTCTCCTTTCTCCTCTGATTCAAGAGGACTCGGTAATTCCACTAATTTCCCTTTTTAAACTTCTAACATGATTCTGAGATTTCAATTCTAATGTGTTTCCTTGCATCCTGCTTGGCAGCACCTTATCTTTTTATTGTTCAGTCGCTAAGTCATGTCCAAATCTTTGCAGCCTCATGAACTGCAGCACACCACGTCCTTCACTATCTTCTGGAGTTTGCTCAAACTCATGTCTGTTAAGTCGGTGATGCCATCCAACCATCTCATCCTCTGTCATCCCCTTCTCCTCCTGCCCTCAATCTTTCCCAGCAACAGGGTCTTTTCCAGTGACCCTTCAGTTCTTTGCATCAGGTGGCCAAAGTATTAGAGTTTCAACTTCAGCATTAGTCCTTCCAATTTAGGGTTGATCTCCTTTAAGATTGACTGGTTTGATCTCCTTGCAGTCCAAGGGACTCTCAAGAGTCTTCTCCAGCACCACAATTTGAAAGCATCAGTTCTTGGCTCTCAGCCTTCGTTGTGGTCCAACTGTCACATACATGACACTGAAAAAACCATAGCTTTAAATATGTGAACCTTTGTCTCCAAAGTGATGTCTCATACACTATCTAGGTTTGTCATAGTTTTCCTTCCAAGGAACAAGCGTCTTTTAATTTCATGGCTGCAGTCACCATTGACAGGGATTTGGGAGCCCAAATAAATAAAATTGGTCACTGTTTCCCTTTCTGTTTTCCATGGAGTTATGGGACCAGATGCCGTGAACTTAGTTTTAAGTTTAATGTTGAGTTTTAAGCCAGCTTTTTCACTCTCCTCTTTCACCCTCATCAAGAGGCTCTTAAGTTCCTCTTCTTGTTCTTGATACCATTAGAGTGGTATCATCTGCATATCTGAGGTTGCTTATAGTTCTCCCAGCAGTCTTGAAGCTCCATTTTCTGTTTCAGAATCTAAGAAATAACTAACGGGAATATCTTCAAAATGAGCCAAGCCCAGTGAGTTCCCAAAGCAGAAGAAATACGGGCAGATGGGCTGATAGATTGGCAGAATCCTTCCTGAATGTAGCCAGGCTGTTTGCCATCTGTCATTAAGAAAGAAGGGAAAATCCTCCTGGATTTTAGAAAACTTTCTTTGCTTGTTTTCCTTGGCCATTGTGCTGCTGGTTTTGTAATCAGAAATTTCCTAAATGATTATTATTAGCTTTGCTCTCAGAGCCCTACATCAGGAGAAAAACCTGGCTTTGTCACTTTTGGAATAAAAAGATCGACTCTGTTTCCCTTGTATATTGTTACAATTTTTGAGCATGTGAACGTACTATCAAAAAAAAAAAAAAAAAAAAAAAAAAAAACCATCTGCTGTTTTACACCATCACTGTGACGTGGAGCAAGCTTCTTGTCCTATTTAAGTCTCAGATCTCTCATCTAGAATTAAAGGTGTTTGACCCCAGTCCCTGCCAGCTGTAATATATTATGATATAACATAAATACAGGAAAAAACTCTAAATCCGAGTGTTCCTCATTTTTCCTTGCTGTGATGTTTATAGCTAATGATTAATAATGATATCATGTACTATTGGCATACATGTGTGCCTAGTGTGTGCCAAGCACTTTACCTGCATTACTTCATGCAAATTTCACAAAATGAAAAGTAGATATTATTAATTCCATTTACAGAGGATGAAACACAGACCTCAAAAAGTTAAGTAACCAGTCTGTTTTTTCAGCTAATATGTGGTCAAGCAGGGAATCTAATCCATGTCTTTATTATTCCAAAGCCCATCTTTGTGTTGATTCCATGCCTGCTCAGATTGAAACCTTAGAAGGAAAATATACTTTAGTTTTTGCATTAAAAAAATGTTATAGCAACTTCCTTGGCTTCCTGTACCTCCAACCAGCCCTGTAAGTTCAGTGTCTTAGATTGAGTTCCTTCTGAAGCAGACCCGGCCACAAGCGTGTAGGTGTAAGTCAATTATTTTCGAGGTGATCCCAGGAAGTACTAGTAGGGGAGTGAGAAAGTGAGACAAGCAAAGGAAGGAATCTAGTAAAGGGTGCGCTAATCAGCAGGTAACCACTGTGGAAACCAGGATTCAGCCCCACTAGAGTACTGGGAGATATCTCAGAGTATTCTCAAGGAAGGGCAAGGGAGCTGAGGGATGTACCTATTAATTCCAGTCATCATTGGCTAGAGGCTGATCCTAGTGGGAGGGAGGGCATGGTTAATTCTCCTGCTCTTCCAAGTGGATTCCTGAGGCCAGAGAGAGACCTCCACAAGGAGATGCAGGTGCTTGTGGTTGGAAATGACATGATTTGACCTGGGTTTTTAAAGGATGGTCTATAAACTGTGAAAGTTAAGTGAAGTTACTCAGTCGTGCCTGACTCTTTGCAACCCCATGGACTGTAGCCTACCAGGATCCTCCCTCCATGGGATTCTCCAAGCAAGAGTACTGGAGTGGGTTGCCATTTCCTTCTCCAGGGGATCTTCCCGACCCAGGGATCGAACACGGGTCTCCCGCATTCCAGGCAGACGCTTTAATCTCTGAGCCACTAGGGAAGTGAACATAATAGGCATGTTAGTTTTCTATCACTGCTTTAACAGAATACTACAAATCTAGTGGGTGAAAACAACCCCAATTGATTATTTCATTGTTTCTGTAGGGCAAAAGTATGGGATGCTCTGCTCTGGGTTTCACATTGCCAAAGTCATGAAGTCAGCCAGTTGGACTTTTCTTGGGGGAGTCTGGGGAAAATATACTTCCAAGATCATCCAACTTGTTGGTAGAATCTAGTTCCTTGTGGTTGTCAGACTGGGATCCCCATTTTCTTCTGGCTGTCAGGAGTCATTTTCAGCTGCTGCTACTAAGTCACTCCAGTCATGTCTGACTCTATGCGACCCCAGAGACTAGTGGCAATTTGCATTCCTTGGTTTATGGCTCTCTTCACTGTCCAAAATGGCAATTTGTCCTCCTCTCTTCAAATCTCTCCGACTTCCCCTTCTGCTTCATCACTTGTTGGCCTACAACTTCTGCCACATTTCTCTGCCTTACTCTTCTGCCACCACTTTACTACTAAGGGTTCATGTGATTACACTGGGCTCACTCAAATTATCCAGGATAATCTCCCTATTTTAAGGTCAATACATTAATAACTGAATTCCATCTGCAAAATCCCTTCCTGACAGTACCTAGATTTGATTGGATAATCAAAATATTTGATTAGATAATCAAAGAGGAGAAGGGAATTTTGGGGGATGGAAGAGAACATCTTTATCATTTTGCCTATCAGAATAGGGACTTGGTCACAGGGATGCAGTACAGGAACCAGGTAAATGGCTAGCCTAAATTAGTGCTGCTGTGCTAAGGCCAATTCTGTTGTGATGTTTTCTCCTCTATAATAAGTTCCCTATATACGAATAAGTTCCATTCTGAGAGCATGTTCATTAAGTCCAATTTGTTTGAAAGTCAACAAAGTTAGCCAAAGTACCCAACTAACACAGTTGCCTATCTAGTACTGTATTGTAACATGTTTATAATACTTTTCATACAACTAATACAAAAAAAAAACACTAAAAATAAAGAAAACATTTTAAATTTTATTTTAACTTTGAAAAGTACAGTAGTACCAGCTACATTGAGTGAGTGAGTGAGTGAAGTCGCTCAGTCGGGTCTGACTCTTTGTGACCCCGTGGACTGTAGCTCCCCAGGCTCCTCCGTCCATGGGATTCTCCAGGCAAGAATACTGGAGTGGGTTGCCATTTCCTTCTCCAGGGAACATTACCAGCTACATTACCACTGCTTTTACGCTTGCTTCTGGAATTGCTGAGCTTGAAATAATAAAGATACTGTACTACTGTACTCGATACATTACTGTACAGTAAAAGACACAAACGTGCAACCACTTCTAGAGGATGCACACACTTGACAGTGTACAGCATACACATGAACTAACTTACATGATTGGTCATGAGAATACACTCTGAATCTTTGAAAGTTCTCATGTAGGGGACTTACTGTACTTAGAACTGGGACTAATTCCCTGAATCCAAGAATGTTACAGACCTTGAAGTGGGGATTAAATACACATAGAGATTTATAGCCTGTAGAATCCAGGACTGGCTCACCTCAGACCAAACAACTAAGAGGAAGGGAGCACAGCCCCAACCATCAGCAGACAAATGGATTAAAGATTTACTGAGCATAGCCCTTCCCACCAGACCAAGACCCAGTTTTCCCCACAGCCAATCTCTCCCATCAGGAAGCTTGCACAAGCCTCTTATCCTCATCCATCAGAGGGCAGACAGAAGAAACAAGAACTACAGCCTCCAGAACAAAAACCACAATCACAGAAAGCCAACCAATATGATCATAGGGTTCACAGCCCTGTCATGGCGAAGGTGCTTACATAACTCACTGAAGCTATGAGACGTGTGGTGCAGAGCCAGTGAAGACAGATGGGTCATGGTGGAGAGTTCTGACAAAAAGTGGTCCACTGGAGAAGGGAATGACAAACCACTCCAGTATTCTTGCCTCAAGAACCCCATAAACAGTACGAAAAGGCAAAAAGATATGACAAGGGAAGATTAGTCCCCCAGGTCTGTAGATATCCAATATGCCACTCAGAGCAGAGAAATAGCTCCAGAAAGAATAAAGAGGCTGGGCCCAAATGGAAATGACGCTCATTTGTGGATGTGTCTGGTGGTGAAAGTAAAGTCCAATGCTATAAAGAACAATATTGTGTAGGAACCTGGAATGTTAGGTCCATGAATCGAGGTAAATTGGACATGGTCAAGCAGGAGATGGCAAGAGTGAATATCTACATTTTAGGTATCAGGGAGCTAAAATGGATGGGAATGGATCAGATTACCATTATATCTACTACTTGTAGATTCTTGTGGGCAAGAATTCCTTAAGAGAAATGGAGTAGCTCTCATAGTCAACAAGAGTCCGAAATGCAGTAATTGGGTGCAATCTCAAAAATGACAGAATGATCTGTTTGATTCCAAGGCAAACCATTCAATGTCACAGTAATCGAAGTCTATGCCCCCAACCACTAATGCCAAAGAAGCTGAGGTTGAATAGTTGTATGAAGACATATAAGACCTTCTAGAACTAACACCAAAAAATTATGTTCTTTTCATCATAAGGAATTAGAATGCAAATATAGGAAGTCAGGAGATACCTGTAGTAGCAGGCAAGTTTGGCCTTGGAGTACAAAATGAAGCAAGGCAAAGTCTAACAGAGTTTTGCCAAGAGAATGCACTGGTCATAGCAAACACCCTCTTCCAGCAACATAAGAGACCACTCTACACATGGACATCACCAGATGGACATCTGATGGAAATCAGATTGTGGAGGTGAAACAATCAACAGTTACAGATTATTGTGAAATAATCAACAATTATTAAATGAATAAATGAAGTCACTTGAAACATGTAAAACATTTGTTAATGTGTCCTACTCATGAGTTTTAGAAAAGTTGGCATCCTAATAAAAATGCATGTGCTATTCTGTCCACTTTAATTTTTTGTGATTGTAAAAACAGAAAAGCATCTGGGGAAAGCTGTCAGCCTCAGTGTCTCCTAAAAACAAAATGAGTGCTTCAGTGAGAGGGTTGCTGAGCCTCACCCACATGCCTCACCATGCTGAGAGCCCCGTGGGTAGTCAGATCACAGGAAATCAGAGGGCACCCTTCCAGGGGCACAGTTCCACACTGAAAATAATTAGGCTCAAATATTAGATGCATGGGGCTTCCCTGGTAGCTCAGCTCTTATTCCTGGGTCGGGAAGTTCCCCTGGAGAAGGGATAGGCTACCCACTCCAATATTCTTGGGCTTCTCTGGTGGCTCAGATGGTAAAGAATCTGCCTGCAATGTGGGAGACCTGGGTTCGATCCCTGGGTTGGGAAGATCCCCTAGAGGAGGGCATGGAAACCCATTCCAGTATTCTTGCTTGGAGAATCCTCATGGACAGAGGAGCCTGGCAGGCTACAGTTCAAGGGATCACAAAGAGACTTGAATGTATGGACTAAGCGCAGCACAGCACAGCATTAGATGCATAGCTAAAATGTTTTTTTATATTTAAAGGCATAAAGAAGATCGCTCAATAAAGAATGACTCTGATTTATAGCATCTGCAAACCCTCTTTAATACTTTATTTATTTTTTGCCACACATTTGGGCTTATGGGGATCTTAGTTCCTGGACCAGGAATTGAACATGGGTCCTTGGCAGTAAGAGTGGGCAGTCTTAACCACTGGACCACTAGGTAATTCCCTGAAACCATCTTTGAAATATCTTAATCCAACTAATTATTAATCCAATTTATCCAACTAATTATAGGAGGGCTAGCACAAAAGTTGGAAACCATTTTTTTTTTTTTTTTTAAGGAAACCAATCTTTGGACATCTAGAAAAAAGAGTCTTGATCTGGAAACCCCACCTGAGTCAACCATCCTGACATTGCCTCTGTGTGTCTTGTCTACACACAATAGTCATCTATGTAAAACACAGGAATCAGGGTAATCAACCACATTCCTTTCATCTAAATGGCCAGTGTTATAGGTTGAAAAGTTAGTGCTTGTGTGGGGCAGAGCATCTGTAGTTATGAAATGATAAACCTGACAATGAGGAGTTTGCATGCATTGTTCAGGAAAGAAACTGAAAGAAGATTTAGGGTTGACTTTCAAAATGGAATTTCCTTGCTCTCTGGGTGTTGGCTTCCTTGGCCTTTGATGGTTAGAAGTTCATTTTGTTGTTCAACAATGTTGATTTTGGAGAGAAAATAGCGTTTGAAAACCCAGAGGTCATTTTCTAGAGACTGTTACAGGAATACAGAGGGCAGTTTCATGAAGCCGGCAAGGCTTCATCTCGGCTTCTAATAGATAGGAAGAGAGGAAGAGATGAACAATACATTTTTAAGAAGTTCAGCTTTATTTCCTAAAAAGATGCCTCCAGTCAGTCTGGCTAAAGGTAATTGGCATGGGAACATCTTTATGATTCTAAAAAGTAGAATGTTTTCCTTAATTAAGAAAGTCTTGTGTGACTCGGGGAAAATGAAACAGTTTCTCAGATATGAGTGGACCATAATCCCCACTAAAAAGACCCAAATAAGGGCAGTTGTCTGGAGTATCAGAAATGAGTCATATTCAGAAAACTGAAGCAAAACTATATATTTTTTGCATTTTCTTTGTCTAACAGATAATTTTTTGTTTATAAAATATAATTTTATCTTTGCTACTCTGCTGTCATATAAGGCATAACATCTTCACAAAACTCTTTTGGATCTACCATCAATGATTAGCAACACACAATAGTGGTCCAACTCTCTAAACAATAATCACTAGACACACAGGATGCCCTCTCACATGCACAAATCTGCATGGAAAAGTACTACATTTTTGACTCAGACTTGTGTACTGTGGCTTATCTCCCCTTTCTAGTGTATTAAGAAATGACATGCAGTCCAATTTGCCAAAAGCAGTGCTTGTATTTTGACATCAACAGGTTACTTCTATTACATGGTGAAGTGAATACCAGTACTTCAAAAGCAGCAGGTGTAAGTGAAGTGAATTTTTATTGGGAAGAGAAGTTGTCAACTTAAATACCAGCAAATGAAGAGCGTATAAGGAAATTCTCTGTTGTCATAGATACACCAGACCTCCATCATATGTGACACAGGAGGCATTTCAGTTTGTGATCCCCAGCCCAGAAATGTTGAATGATTTTCCATTCAATCTGATGCTTTTGGATTCCTACCAGTAAGGAATACATTAAGAATATGGAAAGCTGCTTACTGAAAGGAAACGCTTGAAGAAAAGTAAGAGATGACATATAGAAATTAAGAAGCTATGGGGACTTACCTGGTGGTCCAGTGGCTAAGACTTCATGTTCCCAGTGCAGGTAATCTGGGTTCAATCCCTGGTCAGGTAACTAGATACTGCTGCTGCTAAGTCACTTCAGTCGTGTCTGACTCTGTGTGACCCCATAGACGGCAGCCCATCAGGCTCCCCCGTCCCTGGGATTCTCCAGGTAAGAACACTGGAGTGGGTTGCCATTTCCTTCTCCAATGCATGAAAGTGAAAAGCGAAAGTGAAGTCGCTCAGTCGTGTCGGACTCTTCACGACCCCATGGACTGCAGCCTACCAGGCTCCTCCGTCCATGGGATCTTCCAGGCAAGAGTATTGGAGTGGGGTGCCATTGCCTTCTCCACATTAAAAAGCTAAAACTTGGTAAATCCAACCTTAGCAAGTTTGGTGCAGATATGGAACATTGGAAACTCCTGTCTCACTGGTAGGAGTACAAATTGGCTCAAGCAGTTTGAATTTGACAGTACTTAAATTATAGGGGAAAAAATCACCTTCGTTCAGGCAAGTGTTATGAATGGACGTATTACTACTGGCTAAAGATACTATTCAGTAAAGAGAATGAGGTATTTATACAGTTTTAAGGTAACAGCCTAAAGATAACTTATTCATTACAGATGGGGAGAGGTGCCTTTACACAGAGGAAATATGACAGATACCGCCTTAAGTCTACTGATCAAACTTAATGTCACCAATAAGGCATCAAATTGAATCATGTGTCTCTTTATATGATATCATGCTTAGGAAAGATACAAATTATCAATGTGATACTCTTCTGTGTTGGGCAGTACTCAAGGTAAAGAAGAGCTTTATTACTTACTTTATTACTGTTGGTTTTAATCCATTTTGAGGATCTCAGATTCTGTATTTTCTTGTCAGTTTAGTAATTCATTTAAGAAAAAGGCTTTTACACTCCATTCAGTATCTTGGTTGTTTTAATGTGGAGAGTCTTTCAAAGTTTCTAACTCATCAAATTACCAGGACTGGGAAACAGGATGGTTTCTTTTGAAAATATCTAACTCTGCACTTACTTTTGTGTGTCACTTAGATTCATAGAGCCCTTTTGCCTAATAATGCAGCACCATGTGGGAAGGGCTATTAAAAAAAAAAACAAAACCCTTTTATTCAATAATATGGCTCTTGAGAACTTATTCTAAGGAAATAATTTAGTAGCAACAAAACACTTAGCACAAATCATAATTTGATTTGGACAACCAAATACTGGAAACAACCTAAATGCCCATTGGGGAAATCATTTACTCTGCAACCAATAAAACACTCATTATGAAGACTGTGATAACACAGATGATGGTTCTGATGATAAATTTTAAAAGTGAACATAAAATTTGCTTATAGGCCAATCACAACTTCTAGAAAAACATGTGCACATAAGATTAAGATGGTACTGTGAAATGGAATTTTTCCTGCGATAGCAGTAAACAAGGATGTCACAGTCTTCATTGGGATTCCAGCCTCCTAAAGGTACATTTCCGAGCCCAGGAAGAACAATGCCGCTATCCAGCAGCTATCCAGCAGCCACCAGTTATCCCCCACGGTAAGTAGTAAGCGCTGAGGAGCTGGGTGTGGGAGCGAGCAGGATGTGAGAAAGCGCAAAGGCAGCCATCAGGCCACATCCGAATTTCTCATTTACAGTAAGGGGTGGTGGATGTGGCGGATGACTACCTCTTGTGTTTTTCATGTCCCTCCAGCTCCTCAAGCTGCTGTTAGCGTGAGGTGGTGGTTAATATAATCATACATAATGGCCTGCCTCGGGGAATCCTGACCCCCTCCCTGACATTTTTCAAAATTTCATTTTTTAATTGAAGGATTATTGCTTTACAGAATTTTGTTGTTTTCTGTCAAACCTCAACATGAATCTATATAACTTCCTTTGTTCAGCTCAGTTCAGTTTAGTTCAGTTCAGTCGCTCAGTCGTGTCTGACTCTTTGCAACCCCATGAATCGCAGCACGCCAGGCCTCCCTGTCCATCAGCAACTCCCAGAGTTCACTCAGACTCAAGTCCATTAAGTCAGTGATGCCATCCAGCCATCTCATCCTCTGTCGTCCCCTTCTCCTCCTGCCCCCAATCCCTCCCAGCATGAGAGTCAGCTCTTCGCATGAGGTGGCCAAAGTACTGGAGTTTCAGCTTCAGCATCATTCTCTCCAAAGAAATCCCAGGGCTGATCTCCTTCAGAATGGACTGGTTGGATCTCCTTGCAGTCCAAGGGACTCTCAAAGAGTCTTCTCCAACACCACAGTTCAAAAGCATCAATTCTTCGGCACTCAGCTTTCTTCACAGTCCAACTCTCACATCCATACACGACCACAGGAAAAACCATAGCCTTGACTAGACAGACCTTTGTTGGCAAAGTAATGTCTCTGCTTTTGAATATGCTATCTAGGTTGGTCATAACTTTCCTTCCAAGGAGTAAGCATCTTTTAATTTCATGGCTGCAGTCACCATTTGCAGTGATTTTGGAGCCCAGAAAAATAAAGTCTGACACTGTTTCCACTGTTTCCCCATCTATTTCCCATGAAGTAGTGGGACCGGATGCCATGATCTTCGTTTTCTGAATGTTGAGCTTTAAGCCAACTTTTTCACTCTCCACTTTCACTTTCATCAAGAGGCTTTTTAGTTCTTCTTCACTTTCTGCCATAAGGGTGGTGGAATCTGCATATCTGAGGTTATTGATATTTCTCCCGGCAATCTTGATTCCAGCTTGTGTTTCTTCCAGTCCAGCGTTTCTTGTGATGTACTCTGCATATAAGTTAAATAAACAGGGTGACAATATACAGCCTTGACGAACTCCTTTTCCTATTTGGAACCAGTCTGTTGTTCCATGTCCAGTTCTAACTGTTGCTTCCTGACCTGCATACAGATTTCTCAAGAGGCAGGTCAGGTGGTCTGGTATTCCCATCTCTTTCAGAATTTTCTACAGTTCATTGTGATCCACACAGTCAAAGGTTTTGGCATAGTCAATAAAGCAGAAATAGATGTTTTCCCAGAACTCTCTTGCTTTTTCCATGATCCAGCGGATGTTGACAATTTGATCTCTGGTTCCTCTGCCTTTTCTAAAACCAGCTTGAACATCAGCAAGTTCACAGTTCACGTATTGCTGAAGCCTGCCTTGGAGAATTTTGAGCATTACTAGCATGTGAGATGAGTGCAATTGTGCAGTAGTTTGAGCATTCTTTGGCATTGCCTTTCTTTGGGATTGGAATGAAAACTGACCTTTTCCAGTCCCGTGGCCACTGCTGAGTTTTCCAAATTTGCTGGCATATTGAGTGCAGCACTTTCACAGCATCATCTTTCAGGATTTGAAATAGCTCAACTGGAATTCCATCACCTCCACCAGCTTTGTTTGTAGTGATGCTTTCTAAGGCCCACTTGACTTCACATTCCAGGATGTCTGGCTCTAGGTCAGTGATCACACCATCATGATTATCTGGGTCGTGAAGATCTCTTTTGTACAGTTCTTCTGTATATTCTTGCCACCTCTTCTTAATATCTTCTGCTTCTGTTAGGTCCATACCATTTCTGTCCTTTGTCAAGCCCATCTTTGCATGAAATGTTCCCTTGGTATCTCTAATTTTCTTGAAGAGATCTCTAATCTTTCCCATTCTGTTGTTTTCCTCTATTTCTTTGCATTGATTGCTGAAGAAGGCTTTCTTATCTCTTCTTGCTATTCTTTGGAACTCTGCATTCAGATGCTTATATTTTTCCTTTTCTCCTTTGCTTTTCGCTTCTCTTCTTTTCACAGCTATTTGTAAGGCCTCCCCAGACAGCCATTTTGCTTTTCTGCATTTCTTTTCCATGGGGATGGTCTTGATCACTGTGTCCTGTACAATGTCACGAACCTCATTCCATAGTTCATCAGGCACTCTATCTATCAGATCTAGACCCTTAAATCTATTTCTCACTTCCACTGTATAATCATAAGGGATTTGATTTAGGTCATACCTGAATGGTCTAGTGGTTTTCCCTACTTTCTTCAATTTAAGTCTGAATTTGGTAATAAGGAGTTCATGATTTGAGCCACAGTCAGCTCCCGGTCTTGTTTTTGTTGACTGTATAGAGCTTCTCCATCTTTGGCTGCAAAGAACATAATCAATCTGATTTCGGTGTTGACCATCTGGTGATGTCCATGTGTAGAGTCTTCTCTTGTGTTGTTGGAAGAGGGTGTTTGCTATGACCAGTGTATTTTCTTGGCAAAACTCTATTAGTCTTTGCCCTGCTTCATTCTGTATTCCAAGGCCAAATTTGCCTGTTACTCCAGGTGTTTCTTCACTTCCTACTTTTGCATTCCAGTCCCCTATAATGGAAAGGACATCTTTTTTGGGTTTAGATCTAAAAGGGAACCCTGCCCCCCCCCCCACCTGACATTTTTAAAAATTTTATTTATTTTTTAATTGAAGGATTATTGCTTTACAGAATTTTGTTGTTTTCTGTCAAACCTCAACATGAATCTATATAACTTCCTTTGTTCAGCTCACAGGGAGATAATCTGACCCTGCCCATCTGTGAATGGCTACCAGAATGAAAAGATTAACACATTCCTTCCTGAGGTTGGCCATTCCAGGAGATATTTGCAAGATAATGGCCTTCACTTCCTAAGATCCTCCCTCTCTCTGTTCTATAAAGGAACCTGGCATTCAGGCCCCAACACAAGGGTTATTTTGAGACATTAGTCTGCCATCTTCTCAGTCAGCTGGCTTTCCAAATGAGGTTATCTATGCTTTGCCTCAACAGCTTGTCTCTTTGATTCATTGGCCTGTCATGTGGCAAGCAGAGGGAACTTGGACTTGTAACAGAATGAAAGTAGAGGAAACGAAAACACGTTTACTCTTAGCTATTCACTGTGCTGTTTAATCGGCCTTTAGTCTTTCTCGTCAGCTCAAGCTCGGATGTGGGTCTGAGTTTAAGTCCTTGTTTGGCCACTTAGAAAGTGACCCTGGGCAAGATACTTGTATTCTTTAAGCCTCCATTTCTTCATTTGTAAAACAGGGATATTAATGTACACCCCACTTGTCTTGCAAGTGTTTTGCAAGGCCTCTAACCTAAACATAGTTAAGTCACTATTATCTTTATGTTGGTAAACTATTCTGAGATACGATAACAAAAATGTTTGGTGTAATTCTACTGGGATATTCCAAGTTCAAAAGATGGAATTAAAAGGCCTTATCCTTAAAAAGTGACTTCCTTCCTACTTTTGCATCCCCATTCATCACCATCAAGCCCTCATGAAATGGCAAGTTTTGCATGGTTAAAAATAAATCTTATTGAGTATTTGACATCTACATATTCAAACCATATTTTGAAAAACTTGCTATATTTGTCCTGTCCCTATAGAAATCAGGGAGATATTATAGAAGAGAGAGAGGACTGCACATTTTTTTCAGCAAGTATTGCATCTTTTACAGAATGTCCCAACATCAATTCCTGTGAGAGAGATTAGTGGCCAAGGATTAATGGCTATAAAGAGTACTAAGATGTGGATGAATGGGGCAGTCAAAATGGAGCTCCTTGTGTGAGAACAAATGGATGCTCTAAATAAAAAGATAGGAGGTTGTGAAAAATTGGTGGGTGTAAAAATTGTTGCAATGGATTCTGGAGGAAACTTTGTCAATAGTTACCAGATTTTTACCAATTGACCCAGCAATTCCATTTCTTTCTTCAGAAATATTCATGTAGATAAACATATAATAAGTTGTTCATTGCAGTAATAACAACAAAAAGAAAAAAAAATCAGAAACAACCTAAATGGTAGTACATATAGGTCATCAAAATACTATACCACCATTAAAAATGTTAATGTAGGCATACATTTTTGGTGAATTTGGCTTAGGTCTTCAGCAACTGACTTTTTAACATTGCTCACAGAATTGGACTTCGCCACTTAAGTCTCTGACCTCACATGGCCAACACAAGGTTTGTCCAGCAGGGGCAATGCCTTATACCATATATCACTGAGTAGGACACAAATTCTCTATGGACAAGCAAATCCCAAAGAGAAGAGAGGGAGGGACTGAAACACTGTGGGGTCAACTCCTTCTCATGATCTCTCCAATAAAAGAAGATGGACAGTTGCTGGAAAAATTTCTCTAGTGAACATCTCATCACAATAGCCCTTTGCCTGAATCTCTAGTGTTGCACTCATTTCATGCCCTCTCAAGTATAATATCTATTTCATCTACTTTCTGCAACAGTTAGCACAGTGGCTGATACAAGAAAAACAAAAGGCTCAGTAACAGCTGGGTGAGTTAACTAATAGCACCATGGGGAACACATGTATACCTGTGGCGGATTCATTTTGATATTTGACAAAACTAATACAATTATGTAAAGTTTAAAAAAAAAAGAAAATGAGAATAGCAGACCTCATAGAATGAGCCAAGATTTGACATCATCCTAAAAGCTGATTTAGTATATGAAGATAGCAGTTATTTAGAATGTAAGGAATGCGGGTTATGGTCAGTAAGAAAATATCTTTGTATTGTCTTTGTTGTTGTTGTTTAGTTGCTAAGCATGTCCTACTCTTTTGCAACCCCTTGGACTGTAGCCCTCCAGGCTCCTCTGTTCATGAGATTTCCCAGGCAAGAATACTGGAGTGGGTTTCCATTTCATCTAGGGGATCTTCCCAATCCAGAGACCAAGCCTGAGTCTCCTGCATTGGCACGTGGATTCTTTACCACTGAACCACCAGGGAAGCCCCTTTGTATTATCTTACCAGCCATATTATCGGTTCCACACGTCACTGAGGCTTTTTTCTTTTTCTTTCTTCTTTTTTTCTCTGTTGTATGCAATCTTTCTGTTCTTCAGACTGTGTAATTCTTATTTAGCTAACTTCAAGTTCATTCATTCTATTTGGTCATCTCCAATCTACTGTTAAGTCCAGTCAGTGAATTTAAAAATTTTAGACATGTTGTTTTCTAGTTCTAGAACACCCATACTTTCTTGTAGTTTCCATTTCTCTGTGGAGATTTCCTATTTGTTTGTTAATTATGATCATATTTTCCTCTACAGTATTGAAAATAATTATAATAGCTAACCTAAAATCTTTGTCTCAGTTTCCAACACCTGAGTTATTTTGGAAACAGTCTCTATTACACTGCCTTTTTAAAAAAAGTGTGGATCATATATTCTGGTTTATTCATATGTACAATAATTTGTTGGTGCTACCTGAACATTTTGAACTGTTCATTGTGAAAAATAAGTTCAACTGGATTCCCTGAGGCATATGGAATATTTTTTTCTATCAGGCAGGCAACTCAATCAAACTCACACTTCAAACTCACTGCTTCATAATGGGCAGCAGCATAAATCTTTGTTCAATTGTTTGAACCTTAGTCATATGCTTGACATCTGCCATTCACACAGTAGTTCATGAGTAGCTAGAGATGTAGGGACATTATATACAGAATTTGGGACTCCATTTCCCTGGATTTCTCCTTTTCTAGAATTTTTCGTTCTAGTTGTTATGGTTGCCCTAAACTTTGCCTTCTGATTCTTCAGGTCAGTAAGATTTTAGATTTCCTATCTAAGTTTTAGCCTTGTTTGAAGCAAAAAGTTGACAAAAATGGGAACGTTTTTTATCTCAGTGCTATTCCCTTCCTCCAAGTATAGATGGCACCCCTCCCCACCCGGATGTCTACCTGCTTTAGGTTGCTCTCCAGGGTCCAGAATTTACGGTTGTAAATAAATTCTTCAACTCTTGAAGAACTGACTTGAAAGGACTACTTCTCCATAATTGGAAGTTTGAATCCTCTAGATATAACTGGACTTTAAATAGTGTTCTTCTTTGGAAAGGACTTATAGCTACTTCATGTGTACCTTCTTAGTTTCTGTTTTTCTCAGCCATAAACTTATTTCCTAGTTTCTTAGTCAGGTATCTTTCTGCTTGAAGGTTCAATGATTGTTATCAAGTGTCCTCTGTATTGTTAAATATAATTCCCTTCACTTTGTATTTATAAAAAGGAATATGTATTTTTGTTTATTAGAGAAGACAGTATGCATGCATGCATGCATGCATGCTAAGTTGCTTCAGTCATGTCTGACTCTTTGCAACCCTATGGACTGCAGCCCGCCAGGCTCCTCTGTCCATGGAATTCTCCAGGCAAGAATACTGGAATGGGTTGCCCAACCAGGAATTGAACTGGAAGATGTCTCTTATATAAGTCTCCTGCATTGGCAAGCAGGTTCCTAAAGACAGTATGCTGCTGCTAAGTCGCTTCAGTCGTGTCCGACTCTGTGCAACCCCATAGATGGCAGCCCACCAGGCTCCCCCGTCCCTGGGATTCTCCAGGCAAGAGTACTGGAGTGGGGTGCCATTGCCTTCTCCAAAGACAGTGTAGTATAATTTAAAAAAGTACTTGGTCTTCTCAGCCAGGGAATAAAGGTTAGCATCTCAGGTTCTCACTTATTAACTGAATGACCTTGACAAACTCATTTATTCTGGACAAGTAACAGTTTTCTAATTTGTAGGACAAAGTTCAGTTCAGTTCAGTTCAGTCGTTCAGTTGTGTCCGACTCTTTGTGACCCTATGAACCACAGCATGCCAGGCCTCCCTGTCCATCACCAACTCCTGGAGCCTACCCAAACTCATGTTCATTGAGTCGGTGATGCCATTCAACCATCTCATCCTCTGTTGTCCCCTTCTCCTCCTGCCCTCAATCTTTCCCACCATCAGGATCTTTTCAAATGAGTCAGCTCCTCTCATCAGGTGGCCAAGTATTGGAGCTTCAGCTTCAACATCAGTCCTTCCAATGAACACCCAGGACTGATCTCCTTTAGGATGGACTGGTTGGATCTCCTTGCAGTCCAAAGGACTCTCAAGAATCTTCTCCAACACCACAGTTCAAAAGCATCAATTCTTTGGTGCTCAGCTTTCTTTATAATCTAAATCTCACATCCATACATGACTACTGGAAAAACCATAGCCTTGACTAGATGGACCTTTGTTGGCAAAGTAATGTCTCTGCTTTTTAATATGCTGTCTAGGTTGGTCATAACTTTCCTTCCAAGAAGTAAGTATCTTTTAATTTCATGGCTGCAGTCACCATCTGCAGTGATTTTGGAGCCCCCCAAAAAAGTTAATAGCATCTATTTTAGGACAAGAGATAGCTTACATAGATTGACCTGGTGTCTGACACAAAATAGGTGCTCAGAAAATAGTAGCAATGGCATTTTTAAAGATAGGCTTCATTTTTAGAGTACTTTTAGGCTCATAGGAAAACTGAGCTCAATGTACAGAGCTTCCATATAACTCCTTACCGCTTCCCATGCACAACCTACCCCATCATCCATAGGCCCCATCACTCTAGGGTACATTTTTTACAATTGATGAACCTACGTTGACAAATCATTGTATCACTGTCACCCAAAGTTCGAAATATACCTTAGGGTTCACTGTTGGTGCCATACATTCTGTGGGTTTGGACGAATTTCTAATGGTATGTATCTACCACTGTGGTGTTATACAGAATAGTTTCACTGCCCTAAAGAGCCTCTGTGTCTCCAAACCTGTGGCAACCAATAATCTTTTTTTTGTCTCCATAGTTTAATCTTTTCTAGAATTTCATATAGTTGGAATCATATAATACGTAATCTTGAAAGATGGTTTCTTTCATTTAGTAATATATATTCAAGTTTTTTTTCATATCTTTTCATGGTTTGATAGTGCATTTCTTTTTAGTACTTTCTACTTTCTGAGTGTACCATAGTTTGTTTATCCATTCACCTACTGAAGGAAACGTTGATCATTTTCAGGTTTTGACAAATGTAAATAAAGCTGCTATAAACATCTGTGTGCAGGTTTTTATGTGGACATAAGTTTTCAATTTATTTGAATAAATACCAACAAACAAGATTGTTGGATCATATGATAAGGGTATATTTAGTTCTGTAAGGAACTGCCAAACTGCCTTTCAAAATAGCTGTATAGTTTTGTACTTCCATTAGCAATGAGAAAGTTCCTGTAACTCCACGTCCTCACCAGCATTTGGTTTTGTCACTTTGAGTACTATATTTTATGTAATTTTCCCTAGTTTTTCCTTGTTCAAGGAAGATAACAGATAACAGAGAAAGAATATATAATGGCAATGCTATCTTTTATTTGTAGTCCATCAATTAACGAGATGTTCTTGTCACAGCTGATATTACTAACTCTGATCCTCTTCTCCCACTACCAGCACCACCCCTGCTGCTGATGTATACAAGAAAGAAAGGAAGTTTTCCTATGTCTCAGGCTTGCATTGGTTGTGTCATTCTTAGGCTCCCTGTAAGTGAAGCATGACTTTTGCTTCGATTAAATGAAATATTGCTCTGCATTATTACCAAACTATTTGAAGTGTCATATCTCCTGAATTAAATCATAAGCTCTTGTAGAGCAAAACTTGTATTTATGAATGCTAGTGTCACACCATAGCACATATCATATGTCCTTACGTATTGTTACATGAATTGATTCTTTCTAAATTAAAGGTAACTCCCACAGTAGTCCATATACATCATTAATTCCTCATCTGACACCCAGACCCTGATCTGTGGAAAGTGAATTGAATCAGCATAGGAGTTAGAGATGGATGACCATGTACCTCAGTTATGGTTGTTGGAGAGTCTCCTATGTCATCAGTTGCCTCCCAGGCCTTCTCTTCTTGTGGACAATATGTGGCACAAGAGAAAATTCAGCAGATAAATTTGCTCAACGCACAAATTCTTTGTCACCTCTTACAGTTCACAAATGAAAAAAGCCAGAACATCCAATGCCTTGTAAATTGTCTGATATATAAAAGGCACTAAATAAATGTTTGTTGAAAAAATACATAAATGAACGAATGATTTCTTACCTTTAGATAATTTAACAGGCACAGTAGTGGACCTCCGCAAATGCTCAAACTCCAATTCTTGGAATTTGTCTGTTGCATGAAATGGCAAGAGAGAATTTCCTGATGTAATGAAGGGTATGGACCTCAAGATTGTGAGATTACTCTGGATTACCTATGTGGGCCCAGTCTAATCACATGAGATCTTAAAGGCAGAAAACATGACCTGGCTAAGTTATAAAAGGATGAGATAGAGGGGAAAAGAGAAGAGAGTCAAAGTGAGAGAATGAATTTACCCACCATTGCTGGCTTTGAAGATGGAGGAAGGGAGCCACAAACCTAGGAAAGTGAATAGCCTTGAGAAACTGGAAAAAGCGCTGAGTTGATGACAAGTAAAAAATCAGGAACCTTAGCTAAAGCACAAGGAGCTGAATTCTATCAACAGCTCGAATGAGCAGGGAAGTGGATCTTCCCCTAGAACCTTCAGAAAGGAATGCAGCCCTGTGACACCTTGATTTTAGCCAGGAGAGACCTGTCAGACTTCTGACCTACAAGACTATAAGATAATACATTTATGATCATTTATTACTGCATCAATGGAAAGTTAACACAGAAAGACTTAAGCGAGAGTGAGTGAGCTCTTCCCTGAAAATTTTGCAGGTGTCTGGGCCAGACAAACTTCTCAGAAGATTAGCTGATTGTGCAGCAAACTATTATGTCTAGTTCTCCAGCTTCACTTTCTTAGGCTCACTGTATGTCCAGTATATCCACAGGAAAGTCAAACCTGGATGCTGAGTAGCTGGGAAGAAAAGATGGATTGGAAATGAGTTGTGCTCCAAGCAAGAAGACAAGAGGTAGGATCCCGGCCTCTTTCTCATGTCTAAGGCTGCAGTCTTATGAATGTTTTCCCTTTGCAGCTGTTGGTGACAGTCCAGTAACGTGATGGGACCTGGTTATTACAGTAATAATGGCTCTGGCGTCCAAGGACTCCAATGTCCCATAGGACTCATTGAACAAAACTGGCTGGAAATGAGCTTAAATGAGGAATTTCCTGAACATATTCCCCACTGTTACAAAGCTGCGTTGGCTTCCTCACCTACAATTATGCCAAGCAGTCACACTACACAGTCTCTAGGGACACGATATTACTAATTGCTTTCAATATAAGCAGTTTCTTAATAGACATTTATACTAAATGCAAAAGAGATGATGGCTTTTTCACCAGAAGTGGAATTGGCTACCCAACTGGAAAAGAAGACAGGAAGAGGGTAACATAGGAGACTCTCCACCAATCATAACTGTGGTGTATGTGTTCTGGCCACAGTTGGTATTGCTAACTCTGATCCTTGTCTCCCACCTCAAGAAGACAAGGAAAGGATCATCTCCAAGAAATGGACAGTAATCCCCACTAAGTGTATCAGCACCTGACTCTTCATTGTACATTTCTTTATTTTACTTCTCAGCACTGACAGGGCCTTTATTTCAGAATGTCAATTTGATGAGTGTTAAGTCATGTCTCTGAGAATTTGATCTAAGGATAATTTGTTCTTTGGACAAAGAAGACATAGTTTGGAGCCTGGGGTCATGTGGTTGACCTAACTAGGTAAGAATAGTTAGTAACAGCAGTGAGGTATGACTCAAATTCTGTCAAATGGCCAGAGTATTGACCGGAAACAAGTGTTCTCTGGCTCATCTCACAACTTGAAAATTTCTTCAAAAATTTTAAATGTAGATATTTAGTTCCTGAGCCATCAAGGCACAATTATTATTAATATTAGCTAAATTCCTTGGTGACTTTTACACATTATTATGGGCTCCCTTGTAGCTCAGTCAGTAAAGAGTCTGCCTGCAATGCAGGAGACCCAGGTTCGATTCCTGGGTCAGAAAGATCCCCTGGAGAAAGAAATGACAATCCACTCCAGTATTCTTGTCTGGAGAATCCCACGGACAGAGGAGCCTGGCAGGCTACAGTCCATGGGGTCACAAGAGTCAGACACAACTTAGCAACTAAACCACCACCACATATTATTATAACTGACAGTGGATCTAAGCCAGCAAACTGGGCCACATATGATTGTTTGACAGTCTCCACACTGCTAAAATACTTGTTTCATAAATATAGTAGAATTTATTTGCAGTTTTGACCCAGATAGAATTCTAGAGCTCTTCCCAGAATAAATCTGTGTTTTCCAGTTTGCTACTATACAGAGGGTTTTAAATTCGCTTGGCAATTTAGACCTATTTATATGTGACCAGTGAGTCTATTTCACTTCTCCATACCATAAGCATTAATATACCTACCAACTCTAAAATACCTGTGCTTAATTTGACAAGGAAGTACCCCAAGGTAGGATATCATTATGTTAATGCTTAGATAGTTATAATTATTGGTAGATAATAATGATCTGTCTTCTCTGTTTGAAAGACAAGAGTTAAAACGGGCCTATCCAAGTTTTGGATTTAATGTGGAAATAGATGAGAAAGAGGACTCCAAGGTGGCTTTCAGTGTCTACATTGGGTAGTAAATGGTTATGTTAGTGAAGACAGAAAATAAAAGAGGATTACTGGTATGTAAGGGAAGATAATGAACTCACATTTTAACATGCTGAGCTTAAGGATGGGAGATATCCAAGGCAATTTGCCCAATAAACAGTTGGAATCAAAGGTCTGGAGCTTAAGAGAGAAGCATAGCCTAGAGGTGGGAGGATTGTAAAATGGTATAGATGCTCTGGAAAATAGTTTGGCAGTTTCTTAAACTAAACATGTACTTACCATACAACTCAGGAATTAAAGCATTTATCCCAGGGTTGGGGGGAAACATGTTTACACAAGAACTTGTAATTGAATATTTTTAGAAGCTTTATTCATTAAAAACTGGAAGCAATCCAATGTCCTTTAGTGAGTATGGTTAAGCACATTTGGTATATCCATTCAATATATACCATGGACTATTTACTCAGCCATTAAAAAAAAAAAAGAATGAAATTTTGCCATTTGTAACAATATGGATGGACTTGGAGGGTATTACACTTAGTGAAACAAGTCAGATAAAGACAAATGTTATATCTTATTATTATATATATAAGATATATTATATCTTATTATTTATATGTGAAATCTAAAAACAAGTGAATGGATACAATAAAACAGAAACAGAAGCAGCTTCATTTGTAATAGCCCCTTAACAGGAAGCAAACCAAATGTCCATCAATAAGTGAATGCATAAACAAATTGTTGTTATGCATAAAATGAAAGGTGGCTCAGAGGTTAAAGCATCTGCCTGCAATGCGGGAGACCTGGGTTCAATCCCTGGGTCAGGAAGATCCCCTGGAGAAGGAAATGGCAACCCACTCCAGTATTCTTGCCTGGACAATCCCATGGACGGAGGAGCCTGGTAGGCTACAGTCCATGGGATCACAAAGAGTCGAACATGACTGAGTGACTTCACTTCACTTCATAAAATGAAATGCTACTCAGCAATAAAAATAATTAAATTATTGATAGACACAGCAAGGATGGATCTGAAAACAATAATGTGAAATGAATAAAGTTAGATGAGAAAGAATATATACTGTATGGTTGCATTAACATGAAACTCTAGAAAATGAAAACTAATCTATAGTGAGAAAAAGCAAAACAATTGTTGTCTAGGTGGGGATGGGGGTGAGAGTTACAGAATTTTTGAGGTGGAAGGATGGATTAAAAAGGTAGCCTAAGAAACTTTGGGATGATGGGTTTGCTTATGATCTTATTTGTGATGGGGTTTCATGGCTGTATACATATGTGAAAATTCACCAAATTGCAGACTTTAAAACATTCTGTTTGCCATATATCTATTCTTCACCAAAGCTGTTGGAAGGAAGGGAGGAGTGGAGGAAATTCCCAATCTTAAAGATCTTAGAGTCTTGATTTAGAATTGTTGAAGGACATTGAGACTTGGTGCATACAAAGAATATAGGGAGAGGAGTCCACAAAGAGCACTAGAAGCTCAGCAACTTTAATCTTTTAAGGAAAGGACTTATGGCACCTTCCTAACGTGTGGCATCACCACCACTGGTGGCTATCCTTCGCCTCTGAATACTCTTTTCCAAGCCACTTGCCTAATCTAAGCCTTCCCTTTATACCTTATGAGAGATTCCAAACTAGTTTCTTTACCTCCAGTTTCTCCTCCTTCTAATAGATCCTGTATTCCATGACAAGATAAGTTTTTTTCTTAAATTGAATTTGCAGTATATTACTTGTACAGTGACAGATTTTTAACATTTTCCTACTATCTACAGGCAAAAGACTTTGACCCCTTAGGTGGGGCAACAGAGCTCTCCCCAAGCAGACCTCAAGCTGACTTTGTGGCAATAATTCCTCTGCTGTACTTGTCTACTCACTGGGCCTGTGCTTCTTGCTTACATCTGCTCTGTCACAGTTTCTAGGGAAATGTCCTTTCTTCATCTTGGTTACTCAACTGCATTCAACCTCCAAAGCCATATTCTTATCCTGTCTCCTACAAAGCTTTCCCTGACTACTTCAGCCCACTGTGATTTTTACCTATTCTGAACTGCAGGATATTCTTTTGACTATTTTTTAAAATTTATTTTTAATTGGAGGATAATTGCTTTGCAATATTGTGTTGGTTTCTGCCATATATCAACATGGATCAGCCATAGGTATGTCCCCTCCTTTTGACTCTTTAATTCATATTTACTCACAGATGATCTTATGATGGGCTTCCCAGGTGGAGCTACTGGTAAAGAACCCACGTGGCAGTGCAGGTAGATGTAACAGATGTGGGTTTGATCCTTGGGTTGGAAAGATCCCCTGGAGAAGAAAATGGCAACCCACTCCAGTATTTTTGCCTGGAGAATCCCATGGACTGACAACCTGGTGGGCTACAGTTCATGGAGTCTCAAGAGTCGGTCACGACGTATTAACTAAACCACCACCAAGTTTTGTGATAGGAGAAGCTTTAGTGAACAGAACAGGGGTAACAATCCAAATCCTTTCTGGGATTTGTAGAAAGACACTTATGAGATTCGAGTGAACTTATATATATGATGATATTTGCTTGTTTTTTCCTCCTCAGCTGTCTGCCCTGAAAAAATGTTTTCTTACAAATGGAAAATTCCCATTAAGTTCAAAGGATGTTTCCAAGTTTAAATTAATCACAAGTCTAATTTTGACTTAGAAATGTACTCATGAAACTTGATAATTAGAGCCCAATTCCCGAAAACGCCCATTCCTTAGAAAACAAGCAGTGAAAAGCAAAGGGGCCCAAGGGCAGAGGGGTAAAGAATTAAAAGTCATCAGTTTTCATAGGAAACACCTTGCTTAACCTAACCTTCAAAACTTTTATTACTATATTAGTCACTACAACTGCTTTCTGATTGCTATGGTAATAGGTTATTTGAAACAAGCCTTCCTTAAGAATTGTCACACCATTGTCTCAGTGAGAACCCCCAACATTTTTCTTGTTATTGGCATTTGTGGAAACATCCACAGTTCCAAGAAGACAAGGAGACCTCTAAACTTTCTAAATGAGGACTTCAAACTTTCTGGTCTGAATAGGAAGCTGTTTGGGAAGATTATCTATCAACCACCAACACAGAGGAACTGAACCCCAAGCTAAAAGTTTAAGTAGAAGTGAGTCAGGCAAAGATGAATACAGAGCGGGGAGAGAATCCAAAGAAAGAACAGCACAGGTGAAACTCCGGAAGTGGTGAGTAGTGACAGCACCTACCAAAGCTGAGGAGAGTTCGGAGCATCTGAGCAGTGACTGCTAAGGCTGGATAAGGAAGCAGGGTCTCCCACATTGTAGGCAGACGCTTTACCGGCTGAGCCATTGCTGAACCTTATCCTAAATGCACTAGGGAGCAGCTAGAGTCTTTCAGCCAGTTGTTCAACATATATTGACTGAGAGCCTTTTACGTACAGGCATCCTCCTAAACACTGAGGATATAACAATGAATAGGATGCATAAAGTTCCAGATTCCTGACATTCCAGAGAGGGAGAGGAAGACAATAAATAAGGAAACATATAATTGAACAAGGTGATTTCAGACAATGGTTTCTATTGTCCAAGGCTATGGCCAGAGAGAAAGTAAAGGAAGGAAAGGTATTTCACTTTGGATAGTCTCTCTGAGAAGGGAACCACATTTGAACTGAGACCCAAAGGATACCAAGAATGTGCAAAGATGTGGGAAACATGTTTAGAGCGAATAATAAGGGTAAATACCCTGAGGTGGGAGCTAGCTTGGTCTCTGCTCAACGAACAAAAAAGTCAGTGTGCCTTTGGTGTAGTCAGTTAGGAAGGAAAAAGTGGTATATGCTGAGGCTAGAATTATAAAGAGTCCTTTATAGGTCATGATAAGAAAATTAGATTTTATTCCAAGGGCATCTGAAACCATTAGAGGTTTTAAGCTACGATGGATGGGATATTTGATTTATATTTTTTAAAGATAATTATGGAGAATTAATAATGAAGAGGCAGGTGTAAAATAAATTAGGGTCTATTTTTAGAATTATAGTAGTGGAAATAAATGAAAGTGGAACAAATTTAAGACTTATTTTAGAGGTAAAGTTAATATAATTGAGTTATAAATCATTAATAGGAGTAGGGAAAAGGAAGAAATTGATAATGATTCCTAGGTTTATGCCTGAGAAACTGAATAAATGCGAGCTATGAATTGAGATACAGAAGTTGGGAAAGAGAATAGGGATCACAAGCTTTGTTTTGCTACATTAATATTGAAAGCCTATAAATATTCAAGTGGAGATTTTAAGCAAGCAGGTGCTTGCCCATGAGCTGAGTTTAGATAAAAGGTAAGGGACAAAGGCAATAACTTGAGGCTCATTGGTGTCTGCAAGGCATTTAAAGGCATAAGAGTAGATGACATACTTACTCTGAATAGATGAAGATAAAGAAGTGATGAAAGCCTGGAACTCTGGGATGCATTTAGATGGTTATCAGAGGAATAGAAACTGGCAAAGGAGATTGAGACTGTGCAGGCAATGGAGTGGAGCATAAAATTGGGAAAGTGTAGCAACATAGATATAATGGTCATCTAAATTCACCCATTCCAGTCCATTTTAGTTCCCTGATCTTCCAGATGTTCAAGCTGGTTTTAGAAAAGGCAGAGGAACCAGAGATCAAATTGCCAACATCCGCTGGATCATGGAAAAAGCAAGAGAGTTCTGGAAAAACATCTATTTCTGCTTTATTGACTATGCCAAAGCCTTTGACTGTGTGGATCACAATAAACTGTGGAAAATTCTGAAAGAGATGGGAATACCAGACCACCTGACCTGTCTCTTGAGAAACCTATATGCAGGTCAGGAGGCAACAGTTAGAACTGGACATGGAACAACAGACTGGTTCCAAATAGGAAAAGGAGTATGTCAAGGCTGTATATTGTCACCCTGCTTATTTAACTTATATGCAGAGTACATCATGAGAAACGCTGGACTGGAAGAAGCACAAGCTGGAATCAAGATTGCCAGAAGAAATATCAATAACCTCAGATATGCAGATTCCACCAACCTTATGGCAGAAAGTGAAGAGGAACTAAAGAGCCTCTTGATGAAAGTGAAAGAGGAGAGTGAAAAAGTTGGCTTAAAGCTCAACATTCAGAAAATGAAGATCATGGCATCCGGTCCCATCCCTTCAGGGCAAATAGATGGGGAAACAGTGGAAACAGTGTCAGACTTTATTTTTGGGGGCTCCAAAATCACTACAGATGGTGATTGCAGCCGTGAAATTAAAAGACACTTACTCCTTGGAAGGAAAGTTATGACCAACCTAGATAGCATATTCAAAAGCATAGACATTACTTTGTCAACAAACGTCCATCTAATCAAGGCTATGGTTTTTCCAGTAGTCATGTATGGATGTGAGAGTTGGACTGTGAAGAAAGCTGAGCGTCGAAGAATTGATACTTTTGAACTGTGATGTTGGAGAAGACTCTTGAGAGTCCCTTGGACTGTGAGGAGATCCAACCAGTCCATTCTAAAGGAGATCAGTCCTAGGTGTTCTTTGGAAGGAATGATGCTAAAGCTGAAACTCCAGTACTTTGGCCACCTCATGTGAAGAGTTGACTCATTGGAAAAGACCCTGATGCTGGGAGGGATTGGGGGCAGGAGGAGAAGGGGACAACAGAGGATGAGATGGCTGGATGGCATCACCAACTTGATGGACGTGAGTTTGAGTGAACTCTGGGAGTTGGTGATGAACAGGGAGGCCTAATGTGCTGCAATTCATGGAGTCGCAAAGAGTCGGACACAACTGAGCAACTGAACTGAACTGAGCATCAGTTCAGGCTGTGGTCAACCCCTGAGCTGATGAGTAACGTAAGGACAGAAAAGTGACCACCACTGGATTTGGAAATATGGAGTAATGAGCTATTTGTGTAGAGTGATGAGTGCATGCAAGCTAAGTCACTTCAGTCATGTTCAACTCGTGTTGAGACCCTATGGACCATGGCCCACCAGGCTCCATTGTCCATGCAATTCTCCAGGCAAAAATACTGGAGCAGGTTGCCATATTCTCTTACATGGTATCATTCCCAACCCAGGGATCAAACCCACATCTCTTATGTATCCTGCATTGGCAGTCGGGCTCTTTACCTCTAATGGCACCTGGGAGGCCTGTAGAGTGGTGAGACAGAAGCTCAACTAGAAGAGCTTGAGGAAATAGGAAAAATGAGGCAATATAACATGTGAGTGTAAATATTTTGGAGACATTTTTCTGTAAAAAGGAAGAGTAAGATGGAGTCTTAGCATGGCTTGTCTTTCCCTGGGAAATGTAAACAGTTTGAGACCGGGAATAGTATTTTATTATTCTTTTTATACTTCTATCCTAGGTTTCCTTGGTGGCTCAGATGGTGAGGAATTCACTTGCAATGCAGGAGACCCAGGTTTGATCCCTGGGTTGGGAAGATCCCCTGGAGAAGGGAATGGCTACCCTCTCCAGTATTCTTACCTGGAGAATCCCATGGATAGAGGAGCTGGTGGGCTACAGTCCATGGGGTTGCTGAGTCAGACACAAATGAACCAACACATCCTACTTAGCATACAACTATACTCCTAAGTCGGAGAAGGCAGTGGCACCCCACTCCAGTACTCTTGCCTGGAAAATCCCATGGATGGAGGAGCCTGGTGGGCTGCAGTCCATGGGGTCGCAAAGAGTCAGACACGACTGAGCGACTTCACTTTCACTTTTCACTTTCATGCATTGGAGAAGGAAATAGCAACCCACTCCAGTGTTCTTGCCTGGAGAATCCCAGGGACGGGGGAGCCTAGTGGGCTGCCATCTATGGGGTTGCACAGTCGGATACGACTGAAGTGACTTGCAGCAGCAGCAGCAGACTATATCCTGCCGGGCTCCTCTGTCCATAGGACTTCCCAGGCAAGAATACTGGACTGGGTTGCCATTCCCTTCTTCAAGTGATCTTCCCAACCCAGGTATTAAACCTGTGTCTTCTGCATTGGCAGGCAGATTCTTTACCACTGAGCCACCAGGAAAGCCCTCCATAGAAAATTAGATGCAATTACTTGCTTAGAATTTCAAAAAGTGATCATTGATACTAGCATGTTTCTCGTGGAAAAGTTTTGGTGTTTCATTGGTTGTGGTTAGTATCTTGCAAAATTGCTTCCTGTTCAAGACAAAAAGCTGAAAGCCTCATTTGGATAGCCCCAAGGTTCCCAGGGGTCCTTAGGACAAACTGTTTCCAAAACTCTGACAGTAATAAGAAAATCGTTGATATACTTGACCGGTCTAAACAATGGAAAGACAATTCTCAAAGAAAATTTGTTTTAAGACACTTTCCATAGCAATCAGACAGTAGTCCTCAGTGACTAACATGGTCAGACAAAGGCTGTTAGCTGTTTGCCCCAACCTCTTGGCTTGCTGTATCTTACTTTTCCTAAAATTGTTTCTGAAACTGTCAAATCCATGAACTTACTAGGGGTTAACTAGGCTCTGGGGAATTACATACATGCAGGAAACTTACAGTGGACATATTTATATGCCATGGGGATAACTAATAGGAAAAAGTTTGAACTGAAAATAAGAGTTTTTTATTTGCAAATTGGTTCCCTTTCTCAGAGCAACTACTGGGGAAATTGTCACGCAATAAAAATGAATCTTTGGAGTTCCCCTTTCCCTTTTTTTATATGTGCTTTTTCCGTTCATAGGCACCAGATGTATTGTGTTCTCTGAATCTTACCTTCACAGAAAAAGAATAAAGTGATTTGACAAAATAATTTACAAGGAAGTACTGTTGTTCCAATGTAATTGTATTTTCAGAGACCCCAAGGAGAAGTGATAACCTAAGTGTCCATCAACAATGAATGAATAAAGAAAATGTGGTACACACACACACACACACACAGGAATACTACACAGCCATGGAAAAGAATTGAAATCCTGCTATTTGAGACAACATAGATAAACTATGAAGGCATTATGCTGAATAAAATAAGTGAGGCAGAGACAAATGCTGTATGATCTCACTTATATGTGGAATCTTAAAAAAAAAAAAATCTCATAGAAAAAAAGATGAGATTTGTGATTACCAGAGGCAAGAGTTTGGGGAGGGGGGAGGTTGGAGAATTGGATGAAGGTGGTCAAAAGTTACAAACATCCATTTTATACACAGAAAACAAATAAGTATGGGGGATGGAATGTACAACACGATGGCATAGTTAACACTGCTCTACAGGATATTTAAAAGTTGCCAAGAAAGCAAATCCTGAAGGTTCTCACCACAAGGGGAAAAATATATATATATACTTTTTCTTTTCTTTCCTTTTTCTCCATATTTATATGAGATGATGGGTGTTAACTAAACTTGTGGTAATCATTCACAATGTATGTGAGTCAAGTCATTATGCTTGACTTGAGCTCTGTATACCCTAAACTTACACTGTGCTGTATGTTAATTATATCTCAATAAAACTGGCAGAAGAGGGTGACTTTTCCTGCAGTCCAGTGATTAAGATCCTGTGTGTCCATTGTGGGAGGCATGGGTTCAATCCCTGGTCAGGGAATTAAGATACCACATGCTGCACGGCACAGCCAAAATATAAAAATTATCCAGCTAAAAAACTGATAGAAGAAATAAAATTTAAAAAGAGAGAAAGAGAAGGGAACCCAGGTGGTCATAATGAGGTGTGTGTTAAGTCACTTCAGTTGTGTCCAACTCTGTGCGACCCCATGGACTGTATGTAGCCCGTCAGGTTCCTCTGTCCATGAGGTTGTCCAAGAGAAGGAGGAGATTCTCGAGGCAAGAATACTGGAGTGGGTTGCCATTCCCTTCTCTAGGGGATCTTCCCAATCCAGGATCAAACCTGTGTCTCTTGTGTCTCCTGCACTGGCAGGCAGGTCTACCACTAGCACCACCTTGTACATCCATGATGGGGTAAGTAACCTTTGATAATGAAAGATTGCTTTAGGAGGAATAGTTATAGCAGTGTTCTAGAGACAGCATGGAAATGGTAGTTTTGGCTAAATTAAGGAGAGTCTTGAATGCAGACTAAGAGATTTAAACTTCACTCTTGAGATAATAAAGAGTTACTGAAAGTTTTTGAGTAAAGAAGTGATCAAATAAAACACTGACCCATTTCTCAAGCATTCAGGCCTTTCTCCAGAAGTAGGGGGAGGCTACTCTTGGAATAATCAAAGATACCAAAGTAAGTTCTCAAAATTTCCCCTGGAAACTCTCCCGTGGTAACCCCAAGACATCCTGGTCCTCTTTTCTATACATGAGGCTCTTATGGTTCTGCTGCTGCTGCTTCTAAGTCACTTCAGTCGTGTCTGACTCTGTGCGACCCCATAGACGGCAGCCCACCAGGCTCCCTGTCCCTGGGATTCTCCAGGCAAGAACACTGGAGGGGGTTGCCATTTCCTTCTCCAATGCATGAAAGTGAAAAGTCAAAGTGAAGTCGCTAAGTCGTGTCCAACCCTCAGAGACCCCATGGATTGCAGCCCACCAGGCTCCTCCGTCCATGGGATTTTCCAGGCAAGAGTACAGGAGTGGGTTGCCATTTCCTTCTGCAAGGGATCTTCCCAACACAGGAATCGAACCCGGGTCTCCCACATTGCAGGCAGCCGCTTTACCGTTGAGGCAGAGAAAATTATGATAGCAGAATATTATGAGATTATGCTGAACTCCTGGTGTGTCTTATGCTATGGGAAATCAATCAATAATTAATTTCTTTGTTGTAGATTTTAAAAAATCGAATGCAAATGTATGGTCTAATATTTTCTTCCTTTCTCATTACAATGAGGATATTTTATGCCCACTTTGGAGACCACAGTATTTGAAAATGGTACCATTAAAGATGGTAATGAGGAAGAAATGAAACTGGTGTGCTATGAAAACTATCATTATAATCTGGTGTTATGATTTGAATGGATTCAGTTCAGTTCAGTTCAGTACAGTCGCTCAGTCGTGTCCGACTCTTTGCAACCCCATGAATCGCAGCATGCCAGGCCTCCCTGTCCATCACCAACTCCCAGAGTTCACTCAGACTCACATCCATCGAGTCAGTGATGCCATCCAGCCATCTCATCCTCTGTCGTCCCCTTCTCCTCCTGCCCCTAATCCCTCCCAGCATCAGAGTCTTTTCCAATGAGTCAACTCTTCGCATGAGGTGGCCATAGTACTGGAGTTTCAGCTTTAGCATCATTCCTTCCAAAGAAATCCCAGGACTGATCTCCTTCAGAATGGACTGCTTGGATCTCCTCGCAGTCCAAGGGACTCTCAAGAGTCTTCTCCAACACCATAGTTCAAAAGCATCAGTTCTTCGATGCTCAGCTTTCTTCACAGTCCAACTCTCACATCCATACATGACCACTGGAAAAACCATAGCCTTGACTAGACGGACCTTTGTTGGCAAAGTAATGTCTCTGCTTTTGAATATGCTATCTAGGTTGGTCATAACTTTACTTCCAAGGAGTAAGCGTCTTTTAATTTCATGGCTGCAATCACCATTTGCAGTGATTTTGGAGCCCCCAAAAATAAAGTCTGACACTGTTTCCACTGTTTCCCCATCTATTTCCCATGAAGTAGTGGGACCGGATGCCATGATCTTCATTTTCTGAAGGTTGAGCTTTAAGCCAACTTTTTCACTCTCCTCTTTCACTTTCATCAAGAGGCTTTTGAGTTCCTCTTCACTTTCTGCCATAAGGGTGGTGTCATCTGCATCTCTGAGGTTATTGATATTTCTCCCGGCAATCTTGATTCCAGCTTGTGTTTCTTCCAGTCCAGCGTTTCTCATGATGTACTCTGCATATAAATAAGCAGGGTGACCTACAAGACTGTCTCAATTTTGAAATTAGAAGTAAAAAAAAGAAAGGCAGGATTTCCTAACTCTGTGACCCATCTTCCAACCTCTATTTCTGTGTGAAAAATTACCAAGTCACCATCAGATGATTAACATTTTGAAATACCCATCTTTTCTCATTTCTGTCCACTTTCTCCCTAATATACGCCATTACAGGCAGACGGTCTTACTCTAGAACTCAAAAAGAAACTCTGTCAGACATCTTCACAGTGGCCTATATGCAAAGGAATCTAAGAAGAACTCAATGAATGTATATGTATAACTGATTCACTTTGATGTACAGCAGAAACTAACACCACATAGTAAATCAACTATACTCCAATACAATTTTTTAAAAGAAAAAAAGGAAAAGAAACCTGCACAGTGTGTGTGATGAAAGAGGTTCACTAGTTGTGTTATTATTTCTACCCCACACTGGAAGCTCCCTAAAACACAGAACATATTACTTTATATTCCGTTGTCAAGCTCAGTGTCTGACATATGATAAGAAGAGGTGCATTTTGCTTGATTCCTGGGTGTAGGTTTTTAAAAAGACTGAACTCGGAAGTTAATACTGATTTATTGAGTGGTTTTTTCCATTGTGACTTACTCCACAAAATTATAAGGTTAAGGATAGTGCTACAGGGTTGGTATAAACAATCATATCATTAGCATTCAAATCAGGAGAGTTTGAGAATGCTAGAATGTTAAACCAGATGAGACACTGGGGCAGTGGGTGTGGACCCAGGACTGTGTCAGGGCCACTGGGATGTGTGGTCATTCTAGGTTTGAAGCTCAGCAGTATTGTCCCATAAAACCAAATCTCCAATGGGGATGAAATGCTAGGGGTATAGCCAGGTCACTTGGGGCTGCCATAAAATGCTTTTCCTTGGCCTCTTATCATAATCACGTGACTTTGTTCCTTCATTGTCTTTTCTGCTGTGAGTCACCAGGAATCCCACCTCTACTCACTTGTTTAAAAGTTCAGCTATTGTGCAAATTCCAAGAAATCTCTTGACTTCCTAATTGGTCTTTTTCCTTGGGTTCCACCATTTTAACTTTCCCCAAACCCTTTCTGGTTTCCTACATTTTAGTTGATATAACTCCATATTTGTCTCTCTATGGGCTTCCCTGGTGGCTCAGATGGTAAAGAATCCGCATGCAATGCAGGAGACTGGGATTCGATCCATGGGTCAGGAAGATACCCTGGAGAAGGGAATGGCTACCCACTCCAGTTCTGGTATAGAGAATCCCATGAACAGAGGAGCCTGGCAGGCTACAGTCCCACCAAAGAGTCAGATACAACTGAGCTACTAAGCACACAAGTCCTCATTTCTCTCTGCCATTCCCCATTTCTGTCCTTTCCCTCCTACCCTCCCAGTTTTGGGTGTTTGTTTTGCTTTCATACATCTCTCTTCTTCTGAGGCTCGAATCCTGTCAGTTATCTATTGTCCTGTTTCCTGTTAGTTAATCTCTGACCTTTCACAAATTAACTTTGACAAAGTCTCTTGATTAACAAAGGAAATACACAAGTCATTGTAAAGGGGGCACACTGAAGTCAAATATACTTGGGGACGTCTTTATTCTTCACACCACTTCTGGAAAGATCCAGAAGAAATGGAGTATACCTGGAAGTGTTTGGTTACCAGAGAAGCAAAGAGTAAACTTTTATTACAAATATTAAATATCTTTAACAGAAATTATTAACGATAGAAATAACATATCTTTTCTTTTCTACATAACAGTGAGTGCTTGATGAATTCTTGTTGGCATGAGAATGTATTTAGGCTTTAGAATAGAACAGAATTCTATTGTATTTCCAAATATTGGACAAAACTAACCACAAAGGGACTGGCACCAAGGAGGGGCTCAATTCTTCCTATTACTGAAACAGAGCAGGACCCTATAGTCCTTCCCCCCATGTCCTCTGCCTGTCCTTTGTCTGTGGAAAACTTTAGTCAAAGAATAAGTTTAGTCAGAGAAATGAGCACATTCACAAACAAAGGAAAACAGTCACAGGAGATCAAATAATAAGTACTCATTAAGTGTAATCAAAGATGTTTTGTTCCTTCTCAAGGGCTATACATAATATTCTGAGCCATATCCTTTCAGCAGTCTTATAGACACTGAAAGGCTCATCAGATGGAGAAATTGAATACATGAAGATCAGGCTGTAGCCGTGTTGTAGGCTGCCGCAGTTATGAGTGAAAGCGTGAAAGTAAAAGTCGTTCAGTTGTGTCCGACTCTTTGCGACCCCATGGACTATACAGTCCATGGAATTCTCCAGGCCAGAATACTGGAGTGGGTAGCCTTTCCCTTCTCCAGGGGATCTTCCCAACCCAGAGATCAAACCAGGTCTCCGACATTGCAGGTGGATTCTTCATCAGCTGAGCCACAAGGGAAGCCCAAAAATACCAGAGTGGGTAGCCTATTTCTTCTCCAGTGGATCTTCCCAACCCAGGAATTGAACCGGGTCTCCTGCATTGCAGGTGGATTCTTTACCAACTGAATTATGGGGAATTGGCTTCAAAGACATGGAGACAAACCAGCCCTGGAACTGAAGATTGCTGCTGCTGCTGCTAAGTCGCTTCAGTCGTGTCCGACTCTGTGCGACCCCATAGACAGTAGCCCACCATGCTCCCCCGTCCCTGGGATTCTCCAGGCAAGAACACTGGAGTGGGTTGCCAGTGCCCTCTCCAATGCATGAAAGTGAAAAGTGAAAGTGAAGTCGCTCAGTTGTGTCCGACTCTATCGACCCCATGGACTGCAGCCTAGCAGGCTCCTCAGTCCATGGGATTTTCTAGGCAAAACTACTGGAGTGGGGTGCCATTGCCTTCTCCGGGAACTGAAGATTAACTGTACCTAAAACAACTAGATGACCCTGGTCAGACCACTGATGACCAATCTGAAGATGACTGTCAGAGCTGACTGTACTGTTTCTGCTGTGGCCCCCTTCCTCAGCCTATAAAAGCGCTCACCCTGTTTGTCAGGATGGTAGTTGACCTTTGGACAGATACCCACCCTCCCAAGTTCACTGGTGGGCACCGGGCAACCTTCCCATTTCTGAGGGCTACTGCTATTTGGGCTTTCTCTCCAGTTGGTTCAGATGTGTATGTGATGTTGAGACTGTTTAGGGGCACGAGGTGCTATTAGGGCATTTTGCCAGTTGATTCTGATGTGTGTTTGATGTTGAGGACCATTTGTGGGCACTGACTGCTATTTGGGCATTTTTGCCAATTGGTTCTGACATCCATCTACCATTGAGGACTGTTTGTGAGCATTGAGTGTCATTTGGGAATTTTGCCAATTGGTTCTGATATCTGACTGCCGTTGAGGATCATTTGTGTTGGAGAAGTGTGTGTTTGGGACTCCGTACCAGTCACCACTGGAGAGGGTTTATGACAGCTCTATTGTTTGATGTGTGACTGGATATTCCATTCGTGTGATTGACAGTATTGTTGCCTATGTAAAATGAGAAGATCAGGTTCAATTCATTAAGAAAAAGTCAAGCTATAAAACTATGACTATAGAAAAAGAAAGATGATTTTTTTCTGAACAATGTATGGCAACAGTATACCTTAGACTCCAGAGAAAACTGGTTCAGATGAAACTCTTTTGAAATTCCAAAACTTGTTCTTTTTGCATATGCAGTTAGAGAAACCTGGCTTGATAAAACGATTTTTTTCAGACACTAAGGAAATGAATATGCCTAGGAGAAAATTTGAAGTTAGTTTTTATCATGTCCTTGAAATACAAACACAGACCACTTTGCCTGGGACTCTAACCTTGGGTTAAATAGTAAAAGTTTAAGCCAAGGGAAACAAAAGGGAAGCTTTTTAACATTGAGAGTATAAATTCAACTATTCTATTATTAATAAACTGATAAAGTTTATTCACAATGCCTAATTTATGAAATGTAGAAAGATGAAACAATGATATCTCTGTTTGTCTGAATGTCTGTATGTCTGAATATGTGTTTTTGTCTTTGGATAATATTGCTGAGGTTAATTTGTAAACGAGATCCATTTAATTGGCTTAAAAAATAAGTGCTTACAAATCCAACAAATCTAAATGTATCTACTTTTGTCTTGCAAGACCAAGAAGGAAACTAAAAATGTTTGGGTTTATAAACACATACCCTGTACCACATTTAAGAGAAATTTTGATATGAAAAATGTATGTTTTTAGAGGTTATAGAATATGTTCTTGAATTTTCCAATCAGAAAATGCTGGTATAACATTTCAATCACTTGTTTCTTGGTTTTGTTAAGGTTTTCCAGGGTTAAAACTTGTGATGTGTATAAATGATAAGGGAAGTGTTTCAGTGTGTAAAGTAAGTAGGATATGTGTGTTTTCAGTGAAGAGAAGGTATAAAGAATGGAAATATTTTTGTTGAGGAAAAATGATAATAATTTTATCCTACAGTTGTTTGTTTCTGGATGAGGAAATACAGGACAAATTTGTTTGGATCCATAAAATGGTAAAAGATTTGTGAAAAAGGAACTTTGAGAAAAGAATTTTGTACATTGTCAGGATACACACTGAGGAAACCAGAAGGGAAAGAGACATGTGTACCCCAATGTTCATCGCAGCACTGTTTATAATAGCCAGGACATGGAAGCAACCTAGATGTCCATCAGCAGATGAATGGATAAGAAAGCTGTGGTACATATACACAATGGAGTATTACTCAGCCATTAAAAAGAATACATTTGAATCAGTTCTAATGAGGTGGATGAAACTGGAGCCTATTATACAGAGTGAAGTAAGCCAGAAAGAAAAACACCAATACAGTATACTAATGCGTATATATGGAATTTAGAAAGATGGTAACAATAACCCTGTGTACGAGACAGCAAAAGAGACACTGATGTATAGAACAGTCTTATGGACTCTGTGGGAGAGGAGGAGGGTGGGAAGATATGGGAGAATGGCATTGAAACATGTATAATATCATGTATGAAACGAGTCGCCAGTCCAGGTTCGATGCACAATACTGGATGCTTGGGGCTGGTGCACTGGGACAACCCAGAGGGAGGGTATGGGAGGGAGGAGGGGAGGAGGGTTCAGGATGGGGAACACAGGTATACCTGTGGCGGATTCATTTCGATATTTGGCAAAACTAATACAATATTGTAAAGTTTAAAAATAAAATAAAATAAAATAAATTAAAAAAAAGATTTTGGAAAAATTGTCGAGTAAAGTTGCACAGAGTATAACTTCTCACAATGTGTAGCACTGATGGCTTTAAGTTCACTGCTTAAAGCACATGTCCAGTGTTTGTGTGACAACTGGGTATAAATGATAAAACGCATGGCTTATAAAGTGTTTCCCTATGAATATACCTCAGAGCCTGTCCATGATACCTGATTAGTTTTCCCCTAATGTGGACAACTAGGCAGATACATAAACATAAAGGAGGTCTAGAACCGAGGGACATGGGTAGACCCAGAGCGGACTACTGAGCCACCCTGGCAACGCTGGAAAAATATACTGCTACTGCCAAGTCACTTCAGTTGTGTCTGACTCTGTGTGACCCCGTAGACAGCAGCCCACGAGGCTCCCCTGTCCCTGGGATTCTCCAGGCAAGAACACTGGAGTGAGTTGCCATTTCCTTCTCCAATGCATGAAAGTGAAAAGTGAAAGTGAGGTTGCTCAGTCATGTCCGACTCTTAGCGACCCCATGGACTGCAGCCTACTAGGCTCCTCCATCCATGGGATTTTCCAGGCAAGAGTACTGGAGTGGGGTGCCATTGCCTTCTCCAAAAAATATACTGATTATCAACAATTTCTATGGAAAGATTTACAGTTGAAAAGTGTAAATGATGAAAGAGATTTTCACATGTTGAGGTATGGGGAAATCATTCTGGCTTATACATGATTTACTTTGAACTTTAGGCTAACCAAAACAGCCTGTTTGTGGCCTATTAAACGTATATTGTGTAACTTCCATGGTGGCTTAGACGGTTAAGTGTTTGTCTACAATGTGGGAGAACCAGGTTTGATCCCTGGGTCAGGAAGATCCCCTGGAGAAGGAAGTGGCAATCCACTCCAGTACTATTGCCTGGAAAATTCCATGGACAGAAGAGCCTGGTAGGCTACAGTCCATGGGGTCGCAAAGAGTTGGACATGGCTGAGCAACTTCACTTTTACTTTCAAACGTATATTGTACATTTGCTTTAACCATTTAGAAAAATAGATTCAGAGAACAATACAAAGATGCATTTTGATTATTATCCTCATTGTAATATGTCTAGTAATCTTCAAATGTTTGTCCAGGTACTATGACAAAGTAATGTTCCCTTTCTTGCTCTGTGTCTCCACAAGATTGAGGAGTATCAAAGAAAAGGGGGGACTGAACCAGAGCAGCGCCGCCCCCCCCGCCCCCGATACTTCCCCCCATGTCCTCTGCCTGCCTTTTGTCTATGGAAAACTTCAGTCAAAAAATAACTTTAATCAGAGAAATGAGCACATTCACAGACAGAGGAAAACAGCCAAAGGAGACCAGATAATAATAATGTACTCATTAAGCATCTCAAGGACCTTTAGTTCCTTCTCAAGGGGTACAGATAATATTCTGAACCATATCCTGTGAGCTGTCTGATAGATACCAAAAGGTCCACTAGCAGGAGAAGTTGATTACATGATAACCAGGCTGTAGCCATGAGGCAAGCTGCCCACTTATGAGAACTGACCTCAAAGAAATGGAAAAAACCCAACCCTGGAACTGAAGATTAATTGTACCTAAGATAACCAGGGGTTTCCCCAATGGCTCAGTGGGTAAAGAATTTGCCTGCCATGCAGGATATCCCGGAGACATGGGGCTTGATCCCTGGGTTGGGAAGATCCCCTGGAGAAGGAAACAGTAACCTTCTCCAGTATTCTTGCCTGGAAAACCCCATGGACAGAGGAGCCTGGCTGACTACAGTCAATAGGGTCACAAAGAGTTGGATACAACTAAGCACGCAGGAACGACATTGCAAAATAACCAAGATGGTGCTGGTCAGATCACCAATGACCAATTTGAAGACAACTGTCAGAGCTGACTGTACTGTTTCTGCATGTAGCCCCCTCCCTCAGCCTATAAAAGCTCTCACCTTCTCCTTGTCAGGGGGGTGGGAAGCGAGTCAGCCTTTGGACAGATGTCCGCCCTCCCCTCCCAGTTGCTGGCATCTGAAATGAAGCAAACTTTCCTTTCCACCAACCTGGCCTGTTTATTGACTTTTGGGCAGTGAGCAGCTGCACCCCACACCTTTTGGTAACATTACTATAATACTCCTGAGAGGCCAAAACACCACGTGCATATTTATGTGTGATCAAACAGCGGGCCCATCCAAGATGTCTTTTTTTTAAAAATTGAAGTATAATTGATATACATTATCTTAGTTTCAGATGCACAACATAATGACTCAATATTTGTATATATTATCACAATCAGTCTAGTTACCATCTGTAACATACAAGGTTACAAATTTTTTCTTCTGAAGATAACTTAAAAGATTTATTTTTTAGCAACTTTCAAATTTGAAGCGCAATATTATTGACTATAGTCATCATTGCTGTACGTTACATTCCCATGATTTATTTATAACTGGAAGTTTGTACCTCTTGATCCCCTTCACCCACTTCTCCCACCCCCTCAACCCCCTTCCCCTCTGACAAACTTTTCTCTGTATCTATGAGTTTTGTTTGTCTCCTTTTTCAGATTGACAATGAACTATCAGAAGCAGAAGTTAAGAAAATAATCCCATTCACAATTCCATCCAAAAGAATGAGCTATCTAGGAATAAATTTAACCAAAATGCCTCATTAGACCAATTATGGTAGAGCAATTCACATTCAGGGTCTGACATTTGGCTTTGTCCTTTATTTTTAAGGAATCAGGTAAAATGTTTATATGGTGATAATAGAAGTTAGGAAACCAAAATTACCAAGACATAAAGATATCTAGTGATTTTGACTCTAAGGTTATATCTCTTTCTGCTGAATTACAACATTATGGGATACAGGGCAGAAGAGTTTCTAAAGTATTTGGGGGGAAGTTTATAGAATAAGATATTTTTCTTACTCTGAGAAAATGAAAAATGTTTAAAATAAATTTAACATTAAAACATTTAATGTTTAAAATAAAAGCCTGAACCAAGTCCCTGTTAAAGGTACTAAAATGTCAGCACATTAGAAACGTGTGCCACTCTTCTGAGAAAATGTTTCTCTGAGCTATTTTCCTTAGTAGAGAGACTTTTTATGGTTCTTATTGTAAAAATCTTGGAGAAGCTTGAAAACAACAAAGCAGACAGGAAGCAGAGTTCAATTTCTGGAAAGCTAAGGGAAGAAAAGCATATCACTGAAAATGTAGCTCCTTCTGAAGATTCTTTAAACACAGAGGTGGGGAAGCAATGATTAAAAAACAAAACTGGCATAGGGATAGGCTAATGAGAATGTGGTGTGCCAGTGACTAACTGGTCTGTTTTGAGTTTCTAGGGCTTTATTCTACCTTTTTTTTTTTTTTTTTCTGGCCGTGCCAGGTCTTCATTGTGGCACACAGGTTTTAGAGATGAAAATGCAAGGGCATTCTAGTGTTGCAGCATTCCTGTCGTATTTGCCCCAGGGCATGTGGGATATCCATTCCCGAAAAGGGATCCAACCACGTCCCCTGCATTGGAAGGCAGATTCTTGACCACTGGGCCATTAGGGAAGTCCCCTATTCTACTTTTTTATACAAAATCTTTCCTAAAAAATGCTCCCCAGCCCAAACACTTTTTCAGGCTATTAAAAACAAGTTCAGAGTCAAGTTTATAGCAAGAAATGATTAGCCTAGAACAGCAAAGACCTACAAGAATTTTGAGTTCTAGAAAATTTTAGACACACCTAAAGAATGCTGTCAAGTCTTGGCCTTGTCTACCTCAGATTTCCATTAACTGAATGAGGACGATACATTTTTCTGTTTATCTCTTTGACTAATTTTCTCACAGTGGGTGGCTTTGTTCTTGGCAGGTTCTGAGGCATTGATTTCTCTGTAGATGTGAAATATGATCAGGCTGGTTGAATGATTGCTGTTCATTGTATTGGGACCAGGAGTTGAATCTCACTGGTGGGGACCTGCTGAATTTTAGAGAAGGCTGAGAAAATTGCTAGAGCTACACTCACGCTATATGGCTAACTGGATATGCTGTGTTAGGAGGCTTTCAGAATCGTGCAGCTGCTATGCAGCTGAGCCCTCCAGAGAACCTTAAGACTCCTGGATGGGGTGATATGGACAGGTTTCAGTCACTGTCTGCCTTCATTGCTCATGTTGGCAACCTCTGCCGCAGTGTCCAGCGTGCAGCGGGAGATCACATGCGAATACTTGTCTCAGCAGCTCATCCCCTAGTTCAATCGTTTCTTGTGAGTTCACCTGCTGCACAGTTAGATCCCTAAGACCTTAATGCCATCAAACTGTGCTGGTTACCCCTGACAGAAAGGCTGTAAATCACCTTGAGAAAAGAAAAGAAAAGCACTGTCTCTGATAGTTCCTCACTTCCTGTATTTTGTGGATGTTATCTGATTCTCTTGGTGTTCATCAGTTTATTGCCCATTTTCCAATCCTTTATGAGTCAGAAAGTTGTGGAAGTTTGTAAGGCTAAAGTGCAGGGCCACTAAGAAGTGTAAAGGGGCACATGGAGCTGAAAACAGCCCTATTCCACTTGCCAGTTCTGTTCTCAACCTGAGGCTGAATCTGCCTGGAGGGCATGCGAAGTCGCTTCAGTTTTATCCAACTGCTTGGACCCTATGGACTGTAGCCTGCCAGGCTCCTCTGTCCATGGGATTTTCCAACCAAGAATACTGGAGTGAGTCGCCATGCCCTCCTCTAGGGGGTCTTTCCAACCCAGGGGTCAAACCTGTGTCTGTTATGTCTCCTGCATTGGCACCCAGCTTCTTTACCATTCACACTATCTGGGAAGCCTGCCTGGAGGGTAGAGTGTCTTTGTTTACACAAAGGCACCACAGCATGCAGCATGGCCCAAAGCACTTTGGGTTCCATGACACCCAGTACATCCGATTCTACTGCAAAGGCTTATGCTGCTGCTGCTAAGTCGCTTCAGTCGTGTCCGACTCTTTGCAACCCCATAGATGGCAGCCCACCAGGCTTCGCCATCCCTGGGATTCTCCAGGCAAGAACACTGGAGTGGGTTGCCATTTCCTTCTCCAATACATGAAAGTGAAAAGTTAAAGCAAAGTCGCTCAGTCGTGTATGACTCTTTGTGACCCCATGGACTGCAGCCCACCAGGCTCCTCCATCCATGGGATTTTCCAGGCAAGAGTACTGGAGTCGGGTGCCATTGACACACTGCCAAAGGCAAGCCTTCACATTGACTTTTTCCATCCCATGAATATATACCATGGAAAAAGAGGCAGCATCCCCTTTGTTGCATTTTTAAAGATCATAATAACCCTCTTGGCCACTTACCCTGTTCTATAAGGGATAACAGTTGTCCTTTTTGGATGCTTTGGCATTGCGGAGCATGAAGGATGAAGAATGCATCTTGGAAATCTGTTGCTAAAAACTCAGTCACATGCCGGCTGTGTTCTGCCTTCAAACTTTCCGTTTTTCAGATTGCCTGTGCCCTTAGCTCCCTTTCCACTGTTCCACAGAGGCTCCCTGCCAGTAGCTCAGAAACTGAGGAGGGTGGGGATGTGGGTGTCTCCATGCAGACCCGGAACTGACACACTGCCTTTAAAAACGTTTAGGTTACTAAGCTGTTTGTTATTATTGTAACTTTTACTGTTTCTTTCAAATCCAGTTATTACTCCTCCTGGAAAAGCGCTTTGACAACTTCCTGTATAGAGGATGAAGTTACTTTCAGAGGTTATCTGAGTTCACTTTTAATCCCTTAAGAAAACAGCAATCGGCATTGTAAGAGACTAACTATGATAAACGTACTGTGGCTTCCCCCACTAGAAGTTACATCCCAGAGCTGCAAAAAATGGAGTCTTTTATAGCACAGAGAACTTTCTCTGCTGGGCTGCACTCAAGTTATGATGGTAATTTTGAATTGCACTTTTACCCAAAGAAAAAATTTATTATCAGCAAATTCAGTGCAACCATAACAGAATGAGAAGTTCAGGAAATTCTGGCTGAAGTGTAAGCAAAGAATCAAGGTTATGTTGTCACATAGGTTTCTTTTTATTTCTTTTTATTCAAATAGCTATTCATTAAGCTCTTATTTAACTTATATGCAGAGTACATCATGAGAAATGCTGGGCTGGAAGAAGCACAAGCTGGAATTAAGATTGCTGGGAGAAATATCAATAACCTCAGATATGCAGATGACACCACCCTTATGGCAGAAAGTGAAGAGGAACTAAAAAGCCTCTTGATGAAAGCAGAAGAGGAGAGTGAAATGTTGGCTTAAAGCTCAACATTCAGAAAACGAAGATCATGGCATCCGGTCCCATCACTTCATGGGAAATAGATGGGGAAACAGTGGAAACAGTGTCAGACTTTATTTTTCTGGGCTCCAAAATCACTGCAGATGGTGATTGCAGCCATGAAATTAAAAGATGCTTACTCCTTGGAAGGAAAGTTATGACCAACCTAGATAGCATATTCAAAAGCAGAGACATTACTTTGCCAACAAAGATCTGTCTAGTCAAGGCTATGGTTTTTCCAGTGGTCATGTATGGATGTGAGAGTTGGACTGTGAAGAAAGCTGAGCACAAAAGAGTTGATGCTTTTGAACTGTTGTGTTGGAGAAGACTCTTGAGAGTCCCTTGGACTGCAAGGAGATCCAACCAGTCCATTCTAAAGGAGATCAGTCCTGGGTGTTCTTTGGAAGGACTGATGCTAACGCTGAAACCTCAATACTTTGGCCACCTCATGTGAAGAGTTGACTCATTGGAAAAGACTCTGATGCTGGGAGGGATTTGGGACAGGAGGAGAAGGGGACGACAGAGGATGAGATGGCTGGATGGCATCACCTACTCAATGGACGTGAGTCTGAGTGAACTCCGGGAGTTGGTGATGGAAAGGGAGGCCTGGCATGCTGCAATTCATGGGGTCACAAACAGTCAGACACGACTGAGCGACTGAACTGAACTGAGCTGAACTGAAGTTCTAATAAAACCTGAATAAAACACTATGGATGGTACTAAGAAGTACCCGCTAGCTGAGCGGCTGACCTCATCTGACCCATCTCCCCTGAGGATAGAACAGCACACGCGTCATTGGTGACTGCATTTGACAAAGGCAGTGTGTCATCTCCCGGTCTGCAGGGAGAAAGCCTCCTCCCCAACCCTCCCCAATTTCTGAGCTACTGGCAGGGAGCCTCTGTGGAGCGGTGGAAAGGGAGCTAAGGGCACAGGCAATCTGACAAATGGGAAGTTTACTTTGTCAACAAAGGTCCTTCTAGTCAAGGCTATGGTTTTTTCAGTGGTCATGTATGGATGTGAGAGTTGGACTATAAAGAAAGCTGAGTGCCAAAGAATTGATGCTTTTGAACTGTGGTGTTGGAGAAGACTCTTGAGAGTCCCTTGGACTGCAAGGAGATCCAACCAGTCCATCCTAAAGGAGATCAGTCCTGGGTGTTCATTGGAAGGACTGATGTTGAAGCTGAAACTCCAATACTTTGGCCACCTGATGCAAAGAGCTGACTCATTTGAAAAGACCCTGATGCTGGGAAAGATTGAGGGCAGGAAAAGGGGATAACAGAGGATGAGGTGGTTGGATGGGATCACCGACTCAACGGACATGGGTTTGGGTGGACTCTGGGAGTTGGTGATGGACAGAGAGGCCTGGCGTGCTGCGGTTCATGGGGTCGCAGAGTCAGACATGACTGAGCGACTGAACTGAACTGAACTGAAGGCAGAACACATCTTGCATGTGACTGAGTTTTTAGAAACAGATTTCCAACATGCATTCTTCTTCATCCTTAATGCTCTGTAATGCCAAAGCAGTCAAAAAGAAAAAGAAAAAGACAACTTAGAAACAAGGTGAAGTAGGGGGCAGGGCTGTGGAGGGAGAGAATGAGGGTTGGCCTTGGGCAGTGAAAGTTCTTCAATCTATTTATTTCTCCAAGTTCTGAACTGGGATTTGTAAACTGTAAAGTCTCAAACCCAATTTTTAACAAAAGTGAAAAAGGCTTCCTATTTGATTGAGAAAACAGGGTGACTAAATACTATGAGAATTCACGAACATAATAATTTCCATTTATCCATAGTAATCATGTTGAAGGAACCATGATAAAGGCTCAGTACTAAGTTGCTGGGTTGTTTTTGTGTGTGTGTGGTAAAGTACAGCATTTATTGTAAGGCACAAATACAAGAATGGGTGGTTCATGCTCTGAAACTCCAAACTCCCTGAAAGGTTCCCAATATTCACAATGATTTTTAAAAAGAATTCTCTTAGAGAGATACTACTACAAACCCTGCTTTCTAGTTGGGGAAACTGAATTTTAACCCAAGTATTGAACTCCAAAACTCATTGTCTTGACATATTAATAGATGCTTCTTTAAATGATTCAACTATTTACATGACAAAGTGTACTATGCTATGCATTCTTCTCTTGGATTTATATCCATACTTTTATCTCCAGTCTCTTTTGCTGCCAGCTATCTTAGGTAGATGTGTTCCTGATCAGCGGTCACCTCCAGAATTATCTTTAATGCCCAGGATTATCTAGTTCCCAGGACTAGGCTTCTGTTTTGACTCCTGCTGTTTTCACTAGGCCTGCCTCCCTTGGGGCTGAAATTGTTCCCTGAGCCCCTATACAGGGCTGTGTCTCTTCTACTTCTGGAGAAGCCTCCTGGATGACATCTCTTTGGGTGTCTAATTCATCACAGAGAACTGAGAGATACCTGTTTGTCTCAAAATCATTGATGCTGACCATTGTCATGGGACCCACATCTAATGCTTTGTACCTCCTCAAATAGCCAAACCTGCTGTCAGGGCTATTCTGCCTTATCTAGTAGGTGGGTCTGGAATTGTAGCTGTGACATTGACAGTAACCATATCTTAAGTACAAACATATTACTACTACATACTTTCTCACCAGCTATACCTGTGCATTTACCTGAAGGAACACAAATTATTTGTTTATAAATGACTTTCTTCATATTATAGGTTTATACATATATATATGCACACACATATATACACATGATAAATGCATTAGGGGTTTATGTTTCAGTTCAGTTCAGTCACTCAGTTGTCTCTGACTCTGCGATCCCACAGACTGCAGCATACCAGGCTTCCCTGTCCATCACCAACTCCCGGAGCTTGCTCAGACTCATGTCCATTGAGTCAGTGATGCCATCCAAGCATCTCATCCTCTGTCGTCCCCTTCTCCTCCTGCCTTCAATCTTTCCCAGCATCAGGGTGTTTACCAATGAGTCAGTTCTTTGCATCAGGTGGCCAAAGTATGGGAGCTTAGGCATCAGTCCTTCCAATGAATATTCAGGACTGATTTCCTTTAGGATGGACTGGTTAGATCTCCTTGCAGTCCAAGGGACTCTCAAGAGTCTTCTCCAACACCACAGTTCAAAAGCATTTCTTCGGCGCTCAGCTTTCTTTATAGTCCAACTCTCACATCCATACATGACTACTGGAAAAATTATGACTACAAAAAAAATTCTTTTAATGATGTATGTAAATAAGTTGGGGCTTCCCAGGTGGCACTAGTGGTAAAGAATCCACCTGCCAAAGCAGAAGACATTGAAGGATGCAGATTCTAGCCCTGGGTTGGGAAGATCCTCTGGAGAATAAAATAAAAATACAGCCCATTTGTGTTCTTGCCTGGAAAATCACATGGACAGAGGACCCTGGCAGGCTACGGTCCAGGAGGTTGTAAAGAGTTGGACATGACTGAAGTGACTAAGCATGCATGTAAATAAGTTTAACTGTGGCTTTCATTTCAGAATAATAAAAGGGTCCTAAAATATTTGGCATTGTAAGGCACGGTTAAGAGCACTGGGGTGGTGAAGAGTAAATCTTCACCTTTTAAAAAAAGACTTTAGTTCAGATTCAGGTTCTGAATATGAGGACTGTGATAAGGATCAAATTACCTTCTTGAGTCTCAACTTATCTATAAAATGGAGACAGTAATTATAATTCAGGGCTGTTATGAATATTAAATGTCAGTGTATGTAAATCCCTTCTACCCTGCATATAGTAAATGCTGAAAACTGTTAGCTATTATGATCATTATTAAAATATGGATGATATATACCTTGTAAGATTATAAAAATTCAGCAACAAGTAGACAAACTGCCTAATTAACAGACATTGTGACTATCACATCTCATTGAATCCAGGTTGTACCATTATTTTAGTTACCTCCAAGAAAGACAATAAAGACTGCCAGTGGCACAATAGTTATAGATAGTAAGGTTGAAAAATGAAATGTTAGTCACTCAGTCGTAGACGACGCTTTGTTACCCCAAGGACTGTAGCCCGCCAGGCTCATCTACCCATGGAATTCTCCAGGTAAGAACATTGAAGTGGATTGCCATTCCCTTTTCCAGGGATCTTTCCGACCCAGAAATTTAACCTGGATCTCTAGCATTGCAGTTATAAATAGTAAGGTATAGATTCCAATTTCAGGTATGTTAAGTGTGAAAAATTTTGCATTAAAATAAAAAATACTTTATCTCTTCTTCTCTTCCCTATTACTTAAAGAATGAAGAATCTTTACTCCTTAGAGTCTGAAATTGTGTTTCCTATTCTTTTTCCTACCAAGACCCTAGGATCTCCTACTTACTTGGCTACAAAAGGGCTACAAGCACTGTAAGCTTTCTGTATCACTTTTATACTATCATGATTCCCCTTTATTTATTCCATCTCAGTGTGAATTCAACTGCTCAGCATTTTGATTCTTGTTATATAAGATAAATGAATATTTTAAAAGCCCAAACCTCTTCCTAGTTATTTAACACCTCTGATCTAGTATTTAGGTTCAGAACCATTCAGTAATGCATATGTACACCTTTGGGCTTTCCAGATGGCTCTAGTTGTAAAGAACTCACCTGCCAATGCAGGAAAGGTAAGAGATGGGGGTTCCATCCCTGGGTCAGGAAGATCCCCTGAAGGAGGGCCTGGCAACCCACTCCAGGATTCTTGCCTGGAAAACCTCATGGACAGAGGAGTCTTGCAGGCTAGTTTATGGGGTCACAAAGAGTTGGACATGACTGAAGCAACTTAGCACACATGCATGCCTTTAAAGTGAAAAGCATGGTGATTGACCAGGCACTCCATGGGAACAGAAACTGACAAAGCCTGCGAAGAAATTCGAATGTGAAGTAAGAAATGGCAAATTTATGTGCTAAAGGTGGTAGAAAGGTTAAATAGAATGAAAGTGGAGAGTAGAAAACTTTCTCACAAAATTACTTCCTAGGAAATCTCTTCAAATGCTCAGAAACACTGTTCTCTCAGTCTCACCAACAAGTAAAGTGTTAATATAGTTGGTCTCTTATTTGGCTAAACAAAATTAAACAAACATAATAATTTCAGAAATAATATAAATCAGAAATCATTCAAAATAAGGTTTTAGTTATTCCGTTTATTTCACTTAGGACGCTCAGTGGACATTAAGTGGGGTACTTAAAAGTCATTTCAATTAGGCATCTCTTTAGTCCTTCATCAATTATTTCAAGTGTTCTAGTCTCAAATACATTCCTTTCTTCTACAAACTTCTGAAAGAGATGAGTACCTCCACCCACACCAAAATAATGTACTTTGCTGGCCAAAAGCACCTGTCCATTTTTATCTAACAATCTAAGGAATGTTTGGTGCAAAGGAACATAATAATCTGGATTGTAAATCGTTTCTGAAGTAAGAATGAGATCATATTTTTCAAAGAGTTTTTCACTGCTCAGTATAAGCTTACAAAACTCAGACCACTCCCCTGAAAAGAAGCGGCATTTACATAGCTCTTGTGCTACTGTTGATCTCCTGAGTCTTTTCACATCTGGTTCATTTACATCATTTTCTTCATCTTCCAAAGTCAAGTTGGCCACTACATTAGGTAAGGTTACTTCATCAATCACCACACTGTTATAATCTTGAAAATGAATTTCTTTGGCACCTCCCTTGAGTGCCATTATACCCAGCAACCCTGATCCACAACCGAGATCCAACACTTTTTTCCCAGCAAATTTCACTTTGGCCTTTGTCAAATATGCCATGAGGTCAAAGGTACACTCCCAGATTTTCAAGCCTCCTTCATAAACACCTGAAATCAGGTCAGAGTGAGAAGAAAAGCTTTTTGAAATGATATTTTCTCCAGGGAAGTTCTCTTTCAACAAGGTGGTTTTCATTATTGATATGTTAACGTGTTGGAGACCTGGTAATGTTTCTGTGACTTTATTTTCTAACACTTTCTTTAAATCTTTAGGCACAGCATGCTCTTTGGCAACTTTCAAGCAGGGCTTTTCCTCATGTGGTTCCAAGTTACTTGAACTGTTAGCTGCACCAAATGAGCTGTCTGGGTCTTGAGAGGGAGCCTCATTTCTCTCTGACTTATGTTCCCACAAATGGTCCTGCAGCAAGTCAGATTGTTCTGTGGAACATTTTTTGTCTCTGTGTGTACCTTTTTGTCTTTCTGAGACTAAAGACTCTTTTGAAGAATGTAGGGCCAAAGCTCCATCTCCAAGAGATGTTAATTCATCTTCCAGATGGTCTTCTATAGTGAAATTAAATTGAAAAGTCATTCTCTCATAAAATGCACACAAACGTTAAACTTCAAGGAAGCTTCTTCAACTTCTGGATAAAACTGATGACACACATATAAACCTGCCTCAATTAATTATTCTGTTAGTTTTGCTGAAGGTCTATTTCTCTTTAGCTGCATATACAGTTATAAATATTCAGAGCTATTTCCAAATGACTTTCAAGAGGTCTTTGCTCTTCTTTCAGTGCAGCTCTAGAGAAAAAAAAAGAAAATTGTTATTAAGAAGCAAAGTGACACATTTCATTTAAATTTAATACTAAACATTCCACCCTCCCCCACGAACAGCTTTTCTATGAAAGCTGTGGAGAGAGAGGGAGACAGATTTGGAAACACACACAGCCTTCAGGGTTCAAAAGCTGAAGATAATAAACTCTAAAAACAAACAAAAGAACAGCAGCAGCAGCAACAATTAAAAACAATACAGTCCGAAATTCTCGAGCAGAAAATGATCAGCTTAGCGATTGTCACGACCCTGCCCAAACATATAATATTTACCTCTTAAACTGCCAGAATCTCTTCAGTCTGTTACCGTTTCATGTAACAGGACTTCAAGATTGAATCTTGCTGAATGAGCATCCCTTTAAAAACATGCACAGCTATGCTGATGTGTGTAAATTCACCCAAATGACCTAACTACAAACACTTAGCCGAGATCAGCAGCCCTAAGTGTACGGAGTGAGGTAACTCTGGAGTAATTAGTAAAGATTAGCTTGACACAAAATAAGGGTACTGAACCGTGTGGAGAGGCCTGTAGAAAATGGAAGCAACTTAATCAAGAGGGTCTTCTCTGTATCTACTGTGCTAGACACTTAATATATACCATCAGTTCAATCTGCACACCAATTCTGACAGGTGGGTCTCTAGCCCCATTACACAAGATATAAAGTAGGGTCAACATATTAAGTGGGTAGGTCGGCGCCTGTTTCTATCCCACTTCACCGCGGGACTTGTCATTCCTGGCCGCATGCCCAGGTCAAACCCAACCCCAGATGTGCAACCAAAAAGCCCCACGGGATGGAAGGTTGTAAATCTGGGGACTCTCGGCCCTCACCTCCCCCACAGCGTCTCAAAGCAACGTTGACAGTTATCCAAACTTGGAGATGCTCACCGCCCGACAGACTCCCTACTCACCTCGCGGAGAACGCCGGCCAGACTCGCCAGACCGGAAACGTGCACCAGTGAATCGAGTCCTTCCCAGGCCAGACAAGCCCGGCTTTCTTCCCAGTCGTGCGGGGCCCGGGCTCACCAAGGAAAGCGGCGCCCTTCTTCTCTATGGTCTTGGTTCGCAAGGCCTGCCGGGACGGTGGGAGTTTCCGGTCTTGGTTCTGGCGGGAGTGTTTTGAAGCTTTGGTGCTGGGCGAAAGCATGTCTCAGGAACGCGCTGTCCCGGAGAGCGCGGTTCCACTGGAAGAAATAAGTAGCTGGCCGGAGGAACTATGCCGCCGGGAATTGCCGTCTGTCCTGCCTCGGCTCCTTATATCCTTTACTGTCATTTCCACCTGGAGAGGGCTGTGGGGCCGGTCTCCAACTTTCTGTCTCATCTAACCGGCTTTTGGGCCTTGCTGGGTCCATGCGGCTTCAACCTTCTCCGCTCTCTGTTGACAGCGAGATGAGTAAGCGAGGAAATGAAGGGCGAGCGAGAGCCGTGGGTGCTGAGGCCAAAGTCACGCTTGGCTTTGGCATTCGGAGGGCTCTCGGGTGTTGTTACAATGGTTTTCGGCAGTGGATATGGCGTTTTCTTCCACTCCTCTGAGCCTTCAGGTTGCTCTGTATGTGCAGTTAAGTGTCATTACTTTTGCTTGGTGGAGAGCGGGGGAGACAGGAACTTAGCCTTGAGCTGTAAGGTGAGCCGACTCTAGATGAAGTAGAGGAGAGCGAGATACTCCGAGCGCTCATCTCTAAAATGGGCGGTGATAGTGAATACCTTCCTCCACTATTTTGAGAATCGAATTAAAGGACGTAGTTCTGCCATGCTGCCAGGTCTGTAAAAGATGTTAAGCAAATTCAAATGTTATTCCCGTCCGGTTTTCAAACTTCTTGGTTTATTGCTGGTGAGAAGTTGCTTCGTTTACTAATTGGCTTTCATGTGCTGCGTTTGAGGTACTTAATGACTCTTGTTCAGGTGCAGACCGTTTAGTAGTTGAATCCCTTTTTGGTTGTAAATGTATGTGGAGGCCTAGCCCTTCGTGTGGGGGAAGGCAATGGCACCCCACTCCAGTACTCTTGCCTGGAAAATCCCATGGATGGAGGAGCCTGGTAGGCTGCAGTCCATGGGGTCGCTAAGAGTCGGACACGACTGAGCGACTTCCCTTTCACTTTTCACTTTCATGCATTGGAGAAGGAAATGGCAACCCACTCCAGTGTTCTTGCCTGGAGAATCCCAGGGACGGGGGAGCCTGGTGGGCTGCCATCTATGGGGTCTCACAGAGTCAGACACGACTGAAGTGACTTAGCAGCAGCAGCAGCCCTTCACGTTAAAGGGTAGCTTTTTTTTTTTTTTTAACAGCTTTGAGCACAGAAAACTTAAAACTGCACTCAAAAACAAGGCCTTCACTTGAGAAATTCTGAACACTGCACAAATAATTTTTTACAGATAAAGCCAAATGTAGGTATTACTGTCACAAAGAAATCCCACTTCAGTGCCAAAGCCCTTTCTTAGTTGTTGTGCAGATACGGAATTTCTGTCCTAAAAGATTTTTGATTTCTGCAGCTAATAGCCATCCTTATCCTCAAAAACTTTTATAATGTACATAATACACAGCAGGCCGGGTGTTAGGCTTAGGGGGAACAAAGAGCATGGTTCCTCTCCCCCCGTCCCCCCCCCCCCTCAAGCTTATAGGGGATTTCAGTAATTGAAAGTAAAAATTTTTATTCCCACCCCCCCCCCCAAAAAAAGTCAACATTCCCTCCTGGTTTTCATCTCAAACTTAAAATTCAAAAGAACCAAAACCTGTTCTTTTGATGAAATTTTAAGTTTCATCTCAAAATTTGAAAGAACCTAAACCCCTAGGCTTCTTAAACGGTTTCACAAGCCAAAACCTTTAATCAAGTTCTTTCATTTCTGCCCTCAGACTGTATTTTGAATCCATCATCCCCATTTCCTGCCACTGCTCCAAACCCCCATAACCTCTCATCTGGGCTGTAGTTAATAGTTCTTTTGCTTCTACTCATGTCCTTTTATAGTCTCCCCAAAAAAAGTTCATATTGAGAAACATGTCATTTCCTTTTTAAGGCACCCCTTACCACAAAGGCTTCTTAACAAATTAGGAATAAAATCTAAACTTTTACTTTCAGGTCTCCTCATGTTCTAAGCCTTGTCCTCTCCTACTTAGCTCACTACATTCTAACCAGAGATACATGAAGGTCACCTACCTTAGGATCTTCATGTTTGTTGATGTTCCATGTAGCTCTTCTCCCAGTCTTTGGTAGGTCTCATTATTCAGGTTTCAGCTCATATGTCACCTACTCAGGTAAGCCGTTTTCAGAGCCCTCAGTTTTAGGTGGTTTCCCCAAACCCAGTCAGTAATACTTACCACATTGCTCTGTTCAGTTTTCTAAAGAGCAGTCAGATCGTTAATAGAAATTATGTTGTTTACTTTGTTTCCTTTTAGCTTTTCCTCACTATACTGTAAAGTTCATAAAGGCAGGAATTTTGTTTTCACTGCATTGTCTCCAGCACTTAGAATAGTTCCTGGCATATAGTAAGCATTCAGTGAAGGGCTAAAAAATTTTGTCATGTTTTAAAATGGCCTGAAGTCTCATTATATAATTTTGTTTTTCAGCTTTTGGTTTTACTACAGCACTTTTAACAAATGAAAGATATTTTCTATAAATCCACAGTTCTGTCACCCAAACGTTATTATTTTTATCTTTTGCATTTTACATGTTATTTTTCAGTCTTTGCCTGCATGTCTGCATAATCATAACTGAAGTTTAAATTTTGGAAGAGGTTAAATTTTTTTTTTACCTTTCCTAAAATTTATACATGAGGCAGATTCTGCCCAGTTTGAACTAAATTAGTTCTACTGAACTAAAATGAGTTAGTGACCATGCCTCATTTTGATTGCTGCTGTAAGATATGTAGTTGCAAAGTAAGATTTCAGAAAAAGAATGACTTCTTATATTACTGTGATGGGGTTGTGTTTTTTTAATTTTTCTGATTGACACATGCTTTAATAATTCTTATATTATTTTTACAGTAAAAACTTTCTAACAATTATTCTTAATGGTTTGAAAGTGTATAGTTTATAATGTGATTACTGTTAACTTTTACAGTGCATATAGGATAGTTTATTATCATGTATTTGTAAGCTATTTGCAGAAGAGTTTCAGTCTGATAAGGTGCTAAGATAGATATGCTAATAACATGAAAAGAAAGTAGAAAATGATTGGTGACAGGTGTAGATACAGTACTATAGAAGTGCTAAGGAGAAATAAATTTGTTTCAGAAACCATGGATTATTATGGACTGTTTCTCATCTGTCAGAAATATGTCATAATTACATATAGTTCGAAGAGATAAGTTTATCCTAGAGCATTTTGAAAATACTTCCTTAAAGTATTTTCATTCTATAGTTTGTTAGCTTAATAAGCATTACTTTTTTAAAAGCAAAATTAAGCCAGTAATTTGAGTCTCATCTTAGTCTCTTATTATCATTGCTTAAACTTCAAGAAAGGTCTTTTGAAACACTGTTCTCAGTAGTGAATATTTTACTCAGTTCAGTTGCTCAGTCGTGTCCGACTCTTTGCGACCCATGGACTGTAGTACGCCAGGCCTCTCTGTCCATCCACAACAACTGAAGTTTACTCAAACTCATGTCCATTGAGTCAGTGATGCTATCTAACCATCTCATTCTCTGTCATCCCCTTCTCCTCCCACCTTCAATCTTACCCAGCATCAGGGTCTTTTCAAATGAGTCAGCTCTTCATATCAGGTGGCCATACTTTGGAGTTTCAGCTTCAACATCAGTCCTTCCAGTGAACATTCAGGACTGATTTCCTTTAGGATGGACTGGTTGGATCTCCTTGCAGTCCAAGGGACTCTCAAGAGTCTTCTCCAACACCACCAGTTCAAAAGCATCAATTCTTTGGCACTCAGCTTTCTTTATAGTCCAACTTTCACGTCCATACATGACTACTGGAAAAAACATAGCCTTGACTAGACAGACCTTGTTGGAAAAGTAATGTCTCTGCTTTTTAATGTGCTGTCTAGGTTGGTCATAACTTTTCCTTCCAAGGAGTAAGCGTCTTTTAATTTCATGGCTGCAGTCACCATCTGCAGTAATTTTGGAGCCCTCAAAAATAAAGTCTGTCACTTGTTTCCACTGTTTCTCCATCTATTTGCCATGAAGTGATGGAACCAGATGCCATGATCTTAATTTTCTGAATCTTGAGCTTTAAGCCAACTTTTTCACTCTCCTCTTTCACTTTCATCAAGAGGCTCTTTAGTTCTTCACTTTCTGCCATAAGGGTGGTGTCATCTGCATATCTGAGGTTATTGATATTTCTCCTGGCAGTCTTGATTCCAGCTTGTGCTTCTTCAGCCCAGCGTTTGTCATGATGTACTCTGCATATAAGTTAAATAAGCAGGGGGACAATATACAGCCTTGACTTACTCCTTTTCCCATTTGGAATCAGTCTGTTGTTCCATGTCCAGTTCTAACTGTTGCTTCCTGACCTGCATACAGATTTCTCAAGAGGCAGATCAGGTGGTCTGGTATTCCCATCTCTTTCAGAATTTTCCACAGTTGATTGTGATCCACACAGTCAAAGGCTTTGGCATAGTCAATAAAGCAGAAATAGATGTTTTTCTGTTTCTCTCTTGCTTTTTCCATGATCCAGCAGATGTTGGCAATTTGATCTCTGGTTCCTTTTTTAAAACCAGCTTGAACATCTGGAAGTTCACGGTTCACATATTGTTTAAGCCTGGCTTGGAGAATTTTGAGCATTACTTTACTAGTATGTGAGATGAGTGCAGTAGTGCAGTAGTTTGAGCATTCTTTGACTTTGCCTTTCTTAGAGATTGGAATAAAAACTGACCTTTTCCAGTCCCGTGGCCACTGCTGAGTTTTCCAAATTTGCTGGCATATTGAGTGCAGCACTTTCACAGCATCATCTTTCAGGATTTGAAATTGCTCAACTGGAATTCCATCACCTCCACTAGCTTTGTTCATAGTGATGCTTCCTAAGTCCCACTTGACTTCACATTCCAGGATGTCTGGCTCTAGGTGACTGATCACACCATCATGATTATCTGGGTCATGAAAATCTTTTTTGTACAGTTCTGTGTATTCTTACCACCTCTTCTTAATATCTTCTGCTTCTGTTAGGTCCATACCATTTCTGTCCTTTATTGAACTCATCTTTGCATGAGATATTCCCTTGGTATCTTTAATTTTCTTGAAGAGATCTCTAGTCTTTCCCATTCTATTGTTTTCTAATATTTCTTTGCACTGATCACTGGGGTAGGTTTTCTTATTGCTCCTCACTGTTTGGAACTCTGCATTCAGATGCTTATATCTTTCCTTTTCTCCTTTGCTCTTCTCTTCTCTTCTTTTCACAGCTATTTGTAATGCCTCCTCAGACAGCCATTTTGTTTTTTTGCATTTCTTTTTCTTGGTGATGTTCTTGATCCCTGTCTCCTGCACAATGTCATGAACCTCCGTCCATAGTTCATCAGGTACTCTTGTCTATCAAATCTAGTCCCTTAAATCTGTTTCTCACTTCCACTGTATAATCGTTAGGGATTTGATTTAGGTCACCTGAATGGTCTAGTGGTCACCTGAATGGTCTAGTGGTTTTCCCTACTTTCTTCAATTTAAGTCTGAATTTGGCAATAAGGAGTTCATGATCTGAGCCACAATCAGCTCCCGGTCTTGTTTTTGCTGACTGTATAGAGCTTCTCCGTCTTTGCTTGCAAAGAATATAATCAGTCTGATTTCAGTGTTGACCATCTGGTGATGTCCATGTGTAGAGGCTTCTCTTGTGTTGTTGGAAGAGGGTGTTTACTATGACCAGTGCATTCTCTTGGCAGAACTCTCTTAACCTTTGTCCTACTTCATTCTGTACTCCAAGGCCAAATTTGCCTATTACTCCAGGTGTTTCTTGACTTCCTACTTTTGCATTCCAGTCCCCTACAATGAAAAGGACATCTTTTTTGTGTGTTAATTCTGGAAGGTCTTGTAGGTCTTCATAGAACCATTCAACTTCAGCTTCTTCAGCGTTACTGGTCGGGGCATAGACTTGGATTACTGTGATATTGAACATCTTAATACTATAATACTAGTTCTCCCTTAATTTTTTTACTCTATGTATCAGCATTCTGACAATTGGATTGAGCATATTCGTAAGTAAAATTGTCTTAATTGTATGATTGCTTTGATGTCATTAAAGCTTAAGTCCCACATCTCAATACAGTTTCATATTCCTTTTGAATTTATTCTTCCTGTTGTATGGTTACAACTTTTGTTATCTTCAGTTAGTTAAAATGACCAATTACCTCAAATTATAGTACTTAAAAAGTTTTATATTTCAGTCTGCATAGATACCAAAAGTGTTCTATTTGATAACGTGTGATAAGCACAATGTACATTTTAAATATTAGTTGTTAAGCTGGTTAGACCTATAAAAAACATAATTTGCAGTCTACTGAATAACCTTCAACCTCTTTATTTGTGTAGTGTTAGTTAGGAAATACTTTCTAAGTTACAAAAAGCTGCTTGTTTAGGCATGACTAATTTGTTATTTGGAAAAGTTGACTTTAACCTCATCTGTCTTCATTACTCTTACTTGATGTTATTTACTTATTTACTTAGAAAAAGAGGTAGAGAATTAAGACTATCCTTTCTAGTTTCCCCATATATTTTGAGTTCTTTTCTATTTACGTTTCACTTGATTGTGGAATTTGCTTACAGTCTTGAACCTATGTGCTGCATATGGGCATATGGAGTCTAATTTTTTTTAAGTAACAGTTATTTTTTTATCCTGAGGTTAAGAGTTATGCACATTCAGTATAGAAAATTTGTTAACATGCAGAAAAACAGAATAATAAAACAATTATGAATCTGAAATATTTCAGATTTTGGCTTAAGACGTCCTCATCTTGATTCTGTATATTCCTGCTAGCTTATCTGTGTATTATTCTTTGTATATACATGTTTATATATATATATTAAAATTAGAATTATACCATTTGAAACTCTCTTCATTTTAGCTTAAAGTATTGTGGACATTTTATCATTGTTTTACATAATCTCTAACAAATGTTTTAATGATCACAGATCCTATTCAGTAGATGTACCTCATCCATTAACTAATCCTCAATTACTGAACATATAGGTTGGGTTGTTTTTTTTTTTAATTTTGCTATTATTTCAGGTTATTTAATTGTTAATAGTTTCTCCACATAGACTATGGCATTTTGAAACTGTTCAAAGCTTTTGG